>NC_047087.1:266368006-266676235 GCF_902459505.1 Geotrypetes seraphini
CTCCTGATGGCGATGACGGTGGCAAAAGTAGTTCAGGAAAGCACAAGACGGATCCTTTATTACGGGGAGGTAATAGTAAAAGCTGGAGATGAAATATTTGAGTTTGCTGCATTGCAAGGGGAAGGAAAAATAGGCAAACTATAGCCCTTATTGCCTGTCAAGTCTATTTTTTCCTACATCTTAACCCGTGCCTATGGTGACATGAAATTTCTTTCTGGATTTCGAAAGTACTTTCTTTGTCACTCAATAAAGTCCTTAGAATGACTGCATGTACTTTAAATTGAGCCTATTAATCTCATTATACAGTGGCCTCAACTAAACTTGACCTTGGCCTGGCAATGGATTAAAAACGTGTCCTGCTCCTACAAGTGTAAATTAACAAGTGAAAACAAGCATGCAGATGGAAGAATTTTAACACGCATTATAAAGTAATGTTTTTTTAAAGTTCCCTTTAGTCTACAACATACTGTGGATCAAGAATGACTTGGAAATGGACTGTTTATAATAAACATAAGATCATGCTTAAAAAGGTGCCATTAACTTTTTTTTTTTTTCTGACAGCCAAGATATAGAGTAGCTGTGACACACAAAAAAGGTGAAAAAAAAAACTAATCCTGCAGGGAAATGACAAGTGTAAATGCTAAGAAGCCTATATGTCAGTGTCTGGTAAACTTTTCTGGTCGACGGCACACTAAATTCAGTGCCCCGGCCGGAAGGCCCCCGGAAGTCGATGTGACGACGTCATGCGCATGTGTGATGTCATACATGCACGGAGGCTCGTCTTGCCGCGACCCCGCCGTTATAGGGATCCGGGAGGTGCAGGGAGAAGAGGACAAACACCAGCCATGAGGAGAGTAGCTCTGCCACAAAAACGATGAAAGGTGAAAAAAACTAATCCTGCAGAACACCCTGTTGCTCCATTTTCCAGAACCTAAGGAGGAAAGTAATCAGTCAACGTGAGTGCCTTAATGGGCGTTAAGGGAATTGACAAGTGAAAATGCTAAGAAGCCTATAGGTCAGTGTCCCGCAAACTTTTCTGGTTGGCGGCACACTAAATTCAGTGCCCCGGCCGGAAGGCCCCCGGAAGTCGATGTGACGACGTCATGCACATGTGTGATGTCATCACATCAACATCCACACATGCACGAAGGCTCATCTTGCCGCGACCCTGCCGTTACAGAGATCTGGGAGGTGCAGGGAGAAGAGGACAGACACCAGCCAGGAGGAGAGTAGCTGTGACACACAAAAACGGTGAAAGGTGAAAAAAAACTAATCCTGCAGAACATCCTGTTGCTCCATTTTCCAGAACCTAAGGAGGAAAGTAATCAGTCAACGTGAGTGCCTTAATGGGCGTTGTTAAGGGAATTGACAAGCGAAAATGCTAAGAAGCCTATAGGTCAGTGTCCCGCAAACTTTTCTGGTTGGCGGCACACTAAATTCAGTGCCCCGGCCGGAAGGCCCCCGGAAGTCGATGTAACGACGTCATGCACATGTGTGATGTCATCACATCAACATCCACACATGCACGGAGGCTCGTCTTGCCGCGACCCTGCCGTTACAGAGATCTGGGAGGTGCAGGGAGAAGAGGACAGACACCAGCCAGGAGGAGAGTAGCTGTGACACACAAAAATGGTGAAAGGTGAAAAAAAACTAATCCTGCAGAACACCCTGTTGCTCCATTTTCCAGAACCTAAGGAGGAAAATAATCAAGCAACGTGAGTGCCTTAATAGGCGTTAAGGGAATTGACAAGCGTAAGAAGCGTAGGTCAGTGTCCCGCAAACTTTTCTGGTCGGCGGCACACTAAATTCAGTGCCCTGGCCGGAAGGCCCCCGGAAGTCGATGTGACGACGTCATGCGCATGTGTGATGTCATCATATCAACATCCACACATGCACGGAGGCTCGTCTTGCCGCGACCCTGCCATTACAGGGATCCGGGAGGTGCAGGGAGAAGAGGACAGACACCAGCCAGGAGGAGAGTCATCCACACCGGCTGGTTTCCTACAGGACGTGCCTCTCGCAGCCAGTGTGGACTACTCTCCTCCTCACCAGTGTGTCGCGGCACACCAGAAATCTCAGGAGGCACACTGGTGTGCCGCTGCACACAGTTTGCGATACACTGCTATAGGTATACAAAGGGCTTCTTAGCATTTAGCATGCGTTAAGGCCCTAACACTTGATTGAAGGACCTAACACTGCTTGATAAATTCATCTCTAATCCAAATTCCGTATATGGCACCTTAAATTGTGTACGCAAATCAATGCACACAGCCGATTTACCCACACAACTCAATTGTTTAACAAGCCTAATTGGCACTAATTAGAAGTTACATACAATAATAATAATAATAATTTTATTTCTTATATACCGCTATACCATAAGTTCAAAGCGGTTTACAACAAGATTCATACAGTGAGTATGTGAAGTGCGGAGAAAAAACAGTTTGAACTGGGATACAAATTACAAATGGAAGAGAACCAAGTTGTTTTGAATCTAAAGATGTGAATAGTTGAAGATTGATACAGGGAAAAAACGATTTGGGTTAGAATACAATTACTAAAGGGAAGAGCATGAGTAATCTAGAATCTAGGGAGAAGGGGATTGAGAAGAGGAAAGTTGGAGGGATTGGACATGAATTAGGATTAGAATTTGGTAGGCACATTCTATGAAGTGCTGTGCGTCAGTTCTAGGGTGCAAATCTGAAAAAAAACGCATGACCAGGGGAGGACCATGGGTGGATTGTGAACATTTTGTAAATGTATGCACATTCTTAAAGAATATGCTCAGTGTGCACACAAGGTATCTAGGCCTGGTTTTCCTTGGCCGAAATGGGTGCACCTAAAAGTTATTCCACATACTGGTTCTTTGTACAATTCTATAAGGTGCTGTACTTTTTATAGAACTGTGCTAAGCCCTGTTCTAGTTGGCACCGATTTATTTGGGCACCATATATAGAACACGGCCCTAAGGGCTCCTTTTACGAAGCCATGTTAGCGGTTTAACACGCGTAATAGCGTGCGCTACACTGCCGGCCACGCTAGACGCTAATGCCAGCTAAAAAGCTCGAGACTACAACAGGAACTCACGGCAGCCATTTTTATGATGGCTCTGCACGGGGCAGGAGCATAGGAAGATAGCTCCTGCTCCGCGTCACTGCTAGATCACCAGGTAAGATCCGGGAGGCTCAGACAGCCTAAAAATAGAAGAAAAACAGAGGAAAACAAACAAAAATCGCGAATAACCGAATCTGCGGATACTGAAAGCATGGATACGGAGGGAGAAGTATATCTACCATTTAGAAAGGTGTTAAAATCATTCTTTTTAAAAAAATATTTACAGCATAGTTGTTCAAATTAATTGTATCTCATTAGTATTCATAACTGTATCTTCTTCAGGAATGCCCAGTTCTCTTTACTTGGAATCCACACAGAACTTCAGTGCTTGTGAAATGTAAGAGTATTTTTTTTTTTTTAAATCATTTTTATTGAGAAGGGAACAACAAAGTAACAAATACAACAAGTACGCCAGAGGCGCAAATAGAGAGCCTATATTTCATACGTTTTCCCCAAACAAAAGTTGCACAAAGGGTCATTGGCAAATTTCCAGTCACCGGGTTTGTAACATTTTAAAATTGTTCTTGAATGATGACTTTAGAGCGTAACAAACCTGATTGGGAGAAATATATCAACCCAAGTAGAAAAATGGCATGAATATCTTTCACTTTATGCTGCTACTTTGCTAAAATGTTGACATTTATTTATACAAAGTCTAGAAGGCTAGACCACATATCATTTACTATCCTACACTATGATTTTGATGACTAAGGAGTTTCAACAGTTTACAGAAACTGTTATAGGTTTTTGAATTCATATTATCAAGACCAATGCCGTATTCAGTGAATAATTTGGAATCAAATGGCCTACATATGGCATATGATTTAGAAAATTTAGAATTCTGCCTCCAACTCCTATTCTCTGCATAAGCCAAAAAAAAAAAAAAAAAAATCTCTCTTGATTGCTTAGATCTAGTTGTACATTCCATTAAGATTAAAATTAGCTTCCATTCTTCAGATTTAATCTAATACGGATGAATAACAAATTTATTACATATGACATATTTGATTTCTTTATCTCTTTTTTTAACCCTTTATTCGAGCATCTTTAAAGATCTGGTCATTCTTATAGAACACAATTGAACTCTCAGGATTTTCAGACCCAGCATTTAAGACATTTGCACTGTGGGGGTCTTAGGGATGCTTAGCTATCATTGTGTTTGTTGTGTTTCATGAAGGTTCAAGCATTATTTAACTGTTCCTGCACTTAAAACAGAAGGATTTTGCAGCTAGGAAGTATCTTCAATATTAGCTATGTCTCATATCAAAAAATGATTAAAGAAAGATTGGGAAGGAAAGATTTCACAGAAAATTAAGCAATATTTGGATTTGTTGTTCTGGAGCACTTTATTTATGAATGCATTGTAAAAATAATATGAATTTAAAAGCTATTGATTTTCTAATGGATTTTTAAATAGATTATTTATGCCTTACAAAGTAAACAGAAACCTTTAAGAAGTATTGTTTTGACAACAAAGGAGCCCTTTTACTTAACATTGTTATTCGCACAGGCCACCTTAAAACACCCAAACAAACGTACACACAGCATACCCAAAACAGCACATAAGTTCATCTCAAGTGGAACAAATTTGGCCGCACCTTTATTTCTTTCATCAATTAATATATTTAAACTTACTCAGCATTAACTCAAAATACAGCATATAAAGCCCCAATGCATTTTCCAAGCTCATGGAGGTATTCAGTGTTGAAACCAGCACACCGTTATTTGCATAATATTTGCAACAACATACATTAGCGTGACCCATGGTGACGTCAAGGCACACCTCAACTTGTGGCAGTGCTGCCCATGAGCGACCCATTTCTATTCAGAGTTATCCCAGACAGTTATCAACATTGCATTTGGGGCCCATATCCAAATATTGTGCCACCTCTACCCACCCCCAGCCCATCCTATAACACAAATTCCCAAACTCGTAGACCAAACAATCCAGAAAACAAAACAGAAAAAACCACAGACCACAGAATAAAAAAAACACAGACCACAGAAAAAACCACAGACCATAGAATAAAAAAAACACCGGGACGGAGGAAAAATTTCCTTACAGCACCTACCCACATAACACCCAGCTCTCCTCTCAATACCCAAATACTCTGAAGCCCACCAAACCTTCCAACAAAATTCTCTCGCCCACAACCCCATCTTTATTTTAAGAAAGGTTTGGACAATTTCTTGGAGGAAAAGTCCATAGTCCGTTATTGAGAAAGACATGGGGGAAGCCACTGCTTGCCCTAGATCAGTAGCATGGAATGTTGCTAATCCTTGAGAATCTAGAATCTTGTTACTCTTTGGGATTCCGGAATCTTGTTACTCTGAGATTCTGGAATGTTGCTACTCCTTGGGTTTTGGCCAGGTACTAGGGACCTGGATTGGCCACCATGAAAATGGGCTACTGGGCATCATGGACCATTGATCTGACCCAGTAAGGCTATTCTTATGTTCTTATGCCCAATCATTTTCTTTTTTTATGCTCTAGAAACTTATACCTCTCAACGCTAATCTGTCCATCTATCATATTAACTCCCCTCTCCTATCTTTCCCCCTTCACCTATGTCCAGAAGTAACCCATTACCATCCCACACTATAACAGGTGCCAGGCTCAGCCAATGCTATTACCACCTCCCCACCCCCAGCTCAAGCTGGCCATTGCATCCTAATTTGGTCACTGTTGCTACCCATAAATTTATGAGTATAGTGAAATATTGAGTTTAATGTTATGCATGCAACCATAGTAAATTTTCAAAGAGATCAATTTATGATCACAACTCTCAAAGTTAGAAACATAAATCCTTTGAATATTAGGTCCTTAATCCCTTTGTCTTGGGACATAATTATTTTTTTCTAGTTAATATGCTTGTCCATCACAGGTGGCCAGAAAATCTGGAATTTTTATCTAAAATTTTCTAGAAGAAGTTGCTTTGCCTGTACCAGCATATTGTCTGTGATCATTTTTGACAACCAGAGAACAATGTCATGACCTTGTACAGACTAGCAGATTTTACAAAAATTGCTGATATTCCTCCTATCCCTGAGGAGTCAGCAAATTCTGCAGCTTCGGTCATCTTCTGGTTTTTTGGGTTTTTTTGGCAGAAGCTATCACAGGTCTGGTCTTTATGTACCTGGAGCCTGCATGCCCCAGTAGTTCTAAACATTACAAGCAAGTACTGTAAAATGCAAAAAAAAAAAAAAAAAAAAGGGTTTATTCCTCTACAATTACCTGCTATAACCAGCATGTTGTGTGTATGTGTGTGTACATGAGCAAGAAAAGGTGCTTGTTATGGTTATGCTTTTCATGACATATTTGGATGATCAATTTTTATATCATTTTGCTAACTATACTTCTGTCCAGTGATGAGCAGTCAGAAAGCAAATTAGCACATGAGCACACAAGTGTGGAAACAATTACCATGCTGGCATGCTGTGTTAGGGGGCAGGAACTGGATGAATTCTGGAGGAAAATGGACCTAGAGCAGACATGGTCCTCGAGGGCCGGAAACCAATCAGGTTTTCAGGATTTCCCCAATGAATGTGCATGAGATCTATTTCAATGCATATTCATTGGGGAAATCCTGAAAACCTGATTGGATTCTGGCCCTCAAGGGCCGGAATTGCCCATTTCTGACCTAGATGTTGGTTTTAGCACACGTGCTTTCCATGTACTGTCACGCAGTGAGTGCAGGTGTACCTACTGCTTCCTAGAAGAGTCAGTAAGTGCACCCATGCTAACTATAAAATAATTTTTCTGTACAGTCACTGCAGGGGACATGCTACATAACCCCCTCCCCCCCCAAAAAAAAAATAGTGTACAGCAGGGGTGTCAAAGTCCCTCCTTGAGGGCCACAATCCAGTGGGGTTTTCATGATTTCCCCAATGAATATGCATGCACTGCTTTTATTGTATGCTAATAGATCTCATGCATATTCATTGGGGAAATCCTGAAAATCCGACTGAATTGCAGCCCTCGAGGAGGGACTTTGACACTCCTGGTGTACAGCCTTTGAACTATTAATGGTTCCTGTTAAAGCATGATAGAATGAAAACTTGCTACATTTTAGTTAAGGACACAAAAGTGGGTTAAATGGATTTTGAAAGCAAACTACCAGCAATACCTTTCTTAAACCATCTTTTGCTTTTTGTTTTACTATACCGTCTTAGAAAACACATTGAGGTCAAAACACAGCTTCAGAACTTTGCACATATAACTTATCATGTTGATATACGTACGTATGCAAAAAAGTAACATCTGTTATTTTGATGTTAGTATTTACAGATCGAACAGCTATCACCACTTTTATACATACTGTAAGTCTTGTGCTTGCCTTAGTTCTATATATTATATAACTTTAGCTACGCATAGACGGACAAGTATCAGATTTTCTGAAACCAGACGCTTTGCAGTACTGGTCTGATCATGTTTATGATCAAACTGCTGATCAACAATTCCATGGAGAGCAGAACTGCCCAGTAGCTTGGCTTCCAGAAAGCTCTCCATTTCCCGCTTCAGTGCATACACAACTATAGAATGAAATAGCCACCCCCTGTGGACTAAAACCCTCCCCTTCATGCCAGGCTAATCAACCAGGAACATCTGCTCTAACAAAGGAAGGGTAAAGGGCACCTCTGTCTGTTAAATGCATGAAATGACAGCAGCAGACACCAATATGTAGGTAGCCATACAAATTTACAGAAAGAGGTCATGACCTTTTATTAACACATATGCGTACATGAGAATTACAGAACCAAGTAAGATTTATGGAACCTAGTTTTGCTCCCCTATGTACTTAACTGAAGAAAGCTCCCTCTCAGCAGGGTAAAACTTCATACCTTGGCTTCTGAAATTCTTCAGCAATAATGTGTCCTCAAAATCAAGAGATTAGCTGCCCTGTCACAATGTAGAGAAGCCTGTGTGGTCCAGCAGGGTCACTGTGGAAAGGAGCCAATAAACTGTTTCTTCTCGGTAAATGACAGGGCAGCTTTCATTTGCTGATGCTAAGAGCGACGTGAGTAATTCAACCAAACTGACTTCTTTAGCTCCTCATAGGAAAGAAATGGAACATGGTCTCCCTTCCACTGGTTAAATCTCTCATTTATCTTTAAACGTACCATGACTCAGGCTGGTATTTCTTTGGGAATCCCGGAGAACCAGCATCCATCCCCACGCGAGTCCCGTGGACCTGGGGAGATCCCTGTGGTCATAGGGGGGGATCATGTGGACCTTCTCTTTTAGGAAATTATCCAAACCTTTTTTAAACCCTGCTAAACTAACTGATTTCACCACACGAGTTTTAATTACATGTTGTGTGAAGAAATATTTGCTCATTTGTTTTAAATTTACAACTTAGTAGCTTCACCGCATGCCCCTTAGTCCTAGCATTTTTGAAAGGCTGGGATCAAACTTGCAACCTCAGGGTCCTGAGGCAGCAGCTCTAACGAGGCTATACTCCCCTACCTATGGGTCTTTTTACTAGTTTGGCTACACAAGTAAAACTGTCATGTCAAGTAAGTTACCTGGATCTATGACTTAGTTATGCAGTGTTTTATTGTAGGCAAAAATTAATATATAGACTAACAAATTATTCAAGCCAAAAACCTGTGAGTTTGCAGACTGTTGTGCATACTTTATGGTGGAACAACTCACAAGGCTTGTCACAAATATGTAATCAAATATAAGAACACTGAAAACGATTTGATAACCCGTATTTTGATGCTAGAAGGCAAATATCTGTGAGCCAGTTGATTAGAGAGAACACTGAACAGATTGCCGAGTCCTTGACTTAAAAGTATGTTGCCTTTGTTTCCGTTTCTAGCATTTTCTTCTCTTTTCCTGTTCTTTTTGGGAATCTATACATATGAAGCCTAAACTACTCAATTTCTCCTTCTCACCTTCAAAATTTTTCTGCATACCTATCAAATAAGATTAACCTCTGTTCGCCTGACACTGCTATCCTAGCATACTACACACCATTTAAGAGATAGGAATTACTAGACAGGATGCTGAGTTAACAGATATGAGAGGTTACTGAATCTGAACATAGCAATAGATAGATGGACTGCATTAAATCTGATAGCTATACACTCACCTTCCTTCCTCTTGTATTACACTATCCCTATACCACCCAAAACTATAGAAATCAAATGGTCTCCAAGTTATACAATAAACATATCAGGGCTGTAGCTTTATTGAAGAATGAGTCAGGCTCTCCAAAGTAATCTTAAAAATAAGAATACAATAAACTCTGTTATTCAGCACCCACGGGCACCTCATTCTCTTCCTCTTCTATCATCCCCCTCCATCCCCACTTATAGGTCCAACATCTGTTTGGTCTAAGTCACTTTCTCTCCCCCATTCACCCCCCAGTTTCCCCCTGCTGGACCCTCCCCCCCACATTTTTGGCCAGTCAGTGCTGAAAGCAGGCTGCTTGCAGCCAGCCCCACAGGGCCTTTCCTCTGCCATGTTGGAAGTGATGCATCAGAGAAAAGGCCCTGCAGCAGCCTGTTTTCAGCACTGACCGGCTGCTGCTGCTGCTGCTTAGGGTAAGGGAGGAAGAGATGGGTGGGGGGGAAGGTTTTGTGGCTCAGGACCACTGCCATTGCTTTGGAGAAGGAGGGGAGGTTCACGGCTCAGGACCAATGCTGCTGCTTCGGAGCTGGAAGGAGGGAGGGAAGGAAGGGGGGCTGGGGATTTACGGCTCAGAACTGCTACCGCTCTTCAAGCCTGGAGGCAGGGGGTTTGTGGCTCAGGACCGCTGCTGCTGCTTCGGATATGGAGGGAGGAGGGTTCATGGCTCAGGGCCTCTGCCCAAGCTGCTTCGGGGCTGGAGGGAGGGGGCAGGTTCGTGGCTCAGGACTGATGCTGCTGCTTTGGGGTATTTTTTTTTTTTTTTTGCTGGCTGGCTGGCTGGGTGAGAATACTGGTTGCTTGAGCACTAGTTAATCAGAATTCTACTGTAGTATGCTGCATTCAATATAACTTAAGAAATACACTGAAAATAGCTCTGTCAGTGGCAGAGTTACCCTTTTCCAAGTAATCAATATACTGTAAGATCAATGCAATGGTTAACAATTTGTTAAGTTATTTCCACAAAATAATACCAGAGGCATGAATCATCTAACATTACAGGCATGTAAAAAAGAAATGGAAACTATATAGAAACCATTATAACACTGAAATTTAATTGTCTTGTTAAGAGGAGGTTATTGAGACAACAGTAAATAGAATAGGATAAACCAACTCCATTCTGCTTAAAATTTTCATCACCAAAGTACGTACTTATGGAAAGTGGCTGCTTAACAAATAAAGTTAAACTATTACTACAGTAATTAATCATTTCTATAGCGCTACTAGGCATACGTAATGCTGTATCAGCATTTAGCAGTACTGGGTGTATAAATATACCTCCAAGAAATGATCACAACACCACTCGTGCACAGTTAGGCCTAGTGATCCCACACTTAACCCTGCTTCCTGCTATGCATATGAGTTTTAAGTGTGTAGCCCACTATATTTGCATAGAATTATGCAAATAACTGGTGCAAATATTTAAAAGACACTTATGCAGCTGGGGCCCTTTAATTTTATCATCCTTACAATCTATGCAAAAAATGTCATTGCAGTAATATTCAAAATCATTAAACATTCCAGTCTGGTACATCAAAGGATATATATATAATAATAATAATAATAATAACTTTATTCTTATATCCCGCCTGTAATCTTGCGACTTCTAGGCGGTTTACAATAAACTAAACTGTAAATACAATCAAGAGAAGTTTTACATACAGCGAATTAGAGAGTATAGCAGTGTATATCTCGTACAACTACTTAAAGAGTATAGCATTGTACATCTGATAACATTAGTAATGTTAACGTCAGTTTGTGTGTTGCAAGGCCAGGAAGCACCAAGTTGTTTACACAGAAGTAGAAATATTCTGTAAGTTCATATATATATATTATTTTTTTATTTTTTTATTTTTTGAGGGGAGGGTACTTTCCAATTTGCATTTCATCAAATACATGTATTGGTGAATTTCTTAATTGCTTTCTATTGAACAGCCCCAGAAGATGATACACTGGAAGTATAAACTTGGGGGGGAGGGGGTGTTTAATGGCAGTGCTGTGACTTGGATAAGCTGGGTCTACAAAAACAGCACTCACAACACTTTTCTTAAGAGATTTGCTACATCACTTAGGTAAAAAGGGTCCTTTTACCAAAATGCAACAAGTGCTAACACAAACCTACCACATATTTAAAAGGCTTACCACGGGACATGCGCTGGCATCCTATAGTAAAATGGGCAATTTGTATGCTGAAAAAATATTTTACATTTGGGGTGGAGAGTAGGTGTAACAGTGCTAATCAGTGTGGGGATATTGCTGTCTGCTGATTAGCCCAGGGTTAGCGCAGAAGCCCTTACCACCTACAACATGGGAGGTAATATTTTTAATGGCCACGTACTAATTGTGAAATTAGCACTTGGCCATTAATTCCAAATATGGGGATATCTGTCTATTTCAAATGCCCTTCACTATTGAAAAAGTGACAATGAAATAGCACCCTGTACTGTAGAGGACTCATACTCAGTTTAGGAACAGTGCATAGCATTCATATTGGACGAGATATAACTCAGCATTTCTTTGGGATGTTTTACGAAACATCCCACAGCACACCTGCTTTTCTTAAAGTCTCTACCATCTCATGAAGAGATGAGCCTATTACAGTTTAGGCCTTAAATCTGATACTGCAAACTATAACCTGTTCTCAGCCAAGAGCTTTATGTTTAAATTTAGTTTAGGATGAGTTCTCATTTACCATTTCAGATGGATGAAATAAGAATGGATTGAGGCAATCCATGCTTTATGAATGTGCTTATTATCCCCAAATGTAGCAAAATGCTACTAAAAATAGCCCTTGGAGCAAGACTTCTGGCCAGCCCAAAAGCTTTCTTCTAATTTAAGAATGGGTGCGGTGAGAAGTTCTTTTTCATATACACTTCTCCCTCCGTATTTACAGTTTCAGCGTTCGTAGTTTCGAATATTCACGGTTTTTTGGCTTGCTGGCTCCTCTCCCAAATGATTTCGTCCCAGAGTCATCCTTCAGCATGCAGATAAAAAAAGCAAAAAAACAGTTGCCCGGGTTGAGATCTGAGAATGGGAAAGTGTGGATTGGAGAGGAAACGCACAGGACAGTGAGGAGCAGAGCACCTGAGGGGGCTATGGGATTCACCAGAGCGGGAGAGCTGCATAGACCGCGGTCAGGAGCCTTCTGCAACCCGCGATCTGGGCTGGGGCATGTGCATCGGGTGCACAGGCTTGTGTTGCCATGCACCCCAGCCACTCCGCCTTGTTTGTAAACATTTCACCCCCTTCACTGGCCGCTGCATTCCAGAAAAGTGAGAGGACATAACTGAGTTCTGAGTCTGGGCAAGTACCTAGAAAAGTTATTCGTGATTTTTCCGTATGCACGGCAGGCTCTGCCCCTAACCACCGCGAATATGGAGGGAGGAGTGTATTCACCATTTGCCGACTCAGAGACATCTTTTCTCCTGCCTTCAATCTCAATTTCATAGCATTTTTAGCAGTGCAGTGGTGCTGTGGTCCAGTGTTAATACGATACGGTGGTAGAAAGATGTCCTAGCATAAGTTATGAAACAAATTAGAAAATCCTACCTCAATTACAGATTTTAAATCCAGACGAAAGTTAAAATCTCCAAAAATGAAGTACGGAACTCTCTCATACCGGTGATCTGTAATACTGAAAACATATGAAGGAGTCATATAAATTACTGAAGTTACCCATCTAATATAGATTTTAGTAATATCAGTACAGATGTTAGAATAATTCTAATACAGTAGTACATATTTCAAAATTATATTTCAAGTACAATAGGTATAAAATTAAAGTTAGTTGCTTTCAAACTTAATATAAAATCTATTGTGTTTCCAATAATAATACTGAGTTATTTGGGAGTCCTAAATCATAAGTTAAAGTAAATAAATAAATATTTAAAAAATTAAGCACAGAAAAGGCTAGCTCTATTTTACCGAATGAAAAGTTAAGGGTAACCGTCCAACTCACTATCTTCCTCTTCTATGAAACCGCGCTAGCGGTTTTTAGCGCAGAGAGAGCCGCACTGAATGGCCCGCACTGCTCCCGACGCTCATAGAAACTCAATGAGCGTCGGCAGCAGTGCGGGCCATTCAGTGCAGCTCCCCGCGCTAGAAACTGCTAGCGCAGTTTCATAGAAGAGGGGGTATACCTGGAAAAGAAAAAAAAAATGCATACATTCAGAATTACAAAATATAATGTGTGTCCCATTGTTGGGCAAGAAACACACAGCTCCACCACCTGTATATGTCTAAATTACTGCTTTGCCTCATTGAATTATGCTATACTCCACTTATTTACCTCTATTCTATGGATAACAACGAGGCAAACAAGAAGTGTAACAGGAGAGAACAATTAAAGACTACTGATCAAAAAAACAACTGTAGTACAGGAAAGGTGTCTGCCAATTTCTACTCATCGATAGGTCTTCAATATTTCAAAATCCATACACATTTTTTTCCCTAGGTGGCCAATATTGTCAATTTAAAATATTTGGTTAGAGGAACAGCAGCTTTGCAGGACATTTATATGTGCATCCACTGATGTGATAAAAAACCAAGTGAGATAGTACAGGCGATGCAGGAGAAACTTTGTTGAAGAGTTGCAGAGCTTCTGCTAGTAGCCTTCGCGAGGGGGAGGGGGAACGGGTTCCCTGCCACTAAATTGATTGCGGCAGGGAGATTTCCTTGCTGCGATCAGCTCAGCAGCAACCCGATTCTCTAACTGGCGCTTATGACATAGACATTGGTTAGAGAATCGTACTGCTAGGCGATTCTATATAGGACGCCCATGTGCGAATCTGAAAAGCCGCTTAGGTGGCTTCTGAGACCGCGTGTTCTATATAGAATCTGGCCCTTAGACCTGGTTTTACATCGTCTAAATCATAACGGATAAGTTCCAGCCAGCCAGCCTTATAAAACTTTTGATTATCCATGCAGTACGACTAAGTTTAGGTTGGCCCACATCCTACCCTCCCCACTTCTTCAAAAATGCCCCTTTCTGCTCTGGGTGTACAGCAGGATTTAGAAACCTAAAAAGTCTCTGGATACATCTAAAAACCTGTTTTGATTATCAGCACTTGGACGACCTGTCTTTTAGGTCATCCAAGTGCTGACTTGGGTAGGTATTTAGACGTATTTTTGTTTTGATTATGAGCCCCATAAGCACTAAGCGCTATTCTATAGATGGTGCTCCAAGTTTGGCACTGTTTACAGAATGCCACTTAGTGTTGGGATCCATGCGAAATTTTGGACTCAGCTGAATCCTGGTGTAAATCCTCATGCCTTAAATAGGCGCAGATCTGACATCCTCTATATCACTGCCCGTAAATTCTAGGAGTGCCCCAGACCCACTCATGCGTAACGTGATCATTTATTTTTTTTTTCATCAAAATGGGACATCTATTAATTGTCAGTCCCGCCCCCCCAATCCTGCCCTAGACCCGCCCCAATTTATTCCATTCATTTTTCATGTACACATAATATCTTATTAATTCATAATGGTAACCATAAAATTTTAAAAAATACAAAGTACACTATACACAGAGAAAATGTTAAATTATTTATATTTGGGGGGGTTCAACGATGTTTTGGCAGATGACTTTAAAATATGCAATGTCACCTCAATAACTATAGAAAAATAGACAAATATAGTGCAACATATAGACAGCAGATATAAAGTCTCAAAACTGATATATTTTGATCACTAAATTGAAAATAAAATCATTTTTCCTACCTTTGCTGTCTGGTGATTTCATGAGTCTTTGGCTGTGTTTCCTTCTGACTGCGCATCCTTTCTTTCATTTCTTTCTTTCTTTACTCAGGCCCAACAATTGTCCCTTTCTATTCCCTCCCTCCTTCCTATGTCCTTAGTGCCCCCAGTGCCTCCTTCCCATGTCCTTAGTGCCCCTTTCCATATCCTTAGTGCCTCTTCCTATGTCCTTAGTGCCTCCCGTGCTCCATCCTATATTCTTAGTGCCCCCAATGCCTCCTTCCCATGTCCTTAGTGCCTTCAGTTCCTCCTTCCTATATCCTTAGTGCCCCCTCCCTTGCCAAAGCAAGCCTGTCTGCCTACTTCCCCCTCACTGCCTTCCAGCCTTTGTCCCACTCCCTCCCCCGAAGCCAGCCAGCCTCCCTCCCTCCCTGCTGCGCCGAATATGAGAAAGCTGAACTGCAGGACTCCTGCCTATTGGTTTGCCTCCCTCGCTCTGAAGCCTGGCTGGCTCCCTCCCTCCCTCCAAAGTCTATCTGATTCCTCTGCTCCCCTCTCCTTCTGATCCACTGACGCCGCCCACTGCTACTTCCTGCCCTTGCCGCGACCGCAGGAAAGGCATATCCAAGCGCCGTCCAGCTGTCCAATAGGGAAAGGGACCTGGGGATGCTGTAGGATGAAGTAGGGATGCTGGAAGAGCCCAGGTGTACTGCCAAAGCTGGCACCGTTCAGCCAGAACACCCCTCCTTCCAAATATCCAGGCCTCGGACCGAAATCCACAAGCAGAAGCCAGGAGCTGTGAGGAACACATCCATGCAGCCTGCTGGAGATAGAATATACTGGTTGGCCAGGAGGTTGTGCATCCAATATATATGAGGACAACTCAGTGCTCTCTATCTGCACCTTCTGGTTGATGGACGTAATCCCACTAGTCTCTGGATTCATCTGCTGTTGATGACAAGGAATGTTGTGATGCAGGAACCATGAGTGCTCCCTCCAAAGTTCGGGCTGCTTCCTCCTGATTCTCTCATGGAGTTGTTTCAACATTTTCAGATCCAAGTTTCCAAGTTTTATCCAAGTTTATTACAAAAATTTGATTAATCGCCTATCACATTTCCTAGGCGATGTACAATCTCATTAAAAATCAGTTGGGGAGACAAATATAACAAACAATATAATTACAGACATCGCTATACATAATTTCTACATATCATTTCAAAGCTAAGGAAGGTTTTTTAAAGGGTTACAATCATTATTAATTTAATTTAATTACATTAAGGAAAAAACAATAGGAAGGGTAACAAATAAAATTTATATTTAATATATAGAATAAAAAGTAAAAAAGTTTTAGAATATAAAATTTATACATTAAAAGCATCATTAAAAAGGAAGCTCTTAAGTTTGGATTTAAATTTATCTAGGTTCCTTTCCTCTCGAAGAAAAAGTGGGAGATCATTCCAAGATTGAGGAGCTGTTATTGAGAACATGGTGTGACGCCTTGTATTGATAACTTTCAGTGAGGGTATTGCCAATAAGTGTTGATCCTGCGATCTTAACTGTCTCGAAGTACGATAAGGAATTAAAACTCTCTCTATAAAAGCGGGGGTTTTAAATAATAATGATTTAAATGTAAGCAGACATTTTAAATAAGATTCGGTGTGTAACTGGGAGACAATGTGCTTTTTTGAGAAGTGGAGAGACGTGATCGAATTTTTTGGCTTTGTAAATTATTTTAACAGAGGCGTTCTGGATAATTTGCAGACGTCTGATTTCTTTCTGCGATATACCTTTAAATAAAGCGCTACAATAATCAATTTTGGAAATTACTAATGAATGAATTAAAATATTCAGAGATTTTGCACATAAAAATTTTGCCACTGAACAAATTTGTCGGAGTCGATAGAAAGTAGATTTGACCACATGACTTATGTGATCATGATACGTTAATTTATTATCAAATATCACTACGAGAATCCTAATATTGTGAGCCATGTGCAAAGGGATGCCCTTGATGGAGATGGGAGAAAGTAGTCTAGGGCAATCCTTCCATGGAAAAAGCATAGTGTTTGTTTTATTAATATTCAGGGCTAGTCTGTTGGAATCTAGCCAATGATGAATTAGATCAAGTTTTCCATTAATTGCTGTTATTTCTTGTAAATTGTTAGGATCAATTGGATGTATCAACTGAATGTCATCTGCGTATGCAAATATAGAAAATCCAATAGATTGACATAGAGTCATAAGTGGAGCAAGAAAAATATTAAATAGTAAAGGTGAAAGTATTGATCCTTGAGGTATGCCGTAGGGAAGTGAAAAATAATATGAAGATGAATTATTGAAAAAAACATTTGATGAACGGTTTTCAAAGTAAGACTTAAACCATAGCAATACTTGGTCTGTTATGCCAATAGTTTGTAACCTATTTATTAAAAGTGTATGGTCAATTGTGTCAAATGCTGATGATAGGTCGAGTGAAATTAACAATACAGAGGTATGATGATCTAAATGATACAGAATGGATGAAGTCATTCCGATTAAAGAATGTTCTGTAGAGTGATTAAGCCTAAATCCTGTCTGATTTGGATGTAAAATATTAGTTTTATCAATGTATTCTGATATTTGTTTAAAGACAATTTTTTCGGTAACTTTTGCTAAAAAAGGGATGTTAGCAATTGGTCTATAATTAGTTTTTTTCCTCAGGGCCTATCTTTTGATCTTTTAAGACAGGTCGAATTGTGGATTTTTTCCAAGCTAAAGGCATAACTCCCTGTTTTAGACTCATATGAATTAAAGCTAGTATGTGTGGATCAAATATTGAGAAATATTTCTTGAGGATGAATGGAGGGATGGATTCTGTAAAGGATCCCTTAGGATTGACAGTTTTAATTATAAGTTCAAGATCATTAAGACTGGGGAGATTAAAATTGGAACATTTTGAAGAAAATAATGAATTATCGACCTCTTCCGAGATCAGACTAGTTTGTGATTGTAATGAAAAATTTTTCCTGATGTTATTAATTTTATCTATGAAACAGTCTGTTAATTGCTGTGCTGTTGGTAGTGTTTTAATATCTTGGAGTTGATTTTTTGATTTGTTAGTGATTGATTTTAAGATATTGTACAGCATGGACGTATTTTTCGCTTGCATAATTTGTCTGGAATAATATGTTGTTTTAGCTTGAATTATTTTTTTTTTTATATAATGTTGCATATTCTATATATTTTATTGAATTTGAAGGACTTTTGTCTTTCCTCCAAATTCGTTCTAAGGAACGGAGTTGTTTTTTAATCAATTTGAGTTCAGGGTTGAACCACAGATTATTGTATTTGCGTGATGAAATATGTTTTATTTGAGTAGGAAATAATTTATCTATTAGTGACTGTGTAGTGTATATCCATTTTGTTAATGAATCGTCTAAACTTGTTGTTTCCGAATTTACTAAGTCAAGATCAAAATTTGATGTTATTAAATCTAAAGATAATTTGGTAAAATCTTTAAACTTCCTAATGTGTAGAGATTTATTGAGTATGGGTAGTGCAGATGTGTGTGATATTGTGATTAAGAAATGGTCTGACCAAGGGACAGGTTGGGATGGATGGACATAAAGGTTATTAAGTTTAGATGTAGAAGAAAGGATCATATCAATTGTATGTCCTGCTGTATGTGTTGGTGATGATATTAGAGGAGATAGATCTAGTTGATTAAAGTGAGAAAGAATATCCTTAGTATAATTATTGTTTAAATCTTCAAAGTGGATGTTAAAGTCTCCTAAGATTAGGGGATTAGTAGTCGAGGATCCGAAATCAAATAAAAGAGATTGAAGTTGAAATATATTATTGCTGTTAATAGGATAGCAATTTTGGTTGATAGTTTGTCCTTGTGGCAGAAATTCATAGTGAACAACCCCATGACTGTAAAACAAAAAAACCCTGTTAACATCACTTTGATGTTTGACCGATCTTGGTGATGTTTTGGTTCTTCATTGAGATGATTGAGCTTTGGTTTCCATGTCATAACTGTAGACCCATGTCTCATCACCAGTTATCACTTTATCAAGAAATGTTTCATCTTCATTTGCCTGCTCAAGAAGATTCTGACAGATCATGACGCAGTTGTTCTTCTGGTCATTGGTCATTAACCATGGAACAAACTTTGCCGCAACATGAGATATCCTCAACTTCTCTGATAGAATGTTGTGGCATGAACCAATGGAGATGTTGCATTCCTCTGACAATTCTCTAACAGTTAATCACTAATTAGCACACACAAAAACTCTCACTTGATCAACATGATCATCAGTTAACATTGATGTCTTCCACTTCACAAATCATCTTCCACTGATTCATGACCACTTTTGAAGTGTGAATACCATTCAAAACTTCCACGACTCATGATATGTTCCCCATAAGCCATTTTCAATATTTCATATGTTTCTATAGTGGTCTTATCCAATTTAAAACAGAACTTCACACTGTAGTGCTGCTCATTGAGGTTGCACATTATGAAAAATAGCTGATCATGAAAACACACTTTCATAAAAACTGTTGTAGCTTGGAGACGAAAACAGATATCAACAAGTGGGAAAAAGGAGATTACTCATGAGTTCTGAAGCTACTCAACACTGCCTGGTGCGTCTCAAAAGAGCTTCCCATTTGCATGCAATTCAAACTGTCTGGAACTGTTTGATCAGACCTCGCATTTGAGGTACATTTGCATCATGGAGTGATTCTGAGGCATTAGGACATTTTCTGATTTATTCTCCCTTTCTTTTAAGTGTACTGTTATTTAAATTCCATAAGTATAAATAGTCTAATTAGGCTAACCTAAGGTTATATACAAAGCTGAGTTGGCAGGCTTACCATTGGTATATACCATTTTCATGAACCACCAAAGAAAGATGTACTATCATCACAAAGCAGGAAGTTCAAAAAGAACTAAGTGATAGATCATAATAAGCAATTCATGGTTTTAAAAAATTAATTATAATTTATGCAATCAAATATCCAGATGAAGTCAACAGTAATTCAAAACATAATATCTAAAAGAGAATTGGTTCATATGTGGCAGATAAAAGCCAAATGGCCCTTTCAGTAGATACTGCGGATGGGCAGACTATCTCCTCCTCTCCCTAAGAGATCTCACTTGCCTTTCCCACACTTTCTTGTCTCCACCACCTCTACCAGAAGACTATTCCATGCATTTACCATCCTTATTGATTTATAAATTATTGTTCTCTTTAAGGTACCAGAATCAGTGGAGTGCACAATTAAATTGCTAATAGATTTCAAATTGGAGAAAATGTTTCTTCACTCAACACATAGGTTCTAGAATTTATTGAACATAAGAACAGCCACACTGAGTCAGACCAATTGTCTACCTAGCCCAGAAACCCATTGCTATAGAATGTGGTAAAAGTTGTTAGTGTCGGAAGATTTAAAAAAAGGTTTGGAGAAGTGCCTGGAAGAGAATCCAAAGAGGACTTGGAGGAAAATCTGCTGCTTATTCTTGGAATTAGCAGCATGAAATCTATGTTACTCTTTTGGGATCTTGCCAGGTACTTGAGACCTGGATTGACCACTACTGGAAACAAGATATTGGGTTTGATGGACCATCAATCAATCTCAGTACAGAAAAGCTTCTGTATTTATGTAAAAATATAAAAACTCTTCTAATACTGCAAATGTTTGCTACCATTCCTATAAAATCCAGCATAGAGTCTGCATGCTAAAAAAGCTCTCGTGGGTTTGCCAGCTTCAGTGATTCATATCCATTTTTGGCTTTGTTCAATATTTGAAATAGCTCAGAAGCAGCAAGGGGATGTTCCTGATATGACAAGAAAAGATAAAGAATCCCTTTTTAAACAAATTGATGTTTTTGAAGGTGATATCTCTGACTATTTTATGGAGAAATATTTTTTTCAAATAGACACTTCTTGCCAAGGAACTGCCACCTAGAGCTTCTAAACTAAATGAAGTATTACATAGGAACTCATAAATTCATGGATTAGGAACAAATGAATTCAGTTAATTAAACCTCTATTACCTAATTCTTGCATTTTTAAGTATAGTATGAAACATGCTTATTATGAATATTTTAAGTGGACTTGAATGGCATAGTCCTTCTGTTCCATATGAAAATCATTGTTTCCCACTGATGCTAAACGAGAGAAGCCTTTGAGGATGTGTTTTTGGCATTTCTTTAGAAATTAAATAGCATCTTTCAGTCAAACAAGATCCCAATATGCTCTTTAGAACACAGTAGCTGCTGAAGGGTAGATAGGACAATGATATGTACATTCTAAAAGGGCTATAACACAGGAATACAAAAGGAAGCAAACCTAAAAACAAATCACCACAGAGAAAACAGGGAGAGAGCAGAGACAGGTTTCTTGTCATAGCTACATTAAGGGCTCCTTTTACAAAGGTGCGCTAGGGCCTTGCGCGCGTTAAATTCCCGAGCGCACTAGCCACTACCGCCTCCTTTTCAGGAGGCGGTAGATTTTCGGCTACCGTGTGCTATAGCGCGCGGTAATTTTGTGCGTGCGCTAAAAACCCTAGCGCACCTTCGTAAAAGGTGCCCCAAATGGCAGTATCTGAATGGCAAAAATAACAAGAAGTCGAAATGAGGAAGAAAAGAACATAAGAATAGCCGTACTGGGTCAGACCAATGGTCCATCTAGCCCAGTAGCCCGTCCTCATGGTGGCCAATCCAGGTCACTAGCACCTGGTAAACAAAAGGAAATATATGTTGTCCAAGAAAAATGACAAGTCTATGAAATTATAGTAATATTGGTATAATGCTCCCTTCAGGGCAGCTCTGGATCCGGGGCCTGACCTGGCTGGAGTCCCTTGAAGGCAGTCTCCGTTGGTCCCCTCACTTAACTAGCGCTCAGTGCCTCCACTTAGGGAAAAGAAGTGTTAGTAGGTGGGTTGGCTAATAAATTAAACTGATTTATTTGAATTATGTACATGGGCCTAAACAATAAGCAAATTGTCAGGAACAGCTTTTAACAATTCCAATACTTCCACAGTTAAACAAATACTTGTACAGATAATTCAACAGCGTTTGTACACTATTCAGATATTCAAACCCCTGTTTATGGTCTCTTGAAATTCAATTCTTAGTTCAGATCCAGAATTTCCAAAACCGTTGAGACCGTTTAAGTTCTGACTTCTAGCACTGTAGTTTTAGGCTCCTGCCAAGCTTCTTAGCTTAGTCACTAGGTGGGCATGACTGTATACCTATATCTTCCCTTCCCTTTCCAATTCACCCTTGCCCAGTCCCCATGTTCTCACCCAATCCATGGAAGTTCTTAGGGGTAGGTGGGTGCTGTCCTTCCTGGCTGGTGGGCTTGTCCCTGTAGCAGCCTCCTGGTGGTTATCCCTTAGCTCTGAGGGCCTTGGCCCTCCAATGTGTTCCACCTCCACTGCTAGTCTCCAGGGAGCCTTCTCCCTTGTTGGACCCCTGGTGCCAATTGCATCCCAGCAGCCTGGCACCTATATTGGGATACTAGTGCTGATCCACACTCTGGTAGCCTTCCCCTCCTTCAACAGGAGCCTCTGGGGTATCTCCCTGCTGGGGTGTTGGTTACCAGCTCTCAATAGGGTTTGGCGATCACCAGTAGCAGGTGAAGCCTGAAGAAATTCTAAATTCAATTCCTGCAATGCCTCTGTGACAATATCCAACAGACCCATTGGCTTGAAAAGCCTGTGAACCATTGAATCATCTCCCTGGTCCAGAACCACCAAAGCATGCTGGTCACCAAACTCTGTCTGAGCTTCTGACCCCCCCCTCCCCAATGGAAATTTTGCTTTGAGAATGAAATGGCATCAAGACTGAGCTCCTTTCCTCTCAGTCCTTCTCCAACTGTCTTCCTGGTCTGTGGCCAAAACCTGGACAGGAGAACCTGAAGCTCCTAGAAATGGCTCAGCCTGTTTCCTGGAGGGCCCAGCCCTAGCCCCCATCCCCCCAGGATGGCATGTTTGTAATCCCATGACCCTCAAAAGACCAGAGGAAGCCAAGCCTGAGGACCCCGCCCCTCACAAAATGTGGAACATGGGTGCTCCCCAGCTGTCCTTCTGGTGCCAATCTGGAAAATAGGTTTATAGAGGTGTGGAACCCCCAATCTGACCCCAGAAACCTTCTGAAATGCAAATTTTATCCCCCCCAAAAAATTTTCCCCATAGGCTGCAATAGCCAATACTCATATGCATGCTTGTGCTGGGACTACCTGAGCTGCCACTGCAGCTAAGAAGAAGAGAATATGTCTGTCTCAAGAGAAGCACAGAAAATCCAGGTGTTTGCTTCCATGGGATGCCAGCCTGACCGTGGAAGTTGAGCTGAGACCTCAGCCCTCATTGTTCATATACCGATAGGGAGGAGGGGGGGGGGCATCACACTCTGGCCCTAAAGACCAACTCAGGGCCACACAACCTGCACTCAATCCTCCAGACAAAATTCAGGGAGAGCTCTGTTGTAAGGGGAATGGTCCTCAAGTGTCCTTAACCGTTACAGCAGGCTGGCTAGGTAGGTACCCTGAGAACAGAGAAGCCTACTAGCTTCAGACTTTTTCACCAAGTCTGTATCTTGCAGCCAAAGCTGTCCCAGGAGCACTGGGAACCTTTGCAGCACTAAAGCCTCAAAATCCAGGCACAAAACCCCAAAAATAAAACAAAAAAGTCATAACAAATCAGATACCTTCTGAACATGCTTGCAGAAGGGAAAAACGGGGATTAGAGCACAGCCTTCTAAGGAAAGAGGCGGCGCTTAAGAAAATGATTGATGCCTTTTGCTAAGAATATACGGGTTGAGAGTGACTACCCAACTGTTCAGGACCTCTACACCTGTTGTACTGGAAAAGATATATGGACTACACAAGTTCCATTTATGCTACTATAACATGAACTTGGAATGTACGAGTAGCTATGATAACTGTCACATCATCCAGCACAGCACAATATGAAATGCAGAACCTGGGATTTATTTCTCAAAAGGTCATTTACCTGTATTTGGTGCAAAACAATTTTAAAAATGAGGCACCCTAATTTTGAAGAAAAATACACTTGGAAAACATTGTTCATTCTGAGTGGAAAAACAGTAAAAACAAGGGTGTTTCCTCTTTTCCAGTCACCAGATATAGGACCTCTTTTATCAAGCTGACCTAAAGGTTTTTAGTGCGAGCTGGCACAGTAAATGCTCTGATGCTTATACAATTCCTATGAGTGTCAGAATATTTACCTCGCCGGTCCACGCTACAAACCACTAGCACAGCTTAATAAAAGGGTATGTGTGTGTGTGTGTGGGGGGGGGGGGATAATTTGGAAATGTATGCAGTGTATTTTTCTGTCACCCCTTGGGCATATAACAGATTAGCATGAAGGATGTTCTGACAAAGTGACAGGTGACAAAAGAATGTATTTGCACAGTTGTTAAATGCCCTAGTTTAACAAATACAGTTTTATGAGAGCCATTATTCTAATGGATTACAGCATTTACAAACTATCAAAAATACCATTACATAAACAATGACAGTACCAGTCCAACAGCAAACTCAAAAATGTAATCATTTGCCACTCAAAATCAGAATCATTAAAACAAAAAATAAAGGCTATGTCCATATTTTAATATGGCCTAAACTCTAAACCATAATACCTTTTAGTCACTACCTTACTTCTCTGCAAGAATTTTTTCCCTAGATTTTAATTACTCAGCTCTCATCATAAATCTGTTACACATGACCTGTAGTAACTCTTCTGATACTCCTGTTTCACAGAAACATGGCTTAAACCTCTCAACACACTGACAGCATGCCCTGAACTATGATTATTTAGGATTATAGAATGACACGGGGACAAAATTTGCCCCGTCCCCGCGGGAGCTAATTTTCCCGTCCCATCCCCGCGAGTTCTTTTCCTGTCCCTGCCCCATCCCTGCAAGCTCTGTCCTCATCCGCACAAGCCTTAAACACTTTAAAATCCTAAGTGTTTGAGGTCTGTGCAGTTAAGGCAAAGATTCCAGGAATGGGACAGGGGCAGTGACAAATTCATGGGGATGGGATGGGTAAATTGAGTTCCTGTGGGGACGGGGAAAAATTTGTCCCCGTGCCATTCTCTATTTAGGATAGTGCATTAATACTTGACAGGAAATTCAATTAGGGGCCTTTTGACTAAGTTGTGTTAAGCATTAATATGCACTAAACATAGCAACAAAAAAAGCCTAATACAGGATTTGCTAAAGTATTTGTTGTTATTCTTTTTTTTTTGGGGGGGGAGGGGATGACAAAGAATGGGAATGGACACAGTAATCAGCTCGCATGCATAGGAGCCAGCTCTGTGGACGCTTGAGCACTCTCAATATTGAACAAATTATTTGACTGTATTCAGGGAGAGGTAAGTTTTGTTGGGTTTAGCACCCCCCAATAAATTTTGAAACTTGGCTCCTATGCTAACACATGCACATTCCCGTCATATTGACTGCTTAGTGTATCCTTAATGCGGGAGGCCCTTAATGCCTGAAACAGGATGCAGTAAGTTCTCCTGCAGTAATTTTATTATATGGCTGCGTACTAATTCTAACATTTGTACACAGCTACGGTATTAATGAAACAGAAAAATAGCCCTTTTTGATGGCCACAGTAGAAATAGGCTGTAAAGGCCTGTGTAAGAATGCGCTAAGCCCATTTCTTAGCCAGGCTTAGTAAAAGGGTCCCTTTATTTCTTAAATCTGAGATGCTCTGTATTTTCATAGTTCAGTTTATTTAATTGATTTGCTATCTCTTGCAGGATACATCCAAAGTAATTTCCAATATCCTACCATTTTACCCAATAAAATATATATATATATATGAAAGAAGGAAAAAGAGGCATATAAACAGTTTTATGCAAAGCATAATAATATGCAAATATGAATGAAGCAAAGAGAGAGAAACAGAAACAACTACTGTACATTTGTCTGAAAATCTGAGAGAAAAAAAAAAAAGACAGGTAGAAACTAAATGAAGGTGTATTAGGTCAGTCTTGGCCCAGTTCGGGCCGCAGAAGTTCGTTTCATTGGCCAAGATCACATACCCATATTGGTCAAAAGAGTAAATCCACCTCTTAAAAGTTATTAATTGCACCTAATACATATACGTATAAAAGCACATTTATTTGGAAAATATATATATATATTTTAAAAACTATCTAAATATTCTGAGAGCAAGGGTAGGCAATTCCGGTCCTCGAGAGCCGAAGCCAGGTCAGGTTTTCAGGATATCCACAATAAATATGCATGAGATAGATTTGCATCTCAAGGAGGCAGTGCATGCAAATCCATCTCATACATATTCATTGTGGATATCTTGAAAACCTGACCTGGCTCCGGCTCTCGAGGACCGGAATTGCCTACCCCTGTTCTGGGTTTTTTTTTCTCCTTTCCTTCCTTTCTCTTTCATTTTAATTGTGAACTGCTATGAAGTCTTTTTCTAGGCCATTTGGCAGTATATCAAGTGGCATTAAAATAATAATAATTTTAAAAAATACCATATTAAGATCCAACTGTTGTTTTTTTTTTCTCACAGCTTGCCATTATTATCAAATATAATGCCAACATATGCCTAAAAATCTCTCTCTTTTAAAGCCACAAAGTAATAAGATAGATTCAAAGACCACTGACTTTCAATTGTCCCTTGCTTATTATCAATGACAAGCACTGGAAGGGGGAAAACAGCCAAATCTCAGTGGTTTGGTGGGGGAGGCAGCTGAGCATGATTCACTGGTCATGACAAGAGGCACACTGATTTGCCTGAACCATTTCTCAGGGCACTTTGTTAGGAGGATCAGCTGCATTATTCCTTTAATAGCCATGTCTAATGCAATAGCCTGGTGGGTTTTGTCCCAAGTAAAGGTATCGGCCGCAGGTCAGAAGGTAACATTCTGTTTACATGATGATTTCCTAAAGCACTTATCTCGCCTTCGGTGTGAAAGTTGACTTGGCTGATTGTGAGGGGGGCCTGAAGAATTGAGGGAATGGGGAAAAATTAGCCACACTGGGCTGGAGCTGAATGGGATTAGGTGGGAGGTCTGAGAAAGGCCTGCTGTGGCACTCAGCGGGATACCTTATTAGCCGCGTCATCGCAGTTCATTCAGGCAAACCACAACAGTGTCACCAACATTCCCACACAAAGACAAAGTTCTTCACACAGTCTATAAACATGCTTCCCCTGGCCAATTCATCCTAGCTTGACATTACTGAAAAGTTTTTTCACCCCCCCTTCCAAACAACACACACACAGCTCTGCCAAACCAGTTGAATGTAGAAGGAAGGAGGCGGGAGGATTGTCACATTTCCTGGCGAGAAACAATTCAAAGGTCAAGGATTCCTCCACAGAAAGAGCACATTTTAAATCCATACAAAAGCTGGTGGGTTAAAAATTAAAGGATATTCATATTGATCTAATTGCCTTTCCCTTTTTCATATCTATAAGGCATCTACAAAACAGAATACGTTTTTAAGATGGCAAGTCAGTCAATTATCCAATACCAGAAAAAAAATTGAATTACATTCAACCACCAATCTGCTGTCAAACTTCGTTCAAATATCACAAAGAAAATGAAGGAATAAATAACTGATACCCATCATCCCCATGATGACCATCATCTTGAGTTTTAAAGGCAAAATCTACAGAAATGGCAGAATTCTAGCATCAAGCCATTTTATGGTCGTGAAACTGAAATTTTACTGGCCTCATGAAGTTGATCAGCACCTAGTTTGTAGCCTGAGCCTAGTTTCTGAAACACAGGATTACTGAAAAAAATAAATAATGACATTAAAATAAATAAAATAAAAATACAGTTGAGCAGAACGATGACAACCATGAAGTGAGCCTGGTGGGGGGAGGGGGGAACTTTCAATTCAGCTTTTTGACTTCCGCATTTATTCACTTCTAATCTAGAATTACTTTGACCTAAAGAAGTGCATTAAAATGAGCACAATTCTCAAGCATGACATTGTATGGTGGTTTAAAATGCCTTCAAATTACGTTGAGTGAATAAGTAATTCAAAGGGAGCTGCTTGAATTGAAATAAATGGCAACTTTGCATACCTCCTGTGTGCTGGGCAAACCACTGTTCACATCAACTGGGAAAGACTGTCACACAGAACAGTAACAGCATGAAGTGAAGGTCATAGAAAGGTCACAGGAGAGGGCTTCAAGCAGCCAATAATTAATAACCAAAACAGAGGCCCTCAAATTGTTAAAAAAAGAAAAGAAAAAAACAAAACAAAACTTGAATTCATGAACAGATATATTACAATAAAAAGTGGTAATTTTATAACAGGGCACCCAGGTTAATAGAGAAGGAAGGCACTTATTTTTAGCTGATTTTATAAAGACACGTGGAGGGGCATAATCAAAAGGGACGTCTAAGTCCGTTTGCATCCAACTCGCAAGTCGTTTCAAAGTTAAAAACAGCCTAGGACACATTTTTGAAAAATACGTCCAAAATTTTTTTTGTTTCGAAAATTGTCTAATTATATGTCCTGATCATCCAAGCCGCTAAAACGTCCATTTTATACCAAATTTCCGTCCAATTTTTCATCCAAGTCAAAAAGCCTAGAACAAGCCCTGTTGGACGTGGGAGGGGTCTGCAAAGTGATGGACTGCATACCCAGACATGGCACCTGAATAATGAGGTGCCTTACAGGGCACTGCTGTGAACTTCACAAAAAGGGTGCCAAGTCATCATCTCACTACAGCTCCCTTATAGGTCATGGTGAGTCCCCCAAACTGCCTCCAGAATCCCCTAGACCAGGGGTCTGCAACCTTTAAGACATAAAGAGCCACTTGGACCCGTTTTCGAAAAGAAAAAAAAACTTGGAGCCGCAAAACCATTATAAAACAAATCTAACACTGCATATATTGTTTCTTATCTTAATGCTATATACAGGATCACTAAATTGAAAATAAAATCATTTTTCCTACCTTTGCTATTTGGTGATTTCATGAGTCTCTGGTTGCACTTTCTTCTTCTGACTGTGCATCCAATCTTTCTTCCTTTCTTTCAGCCTCCTGTATGTTTCCTCTCCTCCAGACCTCATTCTCTCCCCCCAACTTTTTCTTTCTGTCTCCCTGTTCCCCCTTCTTTCTGTCTCCGTGCCGTCCCCCAAGCCACTCGGTTTGCTGCCACCGCAATCGGGGAACAGCCCCCAAGCCACCGCCGTCCCAAGCTTTCCCTGCAGAAGTGTTGCGCTGACCAGCATTCCGCTCCCTGACGTCAATTCTGACGTAGGAGAGGAAGTTCCGGGCCAACAAAGCATTTCTCCTCATTCCATCCAGCCTGAGCCCCATCTCTCCTTGATCCAGCATTTCCCTTCTGTGTCTGTCAGAATTACCATTCCACCTATTTTCCAGCATCACCCTTCTTTGTGTCCATCTCACCTATATCCCTATCTCACCACTTTTTCAGAATCTTCATTTGTCTCTGTCCTTATCTTTACGCCATGTTCACCATTTGCCCTTTCAATGTCTTTATCTCCCACCACACACTTTTTCAGCATTACTTCTATGTCTCTATTTCACCTCCTCTTCATGTCCCCTCTGTATCTCTATCCTTATTCAGTAGGTCCTGCTTACCCTTTCTCTTCTTTGTGTCACTATCTCCATTTTCAGCTTTCCCCCCTTTTCCTTTGTTACTGCACCCTGTAGCTAGAATCTTTCCACCCTCCCTCCACTCCGGCCCAGCCCAGTATGAAATATTTCCTTTTGTTTCCCTCCCCTCTCTCTTTCTCTCTCTCTTGTGCTCCCTCACCCACGAGTCCTGCATCTGGCCCTCTCCCTTCTACCTGCACCTGGCAACACCCCCCTGCTCCGCGGCTCTCTTCAGCAACTCGTCAGCAGCAGTGATCAAGACAAGCTGCCGACATCGAGGCCTTCCCTCTACGAGTCCCGCCTTTGTGGAAAAAGGAAGTTGAAACAAGCGGGACTCGCAGAGGGTAGGCCCCGACGTCAGAAGCTGCTGCTGAGTTGCCGAAGAGAGCCGCGGAGCAGGGGATGTGGCCGGAAGCAGGTAGAAGGGAGAGGGAGATAGGAAGGCTGTAGATCTCCGGAGCATGACACCGACCCCGGCCAGGATGACTTCTTTTTCAGGCACCTTACAAGTCCAGCGTCGCGGGGGAAATAGCCATGCTGAGCAGTGAGCTCAGCACTACACAGATGAAAGCCTTGCTTGCTGATTGGTCCGGCGGGGCGGGGCCGCCGGACCAATCAGCAAGCAAGGCTTTCATCTGTGTATGTGCTGAGCTCACTGCTCAGCATGGCTATTTCCCGCCGCGACGCCGGACTTAAGCTGCATGCCTGCGTGACACACTACCGGAGCCGCAGCAAAGGTGGAAAAGAGCCGCATGCGGCTCTGGAGCCGCAGGTTGCCGACCCCCGCCCTAGACCTATTTATCTACCATCCCAATAGCTCTTATGGCTTCAGAAGCCACTTATAGGGCAGTAGAAAAGGGTTTTGGGGGTGTATAGGGGAGTGCACATGTTTAAGTATAAATGCAGTGATTACAGTGGCTTATGGGCATGGGTCCTCCTCTCCATGGGTCCCTAACCCACCCCTAAGATGACTTAAGCTGCCTCTGTGCTGGATGACTAGGCTTTCCTATGCCAGGCGGCCAGGTGATGATGGTTTGGAGGCTGAATTTTAAAGGTGTGATTAATATTTTTATGAGGGTGGGGGCATCAGTGATCACTGGGGTAGTGTGTGTGTGTGTGTGGGGGGGTCTGTTTTATGTGTTTGCAGTGCTTATCTGGTGACTTTAGGTGTTTTTTTGTGACAGACCATATTTTAAATGGTCCAAGTCACAATGTGCAAGTTCTGTCGATCCTGGGCTGTATAACTTTCGGTTATACATGCTGTATGACTAAGTCTAAGCTGGCCCACGTCCCACCCAACTCCCGCCCTTGACACTCCTCCCGAAATGCCCTGTTTAGCTTTGGTCGTTTAGCGGCACTATGTAGGCCTAGGTCGTTTAGAAATATGCCCAAAACCCATTTTTATTATCGGCACTTGGACATATTTGAGAAATGTTCGTCCAAGTGCCGACTTAAGCCAGTTTTTGGAGGTTTTTCTCTTTCAATTATGAGCCCCATAGGCACTTTATAAATTATAAGCTCATTTGAGCAAGAACTGTCTCCTTCATGACTCTACAGCGCTGCGTACGTCTGGTAGTGCTCTAGAATTAATTAGTAGTAGTAGTATTTCAATTGCAGTTTTGCACAGCTGGGCTATGGCAACATAATTTTTCTTCGTAAATATCTAAAAAAGTGTTTTCCCATTTGAAGTTCCTTTCCTCTTACACTTAGCCCAGGCAGTCTAATGATAGTCCTCCCTCTGCACACAAACAGCTGTATTTCCAGAGTGTTCTGTTCTGCCAGGGAGATCCACTGCGAGTCAAGTTTTCAATTTCAAGTTTTATTTAAAATTTGATATACAGAAGAACACCAGATTCATCTGGTGTGATATAACATTAGCTGAGCTGATGTCACCTGCTGGTAGTATTTACTGAATGATGGTGTGGGTAAAATGGGGAGGGGGGACAGAGGGTAAGGGGAATATATGAGGTGTTATCAAAGGTCTGTAGAATAAGGATTGACAATTTTATAAGAGGAGGTAAGAAAGGGTTATTAGACAGAGCTTGTAAGAAAGAAAAATGATTAGGGAGGTTTCTAAGGTGATAGGGTGGAGCAGTCACGTGATTGGTTGGATGTTGTGGCAGGCTGGAGTGAATTCTGTGAGGAAAGAGGAACAGTAGAGTAGTCTCTTCAGGAAAAGATTATCCCTCCCTCCCATTTGTGCTGGAGTTATGTTTTGTGTCAGTGTTGTGGGGTGGGGGTGTACAAGTTATATGTCGACTTGGGTGGGTTTGGTGGAGCTTATGGGGTTGGGGGTAGGTGGTCGCAACTTTGGGTGGTGTGGAAAATGGGGTCTGGCCCAGTTGGATCTGGGAGATGAGCAGTTAATAAATAAATAAATGTAACACTCGTATGCGATACCGCTACGAGGGGAAGCATGGCCTTGCATCACCATGGGTCATGTTTACGGGGAGGGGAAGCATGGACTTGCATCACTGTGGGTCATGTTTGGGGGAATGTTATAAGTTTAAAGACTTAACGGGAGCTAGTTTCGACACCGAATAGCTTCTGGGGGGTTTGTTGGTTTTTGGACACGGATTGTATTGTAAGTAGAGATAATATTCAGATTAATAAAGCTGCGGCCAAATATTTATTCCAATAAAATTGAGTTGTGTGATTATTGACTGATGGTGATTAGCTTTCAGTTGCAGGTGACGGGAATGCAAATGTTAATATTACGTTTAAAAAAACCTGTCTGAGCAGTGTACAATGTGAGAACTATTAAAAACAAGGGGATAACATTAAAACCAAGAGACTTTAATGACATATAGGGCTCCTTTTACTAAGGTGCACTAGCGGTTTTAGCGCATGCTAGCTGAAAAATTACCGCCTGCTTAAAAGGAGGCAATAGTGGCTAGTGTGCGCGGCATTTTAGTGTGTGCTATTCCGCGCGTTAAGGCCCTAACACACCTTTGTAAAAGGAGCCCATGGAAACATAATGATAAGGGGAGAAGTACAATCTATGACAGGAAAGGGAGACATAAATGGTTAGTACATGAGGAGGTGGGAGTCAATCTTTTTTAACCAATTGTCTTCTGTCCAGAGCATGCCAGATAAATCATGCCCAAGTAAAGGCTCATAAAAGCATGTGAGCATGGCTACATTTAACATGGCAGCAAGATGAACCACAAAGTTGTACACTGGAGCATTCATCTGGGCGGGGGACAGATGTGGCATCAATGGGCCAGCCTTACAATCCAACAGGAATGGTTTATCTTATCAAGTGCATCTTTAGAATGTTGTGCTGGACCTACTGATCAACAACTTCCGGGAAGCCCTTGAGGCACATCTTATTAAAACTGACTAATTTGGAACTACTATGGTGTTTTACATGATGCGTATTAGTATGTGTGTGTGGGGGGAGGGGGGGCTTGAGTATGGTAGAGGCACCTGAGCCCAGATAAGCACGCATATGAGAACAGCAGACAGATAACATGTTTGTGGACCACTGAAAATGAGACTGAGACCTACACTGAGCAGTGACCTTGATGCATATGCCTAGCTGGAGCACGGCATGTATGGCATGGTGAATGACCGTGGCTGAAAAACCATATGGCCTAGCTGAAGAAGGGAAAGCAAGGCGAGCTAAGATGTCAGAGAACTATGACCTATCCCCCTAGCTGGTGCAAGGTGGGGAGTGGTTTGATTGAATAAAGCTGTGCCTATTATCCCACAAATTTTACCTTAATTCCTAGGTCTGTTGTATTATTATTTGAAAATGTTCCAAAGTGTCACCTGTCATGTCTATGTTACCAATTTTTGAGGCCTTACACTATACATTAAGGATGATTTCTAAAACATGCTGATATCTTATGATATGGTCAGTCATCAATGTTTACTTCTAAAATTGCAGGAGATAATTAAACACTTTTATCTAATTGAACTCATTCAGACTCTACTTAAGAACCATCATTTCAATGTAAAAGCAGATAGAAAGCAGTCATTGGTGTAAACAGAGGCATGGCTTTCCACAATTTATTTCTAACTAATAATCATCCAATCCACTTGGACTTTTTATCTATATAAATGCAAAAGGGAATGGGAATTGAAATAGTCCTGGGAACACAGGAGATTTAGGTGACTTGCCCAGAGTGAACTGAACTCAGTTTCCCTGGTTCTCACTAACCATCAGGCTACTCCTTCATTCCATGCCTTTTCAGTGACAACCCAAGGCACAAATTTCCACAGCACTGAAATGACCTTGATGACCACCTTAAACAGCTATAAATGATTTCCTGTTGATCTCCTCTAATATTGTGGACTAAATATCTAATAATTGTTTTTCCTGATTTTATGATTTATTATGTTATATTGATCTATTCAAGCTGTATGTATTTCGCTCGATTGAAATTTGAAAATTGCATAAAATAAACAGCAATAAATGGAAATCAACTAGGCGGTCTTCCTTTTAAGACCCAAGTATATATCTTCTATTTAAGAAAGAAGAACACAATGTGGGAACTCCACAATGCTGTAGCTTAAAATTGGCCTACTGCTCAAACACAGTCTGTATAGAACATATAGTGCTCATAGAGTGCTATAAAATCGTGCATGAGTATAAAAAGCACAATTGGGAGCAAATGTCAGTTGTGTCAGCTCACTATTGCTCACCAGTGAAATGTGCGCTCCGCATGGTCATGTCTGTACATTCAAAAAAATACTTTACCCAATGTTAAATATATGCCATAGAAGAATTATAGGTTCTCATAATCCAACTAAGGCAGACCGCCTTTACATTGTAGCTTCAACTGGTGACTCTAGCAAGCAAAGGCTTCAAATGGGACCAGCCAAACACCAGGGGTCATTTAACCTCTGGCTGCCAGGGAGTTAGACACACTTTTAGAAGGACTCGGTGATGCTATTCCCAGACTGCAAGTAGTATATAAGAGCAGCAGTGGAGACACATAGTTGTTGGTACAGCAGGCTCCTGGGATACATCCTGTAGGATCTCTGCTCATCTAGCCTACTCCCTGCTCCTTATCTACTCTGCAGTCCTGTTCCTTGGTTTCTAATTCAAACCACTTCCAAGTTCTGGCCCCTTAAACCCTGGTGATTAGAGTACTGGGCTGAGAATCAAGGAAGGGAAGTTCATATCCTGTTGCTGCTCCTATAACAAGTTTAAGTTTCAAGTTTATTAAAAAATTTGATTAATCATTTATCCAAACTTCTAAGCAATGTACAATAATTAAAAAGGAGGGGAGAGTATGTATAACAACTATTGAACAAACAAACATAGTTAAATGCAGACAAAAACCTCAACCTTTGTTAAGTCACTCAATCCTCCATTGCCTCAGGTACAAACTAACCTTAGGACCCTTTTACTAAAATGCATTTTAAAAAAATGGGCACAGTGCTAATGCAAATGTGCTAACTGGATAATGCTTCCAAGCCCATTCCCTACTCAAGACACAACCCCTGGTCCTGCTTACCAAAGTCTCTGGGCACCAGCTAGCTCTTTGGGATGGGTACCCAGATCAGACAATTACAAAAAGAATTTAATTTCTGGGTGTTGAACTGGTGTAGGCCGTAGGATACAATACAACCCCTTCTTATCTTAGTCCATCCTTTTTAACAGTTCTCAGTTAGGAAAAAACCCCACACTGACTCCAGAAACAAAAATTCAAACTGGAACTCTTTACTGTCAAAGTTAGCAGTAAATTCAAATAACCAAAAAAAAAAAAAAAAAAGGTGTCTACACAAATGTACAACTTAATCTATTTCTTTTTGGTTGGGGATGGGGATAGAATTGATTTTGTAAATCCTGATCAATTGTTAAAAATCAGATGACTATTTACAGCAGTTCAGTTCTGTTCTTTCCCTCCTAATCCATCCCAATCAGCAACTCCAGTGAAGAGTGTACTCTTTCTGTATCTCCTCCAGGCAGGAATCCAAAAATTCAAGAAAACACAAAAAAATTCCAAGTTACCCAATGGTCCCACCAGGCACGTCCCCAACCTGCTAGTTCCAGTTCTGAGGCCCGGACCTCCCTGTCCATCCTCCAATCCCGAGCAAGCGTTATGTTTCACCTGCCTCCGGTCTCGCTGTAGGCACTTTTGCCCTGTTCAGCTCACAGGGTCTTCACTACTTTGCCCCTGAGCTCACACCTATTTATATCTGTTCTCCTGATAGTGGTGATCTCCTCACACTCAAAAACTCTTTACAGCCTTCTTTGTGTTTCTTCATAGGATGGTTCCTTTCCTTCTCCTCTTGGTCAAAGGCTGGGAGCATGGGAGGCCAAGGACCCTGTTCCCTCTCAACACAGGTACTTTTATCTCCATTAACTATCCTCCCCCCAGTGACATCTACTGTCACTCATTTACCATAACTGTAAAATCCATAACCATTCTGCTAACTGTAAGTTTTAACTTGTCAATCCACTCACTGGATGTGCCACTTTCCTAGGCAGGGGAATTGGGGATTAGGACTTATATATAGTTTTACAACCATACTCAAAGCGGTTTACATACAGGTACTTCAAGCATTTTCCCTCTCTGTCTCAGACGGCTCACAATCTATCTAATGTACCTAGGGCAGTGGAGGATTAACTGACTTGCCCAGGGTCACAAGAAGCAGCACATGATTTGAACCCACAACCTCAGGGTGCTGAGACTGTAGCTCCTCTCCTCAGTGCACGCTGAGAGGCAAATTAGTGCTTAAACATGGTTTAGTAACAAGGTCCCTTAGATTGTAAGCCTTCCAGGAACAGGGCGATACCTAATGTAACTCACCTTGAGTTAATACTGAAAAGATGTGAGTTAACCTCAAATAATAATAATATTGGTATGTTCTGACTTATTGTAGAGGAGAAAATTCTAACAGACTCTGCTGAGAAGGAAAATCTTTTGAAAGGGAAAAGGGATTGGGACTTATATACCACCTTTTTGTAGTTATACAACCACACTCAAAGCAGTTTACATATATACAGGTACTTATTTTGTACCTGGGGCAATGGAGGATTAACCTTCTCTTTTATCAAGCTGTGCTAGAGGTTTTTAGCACAGGCCAGTGAGGTAAATGCTCTGATGCTCATAAGAATTCTATGAACGTTGGAGCATTTACCACGCTGGCTGCTAAAAACCCTCTAGTGCAGCTTGATAAAGGGGGCCCTAAGTGACTTGTCCAGGGTCACAAAGAGAAGCCCTGGGATTCAATCCCACAACCTCTGGGTACAGAGGCAGCAGCTCTACCACGAGGCCATTCCTCACCTGCAAATTACTAAGAATAAGTAATAAAAATGCAGCCACAGAGGAAAAATAAACACATTTTTCCACTACTGAATTGTGGAGTGTGATTTGAAGCTAAAGACATTTGGATTGATTGGCATATTTCCTTGTCCTGGAAAAGGAGAGAAGTTGTTATGTTTCTCGTTTACCAGAGCTGTGTTCTACTGTAGTAAAATTGACAAGTACTTACAGCATAATGCGTAGCTGCTATTACATTAGGCTAATGTCAAGGTCAGATAAACTCATGGCTTTGTCAATATAATGAAAATACCAGTCATACAAGAAAAAGTCACAATTTTTCAGGTCTAACAAAAAATTGATTTTAATGGTTCACTATGTAATCCTTTCTTTGGATTAAATATGTAATATTGATGTGCTCTTTCTTTTCATCTTAATGGCTACTGACAAGGTAATTAATTAAAAAACACAATATTTTTGCCCAAATGGCACTATATTGAAATTAAAAACGAGCATCATATATTAGTCAAACAACCCTGGCAAATGCCTGTAGTACTAATATGATTGCCTAAGGCTCTTGACAACTGCTTTCATTCTGCTGTTTGCTTCATGACGTTTTCAGATATTTTGAAATTGATAATAGGCTTCTGCTAGTACATCAAAAACAGACAGGACCAGCAATGTGAGAAACTTTTGCTTTTTTAATGGTTGTATTTCTGATGTTTAGGAGTACCAGTGAAAACATTTACATAAAGCCATATTTTGACATTTAAAAAAAAAGGTAATTTTTTGGGGGGGCAGGGCAGGTCCAAGGTGGCATCCTATATGGATGTGTGAGAGGCTGCTCCTTGGGTCGTTTCCTACCTATGGCTGGGCTCTCTCCTGGAGATGGGGGAAAAGAAAAGCTGATGCCTGTTTCTTTGGTTCCTAAGCTTCCTGTTCAGGGGCCAATGGATTTTCATCTTACCTCTAGGGCAAGGGTGTCAAAGTCCTTCCTTGAGGGCCACAATCCAGTTGGGTTTTCAGGACTTCCCCAATGAATATGCATGAGATCTATTAGCATACAATGAAAGCAGTGCATGCAAATAGATCTTATGTATATTCATTGGGAAAATCCTGAAAACCCGACTAGATTGCAGCCCTTGAGGAGGGACTTTGACACCCTGCTCTAGGGCATGTCTAAAGTCCTGAGGAGATGTGGGGGCACTATTTGTTGGGAGTCAAAACTGACACTGAGCTCCAGGTAGCCACTCTACCCTGCTGCAGCCCTTGAGAGACCTGGATGGAGTACCCGGAAGTGTGCAGCTAGAGCCAATAGTGCAAGATGAATCTGTTGCTGCTCATGGAGGACTGCCGACTATGAAGGCTAGCTGTGGGGAAGAAAACAGCTGTATTTGTTCCTGTGAGGTAAGTGGAAAGTGTGCCCTGTAAGGTTTGTTTTATTTCTTTGTAGCACCGAGGCCTCGGCCTCTTGGTAGTTTTGTTGTTAATACCTCAGCATATACAGAGCAGGTGGTGGCTAAGAGAATGGTAGGGAATTTGTCTACTCAGGTTAGAACATTAATCAGCAAGTGGATTCTTAGTTAAGGAAAGGTTTATGCTCCATTTGAAAATGGAAGCCATGGAAAATGTGAGTAGGAGCAAGAGCTTAAGTTTGCTAAACTTCCCCTAGATCAGATTTTTGGATCTGTAAGAACTTTAGCTTATGCATTTAAGGGATCCTCTGTACGTTCAGAGCACGAGATCGGCCTAGTGGACGCATGTTATGGGTGGGCTTTGGGCAGTCTCAAGGATGGGTTAAACATGGGCTGCTTATGGCTTTTTGGAAGCATTATCCTAAGCTGCACTGGTCATCTAGTAGGGTAGAAGGTAGGGGAGCATTGCAAAGTCAATATCTAACATCCACCACCAGTTTCCATTCAAAATTCTTAAATAGTAGATTGCACTCTTCACATGTGCTGAAAACATATAAAGCCCCACTGTGCACATGTTAGGTAACTAAATTCAGCCAGCGGAAATGACATGTTTAATATTGATTAAGAGATATAATGGATAAGCTAGGATTAGGAATGACGATACAAGCAAGAAATATGCTGTGAATAGAAATATAGAAACATGATGGCAGATAAAGGCCAAATGGCCCATCTAGTCTGCCCATCTGCAGTAACCATTATCTCTTTCTCTCTCCAAGAGATCCCACATGCCTATCCCAGACCCTCTTGAATTCAGGCACTGTCTCTGTCTCCACCACCTCTTCTGGGAGACTGTTCCATGCATCTACTACCCTTTCTGTATAAAAGTATTTCCTCAGATTACTCTGGAGCCTCTCACCTCTATATCACCTCTTAACTTCATCCTATGCCCTCTCAATGCAGAGTTTCCTTTCAAATGAAAGAGATTTGACTCATGCGCATTTACATTACATAGGTATTTAAACGTCTTTATCATATCTCCTCTCTCCTGCCTTTCCTCCAAAGTATAAAGATTGAGATCTTAAAGTCTGTCCCCATGCGCCTTATGATGAAGACCACATACCAATTTAGTAGCCTTCCTCTGGACCGACTCCATCCTTCTTATATCTTTTTAAAGGTGCGGCCTCCAGAATTGTACACAATATTCTAAATGAGGTCTCACCAAAGTCTTATACGGGGCATCAATACCTCCTTTTTCCTACTGGCCATACATCTCCCTATGTAACGTAGCATCCTTCTAGCTTTTACCATCACCTTTTCAACTTGTTTGGCCACCTTAAGATCATCACATACAATCACACCCAAGTCCCGCTCTTCTGTCTTTACCCCCTACACTGTACCGTTCTGAGTTTTTGCAGCCCAAATGCATGACCTTGCATTTCTTAGCATTAAATTTTAGCTGCCAAATTTCAATATACTTGGGGGGGGGGGGGATGTCCTGAAAGTGCATTAAGCATGTTAGCGCATGAAATTGTGTTAGTATGCGCTAATCACTATAGACACCCATGGGCATGTTTAGTAGTTAGTGCAAGCTAATGTGCTTAATGCCCTTGCATGAATTTCACCCAGGTCAAAAGCACCAGAGAAGATCCCAAGGAGTATGCTTATCCTACAGGGTCAATCTTTTGCTTGTATATATGCTGCTTATCCTAGGAATAAGCGGTGGATTTCTCCCAAGTCTGTCTTAATAAAGGCTTATGGACTTTTGTTTTAGGAAATTATCCAAATCTTTTTTAAACCCTGTTAAACTAACTGCCTTCACCACACTCTCCGCAAATGAATGCCAGAGTTTAACTACACGCTGAGTAAATAAATATTTTCTCTGGATTGTTTTAAATCTACTACTTAGTAGCTTTGTTACATATCTCCTAGTTCTAGTATTTTTGGAAAGAGTAAACAAGTGATTCACATCTACCCATTTCACTCCACTCAGTATTTGATAGACCTCTATCATATTTCCACCGAGCCATCTCTTCCCCAGGTTGAAGAACCCTAGCTGCTTTATCCTTTCCACATAGGGAAGTCACCCCATCACTTTTATCATTTTCATCACCTTCCTCTGTACCTTTTCTAAATCCACTATATCTTTTTTCAGATGTGGTGACCAGAACTGTATACACTCCTCCCTCAATATTCATGGAGGTTAGGGGCAGAGCCAGCCCATGAGTATTGAAAATTTGCGAATAACTCTGACCCACCGCTTGCTCCCTTCCGCCTACCACCCCCCGCCCCCGGCATCCCAGACCTTACATGGTGGTCTAGCGGTCTTTCAGAGCAGGAGTGATCTTCCTACACTCCTGCCCCATGCAGATCACTCATCCAAAATGGCTTCCGTGAGTTCCCATAGTCTCTTGAGACTACGACGGGAAATCACAGCAGCCATTTTGGATGAGTGATCTGCACGGGGCAGGGGCTTAGGAAGATTGTTCCTGCCCCGAAAGACTGCTAGTCCACCAGGTAAGGTCCGGGGATGTCCGGGAGGAAGGTGGAGGCGATTCTGCTTTTAGGAAATCACGAATAATCGAAATCGCGAGTCCTAATACTGCGAATTGAGAGGGGGAAGTGTATAATATTCAAGATGCAGCCATACTGTGTAGCGATACAAGGGTATTATAACATTCTCATCTTTGTTTTCCATTCCTTTCCTTATAAATCCTAATATTCTATTTGGTTTCTTAGCTTCTGCCACCGCACAATGAGCTGTGAACTTGCAGGTACTGTAATTACAAAGCTCTTTTGCTATGCTGCGCTAAGAAATGGGCTTAGCGCATCCTTATAAAAGGCTTTCCATGTGCCAAGTCCATTTCCAGCCTCAAAAAGGGCTTTTGCCTATGTGTTTTATTTCTGGTTGTGCATTAATATTAGCATTAGAACTCAGCCATTCAAAGAAAAAAAAATATTGTGGGAACACTTTTCACCTCCTTTTCAGGAGGCACTATGGGCTCTCCTGTGTTATAGACACGCTAACTAGTTAACAGGACTGTAATATCAGCATGCTAACTGATTAGTGAATCCATGCCATTGTCTACCCATGAAATGCACCCTCCCCTTCCCCCCAAAAAATCAGCATGCACCTAATGCAAATGTATGGCAAAACTAATGCAGAATACTTTAGTGTATCCCCTGTCATTTTTGCTGTTAGGTGTGCATTAGTGTCTAAAACACCATGGTATAAGGGCCCTTAAAAAGCTGAGCAAACCTAAATTTTTTAACTCCCAGGTCAGGTCCTTTCACTGCCTGGGTCAGCCAACACTGTGGATACTGTATAATATTATTACTTCCAGGGCCAGGGGTTAGGGAGAGAAGTCTTAGCCATTGTGCAACAAGGACACCTACTGGTCATATTGAGGGGTCATTTCATCCAGATTCCAGAAGGATTTGCCGTTTGGGGACCCTGGTTGTCACAGACACAGCAGGCTGAGTTGAGGGAAGTGTGTATAAAACAGCAGGAAAAAGCCAAGGTAATTGTGAATGAAGGCATAAGATGCCTTATCCTCCTCCCCCCCCAAAAAAAAAAAAACAAAAAAAAAAACACTGGCTGCAATGGAATTAGAAGTCCAAAGCAGTAGGAGAAAATTGCCAGTACAAACAAAAATAAAATAAAAGTGACAAATACCCTTGTGCATTCTTTTTGTGTGCAGAACATTAAAAAGATCCTGGGAAATGCAAACTAATGATTAGTCACATAAATGTCCTCCACTCCATAACCACAAACACAGCGGCTCATTACGCAGAGTTACAATTGGAGGACATAAATAAACCACAAGAGCCATTTATTTTCATTTCCTGTAAGTTAATAAGGGTTGAAGTAGCAGAAGGTATAGATTTCCTTTAACTCAGATCACAAAGAGAACTGCTATACATACATATATACATATCACGTAAAGCTAGTCACCGGTTGATTCAATTCTATAACGTTCCAATATCTACAATGATGTTGCCAAAGCAAAGAAGAAAACCAAGCAGGGGATATGCTGTAAAACAAAATATCAAGTCAGTAAGCTAAGAAGCATAGCACAAGGATTTGATAGCAGATGGCCATTTATACAAAAATCACCAAAACTGGCCATTTTACTGCTGAACTAAAAATGATCTTAGTGTCTGGAAAAATCCTGTTTAAGGGCACCCTAAAGCTACTTTTTAGCACAGTTTTCTAAAAGGGTCCTTTAATATTTCACATAAATTATATAGCAGTTTTCATTATTATTATTATTATTATTATTAAAAGGTTGTGTGGGAATGGCAGTAAAAAAATAAAATAAAATCATCAGAATAATATTATCCTTCAACAGTTTTTAGGTGCAACATAGCATGACAAAGCATTTTTATTGATGATATTGCCAAATTTATGGATATGCTCCACTCTGCATAAACAAGATTCTTGAACTCAACATTTATTTTAGACTGACTAGGCATCAAGCATGCAAAATTCTATAACCGTGCACTTATATTTAACAAGTAGAGGGTGACCATGAGGCTAGAATGCTAGTGTTACCAGCTATATAAGTGCATATGTGATTAGACATAACGACTTATGTCAGCCAAGTCTAAGGGCTCCTTTTACTAAGCAGCGTTATAGCACTAACGTGCGGAATAGCACGCGCTACATTGCCACACACACTAGACCTTAACGCCAGCATTGAGCTGGCATTAGTTCTAAAAGCGTAGCGCGCAGTAATTTCCTGCATGCACTAAAAAACGCTAGCGCACCTTAGTAAAAGGAGCCCTAAATGCTGAAGATACTGTGTAATTTATAGTATTCTATAAGTTATGTGCATGTGAGTCCTACCTATACTCTACCCAGACTCCTTTTGAGTGTACATCTTGTCAAATACGCACTATGGGATCCTGTTACTAGGCTGCGGTAAAACAAATTACCTTAGCTTGCTCTTATGTGGGTCATTCCCACATGCTAAGGCCATTATTATCCGGGCCATATTTCATTAAAGGCCATACACTAATGTTGCCATTACTGCACAGGCACTTTTAAAAATTACCATGGGAGCACTTACTGCCACCTATTTTGTAAGCAGTAAGGCTCCTGTATTATCTTTGTGCTAACTGGCTTTCATATGGTACGAGTAATGTAGATGTGTTAACTGGTTAGCACAGGAATGCCCGCTCTGTGCCCTGACATACTCCCTAAAAAATTTCCCCTAGTCAGAAAGACTTGATTTAAATCATGGTGTTCTCATTGCATTCACTGCCACTTAGTACAGTACTGCTATAAAAAAAAAAAGGAACATTTGCTTGTTCCAACAGTCCAATTCTTCATAACAACTATATCAAAATGACAGTAACATGCAATAAATATATTTTTGTTCAAATATCACAATTCTTCAAGGCAGTCTAAGAAATATCATGAAGTCAAAACATTTGCTAACTTGAAGTTTCTGCTTGTTCAAACATGTTCCTTTTGTCATCTTCATCAAAGTACTTTTCATGATGTTCTTTCATTTGGGCCAGCAGGTCTTGCATTTCTTTGTTGCAGTGTTTGCATTTTGCACAGATGCCTGTTTTACCCAAAGGTAGAGGAACTTTATAAGAATATTTCCAAATTGGGTATCTTTTACGGCCTGCTGTCATTATAGGAGAGAATATGATAAACCTCATTATAGGAGACTAATCTTTAAGCCTGTTACATTAACAGGTGCTAGAATAGATGTGTGTGTGTATCTTTCTTTCTCTTTCTCCTTGGCCGCTTTCTGTCTGTCTGTCTTTCTTTCTTTCTGTCTCTCTTTTTCCTCGGCTTTCCACCACCACCCCATGCCTGCTCCCCCTGTTCAGCAGTAGCCCTTCTCCCTTCATTTTACCTCCCCTGTGTCCAGCAGCACCCCTTCCCTGCTCCCCCTGTCTAGCAGTAGTCCTTCTCCCTTCCTTTTACTGCCCCCCTGTCCAGCAGCACCCCTTCTCCCTTCCTTTTACCTCCCCCGTCCAGCAGCACCTCTTACCTGATCCCCCTGTCCAGCAGCACCCCTTCTCCTTTCCCTGCTCCCCCTGTCCAGCATCTGCTAGCCCGGGCAGCCTCGGGACTTTTGCTAGGCTGGCCCACCTCGCATTATCGAAGTGGGCCGGCCTAGCAAATACCCCGCGGCTGCTGCATTTGCTGGTCTGGGGGTGAGAAGAGGTGTCCCGGCAGCGCAGGAGTCAAACCGCCACCTCCTCAAGCCATTGCATGCCGCCCCACGTGCAGCAAGCCACCCCACGTGCTTCCCATAAAATTTGGCACGGAGACACAGGGTGGCAGGGAACACGAAACCCTAAGCGCGCATGCGCGCTTAGGGTTTTATTATAGAGGATAAACCTATCATGATAGAAGATGATAAACCTCATTATAGGAGAGAATATGATAAATCTCATGCTCAAGATCCCATGACTTGTGGAGTTTTCTGTTCAAAAGGTCTCACTTTCATTTTTACTGCTTACCCCTCCCTCTCTCATCACACTTAGCTCTTTGTGCAGATATATAAACTTAACACTTAAGAGGTAAAGGGTTGATTCTATATACCGTACATCGATTTGCAAAGGAAGAATGGGATCAAGGTATTGTTCTCAACTCTGTATATTTTATAACATTTTTCTGTGAAGAAACATGTTTATCTCTGCAGACACAAATTCACAGTTTTGAGAAATGCAAAACCAAGCATCTGTGATAATATCTTCTAGATAGAAAAACTACCCATGACATTATGAATGGATTAATGGAATTCATTTACCCAACAATTTAAACATTGCATGAATATACAGCCTCATGCTAATCCTCAATTCACTATGAATAAATTTTGGACCATAATGTATCTTAAATATAAAACTATTTAAAAAAATCCAATATAAATAAAAATAATTTTTTTAAAAATCGAGTTTGATCCACCCTGGTTAGCACCTATCACAACTTACCCCCTCTTCTACTAACTGCGCTAGCGGTTTTAGCGGGGGGAGCCGCGCTGAATGGCCCGTGCTGCTCCCGACGCTCATAGAGTTCTTATGAGCGTCGGGAGCAGTGCGGGTCATTCAGCGTGGCTCCCGGTGCTAAAAACGCTAACGCACTTTAGTAGAAGAGGCCCTTATTAGAAGGACCCCTATGTAAGATATGCACATATACAAGAATAACGCTTAGCTGGAATTTTGGCATTTACACACATATACATGCCTATATGGCATTATTCTAATCCTGGGGTTCTCAACTCAGTCCTCAAGACATACACAGCCAGAACCACAGAAAAGTCTAGTTCTATACAATAAGTACAAAGCCGCACTAGCGGTTGCAGCGCGGTAATGGCTCCAAAGCCCATAGATATTTAAAGGGCTTCGGGGCTGTTGCCACGTGGCAGCCGCTAGCACAGCTTTGTAAAACAGGCCCAAAGTGTAAAGGGAGGAAAATCTCAAACAGCTAGCACCAGATGTATTAAGTTCAATAAAAGAGAATCACTTATACCTTCTTTGCTGCGGCTTATTTCTGCATATCAAAAGGGATGAAAACAACCACCACAGTTCTTGGCACTTTTAAACAGGCATTTACAATGTTCCACTGTTTCTTAGCTTTGCTGATTATTTTATTTTCCAGTTTAAACACATGGAAAACAATTACTGTTTCTAGCACTCTTGCTGTTTCTCTTTTATAGTGATCTGTAACACTACCATAACTATGTCATATGATCTCCTCCCAGGCAATGCAACATGGGAGTTCAGTTTCCTGACAACTGATGTAGGTCATCCATTTCATTCCGTTTCACGGATCTTTTCCAGATAAGCCCCGCCACTAATGGAAAAAGTGGACGTGCCGAAAGTTAAGCCCCGCCACCTTTTGCCAGCGCACGCAACCTTAACCAGTGAAGTTCTCAGCACAACGGCCCCACAACGCAGCGCGATGTGTATAAAGTAAAGTGGGGGGGTTCCCCCCCACGCCCCCCCGTCGGAGCACCCAAAAAAGATTATAAAAAAGAGGATATGAAACTTAACATTATAAAAAAATAGGATAAACTGTCGACCATTTTTTAAGGGCTCCGACGGGGGGGGCTTGGGGGGGAACCCCCCACTTTACTTTCTACAGATCGCGCCTCTTTTTTATAATTTTTTTTGGGTGGCGGGGGTTAACTTTTTGGCGGGGCTTATCTGGAAAAGATCCTGTTTCACTGCAAAGTTTTGTAACGGCCAAGCAAGGGAGGCCAAGGCCTAAAACGACTTTCTCATGGTTCTCAAACCTGTCCTGGGTAAACCCCTAGAGCCAGTCAGGTTTTCAAGATATCTACAATGAATACTCGTAAGTTAGATTTGCATGTACTGCCTGCACTGCATGCAAATTTCTTTCGAGAATATTCATTGTGGATATCCTGAAAACCTCACTGGCTATGGTTCTCCCAGGACAGGTTTGAGAACTAAACTTATGCAAGTTTTTAACTGCTGGCAGCTCTATGGTTCATCAGGTAGACAAAGTAGCAGGATTTATTTTGGTGGTGTGACTCTTTGCACAGCATATTATGCAAATATGTGAACTGTGAGAGCACTTAACCCTAATTTATAGCAGAAAGCAGAGCTGAAACCAATCTAGGAAGCTAATAAGTTTCATGGTATGTGCCCTTTCCTGATCACAGGTCAAAACTGAATTAAAAGACAAGTTATACCACCTTGGAACTCCATTCTACCAGGCCGTGAAGTCACAACACAAAATGCTTGCTACAGGTTTCTTTAAATGTTCTCCGACATAAATCCTACAGAAATATTTCAACAAACTGACAAGTACAAGCGTGAAACCAAAAACAAAACCCAAAAATCTAACCTTATGTTAGTTGGGCCAAAAGTTTTCTCCCAGCTGACCTAGATCTTTAGAATCAAGTTTGCTTTAGAGTAGAAACTAAGTAGCTTTTCTTTGGTCATTCAGCCGCTAGTTCTGGGAAAAGCCCAAAGAGAAACATTTAGATTGGAGAAGTCTTTGAGAAGAGGTGACAGTTGATGGATGAGCATCCATAAAATGACAAAGAATGGCTGTGTGGAGTCTGTGCATCACATCACCTCTCCCTGGGAAACTAATTGCTCTGAATTCTTAATAGTAACATTATTTTTCTAGCAATCATTTCTTTTCAATGCACAAAATGAGCATGAAACGGACCCTTTGAGTGGACATAAAAGTTAAATGTTCCAATGTTGATCAAATTAACTTCAGCCATGTAACAATGGACTATATTTGTGAGAAAATAATGGAGGCCACAAAGGGATGCTTTATGCCAAGATTTCACAGTTGTAATGTAAAAATGTTTCTGTTGAACTCAGCCAGTCAACATTTGAAAGGAAAAACAGAAGAGGTCTGTTACTATCTCAACAACAACAACAAAAACAGGATAGAAAAACTGATTTTATGGAGCTTCAGTAAGCACAATAATTTCAGGAAGTTTATATCCTTGGTAAATTATGATTCTCAGCATCAACTAATTGATCACAGCACAGTTTGTATTTAAGGTCCTAATCACTGCCACAAAATCACCAGAGTGTACAAAAAAATGCACAGCCTAATTCATAAATAACTATGATCACCTCAGCATAGGAGCCAACTTTTCAAACGTATCGGGGGTGCTAAACCCAAGGGAAATTGCCTCTCCTGGATATAGTCAAGGAGTTTGTTTAATATTGGGGGTGCTCAAGCACCCACAAAGCTGGCTCCTACGCATCTCAGTGTCAAGTGCATCATTAAAAAGAAAAGCAAGATGTTTACATTAAGCTGCAGTGACACACTCTACAGCAGTGGTCTCAAACTCAATCCACATTTTGGATTTGTAGTAACTTGGAGAGCCTCAGAAAAACTAGTTCATGTCTTATTAAAGAAATGACAATTTTGCATGAGGTAAAAACTCTTTATAGTTTATAAATCTTTCCTTTTGGCTAAGTCTTAATAAAAATATTGTAATTTATAGCTACAGAGACATATGATCAAGAAACTGGTTTATTTTACTTTTGTGATTATGATAAACATACCGAGGGCCTCAAAATAGTAACTGGCGGGCCGCAAGTTTGAGACCACTACTCTACAGCCACTGACCCATTAAATATCCTAAGCTTTCAAAACAGCAAATCGGTTGGATTCAAGAAAATATACAAACATAGCTGGAGAAACACTGCCAAGGAAGAATGATATTGTAGCCACACCTAGAAGCACTAATTTACATCCTGGCAAAACAAATAAAATGTGAGAGAAAAGAATAGAAACATGGAACACACTACACCATTCGCTATCATTTCATTTTTCTACTGTATATCAATCCCTCCGTTCTTAAAAAATACGACCATCTTGTAGTCTGCTAGGTAAATATGCATTTTGGTTGCTAAAGAGAAGTTTTACTTGGCAAAAATATACACTTCTCCCTCCGTATTCGCTGTGATAGAGGATTAACAGAACCGCAAATGCTGAAAAACCACGAATAACTTTTATATATATTATTTGATGTTTTCTATTAAAAACCATCGTGAATATGATGAAACCGTAAATAACATGGTGGGAGACCTGGCCTGTTTCTGAAGGAGAGGCAAAACACGGTGAATAAAGTGCTGGGAATCAGCGATTTTCTCTATAAACACTCGGAATCAGCGATTTCTCTATGCAAGCTGATGTAATTTGGTTGGGAAGAGCCAGCAAGCTAAAAACCGTGAATAATCGAAACCGCGAATGCTGAAACTGTGAATATGGAGGGAGAAGTGTACTCAGAGTTGATGAACTGTATGTCTGGATAGTTAAAACTACTATTATTCTGGGAACCTTTATTTCAGAATAACGGCAAAAAGACCAAAAGGGCCAATCAGATATTCCTGTGCATCTTAATTATATGAATTACTTTTATAACATTTCATGTGAGTAAAAATCCCACATTAACTGCCTAATTTTTTACCTACCCTCGATGTGGCTAGTCATCCAAGTGCACGGAGAGGAAGCGCAACTAGGGATGTGCTATTTTGGGGAGGAAAAGTGCATGTGCAGATTGCATTTTCAAATTTATAGATGCATTTCACAAGAAAAAATGTGCTGCACCAAAGCAGGCGGCATGTGATTGTATGTACTTTGTACCCAGAGTAACTGGATTTGGATTTTTATGATTCACCTTTTGCAAATGTGAACTCAATGCAATTTACAAATTCAGGTGCAGTTGGTAAGACCCTGCTCAAGTGGACTTACAATCCAAGTTATTCCTGATGTAATAGAGTGAAGTGACTTCCCGAAGATCACAGGGACTGTCAGCAGGAGAAGCAGGATTTGAAGCCTGGAAGAAAGGTGGGAGCTATGATAGAAATTTTTAAAATCCCTTTGTGGCAATTGAAAGGATGCTCTGGAATGAGGGGTCAAAGGATAAAGGTGAAAGGGGAGGAGTAATATAAGGAAATAGCTCTTTATGGAAAGGGGTAGGGCCCTGGAACAGCCTCCCAGTGGAGTTGCTGGAGACTAGGATTGTATCTGAATTCAAGAAAGCATGGGACAAGCATAGGGTTAAAGAACATGTCTGGGCGTCCAGATGGCTTTTCAAAACCCGGCACTTTGTCCGGGTTTTGAAAAGCCTCCAGCTCAGGCCTGCGTCGAGAGGGCATTTGCGCATGCAATGTGGTGATGTCATGCGCATGCATGCATGCAATGACGTGACATCACACCACACCTGCGCATGTGCAGATGCCCTCTCGATGCGACTCTGAGCACAAGAACAGGCTGAGGGGGCGAGGATGGTGGTGTGAGGCTGGGATGGAATAGGGCGGAGATGAGTAGAACTGGGCGGGCCTAGGGGCAAGACCATGGATCTGGATTTTACAATAGTAAAATCTGGTAACCCTAGACAAGCAGAAGGAATCCAACAGAGAGGAAGAGATTATAGAGCTTAGTAGTTAGTATGGATGGGTAAACTGGATACTCCATATGGGTTCTCTGTTTAGCTTAATGCTCTAATATGAATGATTTTGCAGAAGTGCACACAGTTTGAAAACTGCTAACCATGGAAGCTTGAGTGTCTGTAGGATATCACTTCTTATTCACTCAATTGTTAACTTCCTCAGTTGCTTTCTACCATATTATTGAGAAGCAAACTAATTTCCATATTTAAACCAAAACACTTAGGGCTCCTTTTACAAAGCCGCGCTAGGGCCTTAACGCGCGGAATAGCGCACGCTAAATTGCCGCACACGCTAATCCGGTGCGTGCGCGAAAACCCCTAGCGCGGCTTTGTAAAAGGAGCCCTTAACGCGGCTCCCCATGTTTTAGCACTAGGTTTTGTGATAATCTAAACAAATTGCCAAAACATGTCCAAATGTTTGGTTCTCCAGGCTCCTGTGGCCTTTACAATCAACTTGCTGGTACCGGATTTAATTGAGTCTTCTTATAGCACTCACTGAGGTATTTCCAGCATTTCAGACATAACGTAGGAGTCAAAACTGCAGTTCACAGACACCCAAACTAACTTAAATCAACTGTGAGAAGGTGTTTCCATTTCATTCAACCAAGGTTTATCTCATTAAACTGTTTTCCTTCTCAGCATTGCTCCCTGGGTTTGAACTACTTTGTTGTTCAATGCTCCTTAGCAGTTTAAAAGCTTTAAAGGAAAAAGACTTATTGGCCTCTGTTTTCAACAGCATTAACCCTGCATTATTACCACATGCAGATAAGGGGATTTAAAGGCCTGGCTTGAAACCTCTCTTTTCTGTGTTTATCCGACACTGCATATCTCCTGTAGCTCAGCTGGAAATGTAGATCTATGAAGCTTTAAAGGGAGATTATAGCCAAGAAAAGAAGTACTTTCCCCCTATAGATGTTCTCACTTTCCCTTTTCCTACTGTTTTAAGAAGTAGAGGCAGACAATGGCCAAGGATGGTTCCCAAAACTTTCTGAATAGGAGACACTGTTGGTGGTAGCATTCATTCAAAGTGAGCTTCAGTGTATTGTCCACCCCAATCAGCAGATCAGAATAGTGTTTGCTGGTGGCTGCCAAAAGGTTAGCCGTGCGGATGAAAGAGGTTTCCCATTATTCACTGCTCTTACAGAACTCCTCTTTTGTGCTGCTCAGCCCATCACTTCACCGTGGCGGTCCGGATCTGCGGCTGGTTACTCTCTGCAAACGAGTAATTCATGCAAATGCAAACCCACCATGGCAAAGCACCGTAAAATTCAAGTTTGTTATTTTTTTTTTTTTTTTTTTACCAAAGACAGGAGCATTAGGGCAATTTTTGGCAGCACCACATTTTCATGATAACACATCATGACATTCTCGACCCACAGTTAACACTAATTCTACAGTCTGGTTTCCTTAGCCTTGCCAGAACATCGTGGGAGGTCGCCAAAGCCAAAATTAGTTAAATGATGCAGACAGAAAGTGAGCAATCAACAATACACTGGCAAACTGTAGGTCTCTTAGGTTTCAAGAAAAACAGCCCCCAAAAAACAGCCTTTCTTGCTTGCAACAAGATCATCATAGTCTGTAAAGAAATTTTTTTTCAGAATATCATCAGGTCCCAGAAATAATATAACCTGTTCTTTAAAATTAGTTTATTTTTCAAAATAATGTGATGGTTTCTGCTATAAACTATGGGCTCCTTTTACTAAGCCGCGTTAGGGCTTTAACGCGCGGAATAGCATGCCGTGCGCGCTAGACCTTAACACCAGCATTGAGAAGCATAGTGTACAGTGGAGTGCGTGGTAATTTCCTGTGTGCTAAAAACACTAGCGCACCTTAGTTAAAGGAGCCCTATGTATGTCTGTTGGAATCCGCCTAGAATTTTTAAATAAATAAATAAATAATGTTGACATAATTCATGTCTGTAAAAAAAAATAAAATATATCTATATATCTATATATCTATATACAGTGGTGCCTCGCATAACGGACGCCTCGCACAGCGAACGCTGCGCACAACGAACTTTATGTCTTGATTCGTACAACGAACTTCGTTCCGCGCAGGCACTGCGCTTAACTGCCCTCTCTCCGCCTGGCTCCCTCTTGCCCCCCCCGACTCCCCGACACGATCAGGGCAAGAGGGAGCTCAAGCCCTCTTGCCCCCCCGACTCCCCGACACGATCGGGGCAAGAGGGAGCCCAAGCCCTCTTGCCCCCCCGACTCCCCGACACGATCGGGGCAAGAGGGAGCTCAAGCCCTCTTGCCCCCCCGACTCCCCGACACGATCGGGGCAAGAGGGAGCCCAAGCCCTCTTGCCCCCCCGACTCCCCGACACGATCGGGGCAAGAGGGAGCTCAAGCCCTCTTGCCCCCCCGACTCCCCGACACGATCGGGCAAGAGGGAGCCCAAGCCCTCTTGCCCCCCCGACTCCCCGACACGATCGGGCCAGGAGGGAGCCCAAGTCCTCCTGGCCACGGCGACCCCCTAACCCCACCCTGCACTACATTCCGGGCAGGAGGGATCCCAGGCCCTCCTGCCCTCGACGCAAACCCCCCCTCCCCCCAACGACCGCCCCCCCAAGAACCTCCGACCGCCCCCCCAGCCGACCCGCGACCCCCCTGGCCGACCCCCACGACACCCCCAACCCCCTTCCCCGTACCTTTCTGTAGTTGGCCGGACAGACGGGAGCCAAACCCGCCTGTCCGGCAGGCAGCCAACGGAATGAGGCCGGATTGGCCCATCCGTCCCAAAGCTCCGCCTACTGGTGGGGCCTAAGGCGCCTGGGCCAATCAGAATAGGCCCGGGAGCCTTAGGTCCCTCCTGGGGGCGGGGCCTGAGGCACATGGGCCCAACCCGACCATGTGCCTCAGGCCCTGCCCCCAGGAGGGACCTAAGGCTCCCGGGCCTATTCTGATTGGCCCAGGCGCCTTAGGCCCCACCAGTAGGCGGAGCTTTGGGACGGATGGGCCAATCCGGCCTCATTCCGTCGTTGGCTGCCTGCCGGACAGGCGGGTTTGGCTCCCGTCTGTCCGGCCAACTACAGAAAGGTACGGGGAAGGGGGTTGGGGGTGTCGTGGGGGTCGGCCAGGGGGGTCGCGGGTCGGCTGGGGGGGCGGTCGGAGGTTCTTGGGGGGGGCGGTCGTTGGGGGGAGGGGGGGTTTGCGTCGAGGGCAGGAGGGCCTGGGATCCCTCCTGCCTGTAATGTAGTGCAGGGTGGGGTTAGGGGGTCGCCGTGGCCAGGAGGACTTGGGCTCCCTCCTGGCCCGATATTGTCGGGGAGTTGGGGAATCGGCGGGGCAAGAGGGCTTGGGCTCCCTCTTGCCCCGATCGTGTCGGGGAGTCGGGGGGGCAAGAGGGCTTGGGCTCCCTCTTGCCCCGATCGTGTCGGGGAGTCGGGGGGCAAGAGGGCTTGGGCTCCCTCTTGCCCCGATCGTGTCGGGGAGTCGGGGGGGGGGGCAAGAGGGCTTGGGCTCCCTCTTGCCCCGATCGTGTCGGGGAGTCGGGGGGCAAGAGGGCTTGGGCTCCCTCTTGCCCCGATCGTGTCGGGGAGTCGGGGGGGGGCAAGAGGGCTTGGGCTCCCTCTTGCCCCGATCGTGTCGGGGAGTCGGGGGGGCAAGAGGGCTTGAGTTCCCTCTTGCCCCGATCGTGTCGGGGGTGCCAGGGACCACACGGAGTCACCCACCGTACCACCCGATTCGGGTAAGCGCAGGTATCGGTGGGTGGCTTATTTGCGGGGGGGTGCCTTATTTTACATTTTTTTCTAAAAAGGGGGGGCTGTCTTATTTGATGGCCCTGCCTTATCATCGGGGAAACACGGTAGAAAAAAAAAAAAATGAACAGTTAAGTCCCAGTTTTTGCCGCTGAGACTCTGCCCTCTCTCACTGTAAAATTAGACTCTACTTAGTCTGTCTTTAAATTTAAAAAATGTGTGTTGTTTTAAAAAACAATTATGTTTTTAGATGTATCTAAATAAAAATAATAACCAAAAATTTATCTTTTTTTATGTCATCTTAGCATATTTTATGCTGCAGAACGAATTATTTTTTTTTACATGTATTCTTATGGGAAAACGCGTTTCACATAACGAACGTTTCGCATAACAAACTTGCTCCTGGAACCAATTAAGTTCGTTGTGTGAGGCACCACTGTATATAAAATTGGAGGTATGTGTGTGTGTATGTGCTGCGATCACGCAAAAACGGCTTGACCGATTTGAACGAAACTTGGTATGCAGATCCCTCACTACCTGGGATGATATGTTCTGGGGGTCTCGCGGCCCACCTGTACATGTGGGCGGAGCTACAAACATAAAATCAGATTTCACCCATTCATGTCAATGGAAAAAATGTAAAAAGCTGCCATTCTCACAGTAATTCAAAAACGGCTTGACCGATTTGAACGAAACTTGGTATGCAGATCCCTCACTACCTGGGGTGATATGTTCTGGGGGTCTCGCAGCCCACCTGCACACGTGGGCGGAGCTACAAACATAAATTCAGATTTCACCCATTCATGTCAATGGAAAAAACGTAAAAAGCTGCCATTCTCACAGTTATTAAAAAACGGCTTGACCGATTTGAACGAAACTTGGTATGCAGATCCCTCACTACCTGAGGTGATATGTTCTGGGGGTCTCGCGGCCCACCTGCACACGTGGGCGGAGCTACAAACAGTAAATCAGATTTCACCCATTCATGTTAATGGAAAAAATGTAAAAAGCTGCCATTCTCACTGTAATTCAAAAACGGCTTGACCGGTTTGAACGAAACTTGGTATGCAGATCCCTCACTACCTGGGGTGATATGTTCTGGGGGTCTCGCGTCCCACCTGCACACGTGGGCGGAGCTACCAACAGAAAATCAGATTTCACCCATTCATGTCAAAGGAAAAAATGTAAAAAGCTGCCATTCTCACAGTAAATCAAAAACGGCTTGACCGATTTGAACGAAACTTGGTATGCAGATCCCTCACTACCTGGGGTGATATGTTCTGGGGGTCTCGCATCCCACCTGCACACGTGGGCGGAGCTACAAACAGATAATCAGATTTCACCCATTCATGTCAATGGAAAAAATGTAAAAAGCTGCCTTTCTCCCTGTAATTCAAAAACGGCTTGATTGATTTGAACGAAACTTGGTATGCAGATCCCTCACTACCTGGGGTGATATGTTCTGGGGGTCTCGCGGCCCACCTGCACACGTGGGCGGAGCTACAAACATAAATTCAGATTTCACCCATTCATGTCAATGGAAAAAATGTAAAAAGCTGCCATTCTCACAGTTATTAAAAAACTGCTTGACCGATTTGAACGAAACTTGGTATGCAGATCCCTCACTACCTGGGGTGATATGATCTGGGGGTCTCGCGGCCCACAACTCTTTGTTGCTTGCTCAAGGGTGGGTTCACCCAAGAATTTATATGTTCTTGCTCCAGGAGGTGAAACTAAAAATGTTGTTTATAATCACGTTTTGCGTTAGTTGTATTGTATTCATTTTGTCAAATATTTCACATTATAATTTGAATATTGTACTTTGTATTAAGCTGTAAAAAAATAATTTCATTCACCACCATAAAGTATCTTTATTTGAATCCATTTACAGTGTTATTGCTATAATTAAATACCCGTGCAACGCCGGGGCATCAGCTAGTATATATATAAAACAGCAGCATCATATATTGATGATGATGCTGTTTTGTCCGTCTCACTTCATAGTGACTAATTAGAAAGACTAAAATCAGATTTTGTTTCCAAAGTCTCTCTTTGGTTCTCAGCTTTAGACATTATCCAGCCTCCATCTATGAAAATCACAAATCCAAATGGTGCCTACACAAGGCTCCTTTTACTAAGGTGCGCTAGCGTTTTTAGCGCGCGCTAACCCTGCGCTACGTGGCTAGAACTAACGCCAGCTCAATGCTGGCGTCAGCGTCTAGCGCGTGCGGCATTATAGCGCGCACTATTCTGCGCATTAATGCCCTAACGCAGCTTAGTAAAAGGAGCCCACAGTGGTAGATTTTATGAGCTATCAGAAACCATTATAATACAGAACTGCAAATACCTTGGGCTTTTTTATTTTTCTTTTAGGATTATGATGGTTTCTACCTGGCTCAAGCATCAAAGATACAATAGTAGAGGAAATGTTCCTGCAGAGGAAAACAAATGAACAACTATGCAATCAAAAAACATCCGAGTTCGATTTCATCTTTGGCCAGGTACAGCCACCTGTTATTTCTATATATGGATAATGGAGCTACTGCGTTTTCACAACCCCTCTCCTCGCAAAATAAAGCCCTTCATTCAAGCTTTATACAAGAAGAGAAGTGACACTGACGTCTTTGCAAAAATTTAGTGAAAACAATTGAGTACCTTGCTGACATAATTTCTGTATGCTGTTTCCTTGCTTGCTTTGGAAAACCATATTCAAGCTTGAAGGAAATCATATGACAAAGCAACAATCAGCAAAATTTTATAAAACCAGTTAGGAAGAGGGAGGTGCAATGCAACTATTAGGCTTGGGGGTGGATTGGGGCGATGACTACTAATGAGATGGCTAATAAAATCAGGGATCATCAGAAATTGCTTTATCTCTAAAATGAAACTATACAGAGAACAAGGAAACAAAAGACACCAGTTTCTTTCCTGTACTGGATGGGGAAAGGGGGCACAATACATACCTATTTAGAACATAACTAAGAGCCTTCTGTCGTATTCCTGAGTACACTGATGGGCTTGAATCCCAAGCAGTTAAATTGGAAGCATCATGGAAAAGATGAATGTTTACCAAGTCAAAGGCACTACAATAAAACACAATTAACAGAAAAAGAAATTAAATAGAGACTCACAAAGAAACATTTCATTTAGGCAGTAAGTCATTGAGCATTACAGAACTATGGCTTGGTGCTCCTTTGCTATAGCAAATTATGAGAACATATGAACAATATCTCAGATTATTTGACCCTTATATTAAAAAAACAGCTCATCTTAAGGTCAAGCCATTAACACCCATAAAACTCTACTTGATGGGAGTGATTCTACAACTGGCTGCCTCTAATTAAGTACCCCAAGGCTCAGGAGAGGCCCAAGGCAATCTTGCTGCATGAGGTGAATGATAAGAGGGTGCCTCCCCACCCCCAACGAATGATGAGCGGGTGCCACCCCCCACTCCAATTCTACCTTTAATTATTCCACACATGCTGCCCATCTGAGATTGGCCCAACATCTTTTCTCTACTGCAGCCTGCCATCTTTGATATAACTTCCTGTTTCCGCTGGGGTGGGCCGCAGTAGAGAGAAGACATCGGGCTAGCCTCAGATGGGCAGTGTGTGTGAATCACCAACCTTTGGAACAATTAAAGGTAGAATTAGGGGGGACGGGGGGGGGGTTGAGGAAGGAAGAGGGGAGTGAATGTAAGGAGAGATGCTAGGGAAGAATTGCAGTAGAGGTAACATGAGCAGGAAGACAGGCATACGGCAGAATGCCACTGCCAGAAGAGCGCCGCATGAGGCCTCTCCCTCAGTTGGCCTCATTATAGGGCCGCTCTTGTCAAGGATATTCCAGAATGCCATCTGGGAGCTCAGATTCCTTTATTGAATATTAGCATACCCCAGCATTGGTGTGTCTTTAACATTTGCATGCCAGCAGTTAAATCAGCCTTAGCCATCAACTTTATTTATTTACTGCCTTTTTGAAGAAATTTACCCAAGGCAGTACAGAGCAAGAATAAGTTAAACAAATTGCACAATAAAGCATCTCAACAGACAACGTAGGGTATAAGTGAAGGTAGAGGGGCCTAGTGGCTAGAGCTGCCTGCTCAACACCCTGAGGTTGTGAGTTCAATCCCAGCCTGCTTCCTGTGACTCTAGGCAAGTCACGTAACCCTCCGTTGCCCCAGGTACCACAGTTAGTTTGTGAGCCTGCCAGGATAGACAGGGAAAATACTTAAGAGCATCTGATTACTATTCAATGTACTGTAAATCACATTAGGTGAATCTCTTCATGAAAAGGTGGTAAATAAATCCCACTAAATAAATATATAGACAGATAAATTAAAGTAATAGAAGTAGATGCCTAAATACAGCAGACATGCAAGTAACATAAGTTAATGGTATATAGATAGTGTCAAATAGATCACCCTTTCTAGGGACCCAATCTCCAACGTTGAGTTCCTGATCCTCAGAGACAATACACTGGGGTCAAGGCAATCATTTCCCCAATGATTAACATGTTGCTTCATCACAGGATCCAATCTTACGTTATAAATACTTATAAATATTTTAAATTCATGGGATTAATACCCTTTAATGAAAATAATTTCATAATTAGTTTTATAACCAAAGTTTTCAAATAACAGTTGTACTTAGCTTTATTTGTGGTCAGTTTTGGGATAGCTCTATGTTATGCATATAAGTAGGAGCCCTCTTACATTTAAGCACATCATTGTGGAATAGTTCTCAGGTGCCTTATTGACAGTTTCATGGGTAAGCGTACATCTTCTATGCATATGTGCTAATATTCTACACATTTTGCATGCAAAAGTCATGAAAATGCCGGTGCCCAGATAGAGGGAAGGTGGTGGGTAAGGGGCGAGGAGCTATGCTCCCTCTAAGCTGAGAACAAGAGCATTCTAGGAGCATTGCTCACAGATTTTAAACGACCACTCACAAAAATGCTTGCAGATCTGGAATTCAGTTGGATGTTAGAACTTGTCGCTCACACACACACCAACAGCATTTTTTAGAGAAAATATTTGCACGTACCCAGCCAGTGTATTGCAAACGGTGTGCCTCGGCACACTGGGGAGTAGAGGTGCCGTTGCCAGCACAGGGCGTGCCTCTCACGACGAGAGGCACGTCCTGTAGGCAATCAGCTGGCGCCGGCGCCTCTCCTTCTCTTTGGCCCTCTTCCCTGCTGGCAACCCCCCACTGTTGTCTCAGGGCCCATCTGAAGGGCCTTTGCCCATGATGTCATCACGGTGACATCCGCGCACTTCTGGGTGCCTCGAGATGTGGCCTCTACCTTTAGTGTGCCACAGCTCGAGAAGGTTTGCGGGCCACTGCCTTAGAGGAAGCCTGGGTGGGGAGTATTCCCTATAGTTAATATGCATTACTATAATTCATGTGAAGGATAAAAGCATAACTGTAATAACTGCATCTGTTTTATCTGTGTTATCTGATCTCCCCCCAAATGCTGACCACTCACTCAGACATTACTATGGAGATTCTACACCTAACACACATTTAAATTTGCCATTGGATCACATTAAATTCAACAGCTTACTGCTTTTTAGTAGAAAGGCCCTTTATTGTGTTGAAATTGTGCATTTTGCTTTAAGTATACAGAACCTACATATTACATCGGAATGCTTTACTGTATTTTATTACTTCATATTATGTTACATCTTTGTAGATCACCATAAAATGCAGGATAAATACAAGACTTTTTGAGAACTGTGCAGAGTGCCATGAGTAGAGCACAAATTATTCTTTCCCTAAAATTCTCTTTTCATTGTAAAACAGGGGTCTCAAAGTCCCTCCTTGAGGGCCACAATCTAGTAGGGTTTTCAGGATTTCCCCAATGAATATGCATGAGATCTATGTGCATGCACTGCTTTCAATGCATATTGGGGAAATCCTGAAAACCTGACTGGATTGTGGCCCTCAAGGAGGGACTTTGAGATTCCTGATTGTAGAAGATGACAAATACATTGGGAATTAAACATGGCCTCAAGCCCCACAGCCTTGCAGGCCAGGAGCTGAAGACTTGCAAATAAGCCCCAGGGTCTGATCAGTTGTACTTCAGTTCCAGGAAATGTGACTGAGCTGCAGAAGGAGAAGCCCTCTAGACCAGCAAGAGGTGCATCCTATCGGTGACAGCATATAAGAAAGTCCTCCAAGACATACCCTTGCTAGTTCTTCAGTTTTCGAAAGGTCTGTCCTGCATCTATTGCTATCCCAGCTATTTATGATGCTTCAGTGCAAGTTCTAACTAGTTGCTGCACATTTAGCTCCTGCTTCAGGCTTCAATTCTGTTCCATGATCACTTACTGCTCCACTTCTGGTTACTGATCCTGCCTTACTCCGTTGATGTTTTATACTTGTTAAATACCCTATTTCCCCTAAAATATGCCCTAGCATGATTTTTAAACATGCTCCTAATATTAGCCCTTCCCCCAAAATAAGCCCGAGTTAAGATCGACCCCCGAAGCCCCTGCCCACAAAAAAACTCTCCAACTCCATCCCTGACACTAGTGCTGCCTGATTTGCCGAAAAAAATCAGACTCGTCAATTCAGCGGCCCACATCCCGGTGAGACCTGACATACCTCCACTCGGAGTCCTCCAAAAACAGCTGCCATCGCTGCTGTTTTTGGAGGCCTCGGAGCAGAGGTATGCCAATCTCACAGTGGGAGGATCGGTGGGGTTCTGCTGCATAAGGAGATGGCTGGGAGGGATAGAAAGATGCTGCACTAGGGGATGGATGACTGGGGAGGGAAAATGCTGCACATGGGGGGGAGAAAGGAAAGAGGAAGAACTGGGATGGAGGAGAGGAAGGGAGAGATGATTGTTGTACATGGAAAAAAAAAAAAATAAGACATCCCCAGAAAATAAGACCTAATATGTGTTTTGGACCCAAAATTAATATAAGACACTGCCTTATTTTCGGGGAAACACGGTACTACTACAGCCCCTTCTTTCCAGCTGGTTTTAAATCATCATCATCATCTTTGTTTCTTAGTTCATACATAGTCTAACTTTTCTCTTTAGTAAGATATTAAACAAATTATATTTCCTCTTTTCTAATGTCTCCATGTCTTAGTTATAAAATCTGAAGACTTATATCGAGGAGTTCAGTGGGCTGGAAGAAGCCACCAACAGTCCTTTCTTACAACAGAGAGGTCACAAGTTCTAACCATAATTTGGGGGGGAAAAAGTGATGACTTTGCAATTTCCTTGTGAATTTAAATATATCCACTTGCCAAGAGTTTTTTTTTTTTTTTAAATGTAGGCATCAATTCAACATTAGATAGATCCACCAGAGAGTGATCTGTCTGGTAAAGAACCTCTGCTTTTTGCCTTTACCCTGTTGCTTTCATACAGGTGCTATAAAGAGCAGTTTTCCAGAATTAAGTAGGTGAGCTAAGGAAATATAGGGGATATGGGTAGGACCTGATAGATCTTGAGAAAGGGACTCTACTGAAAGGTCCTGTGCCAGCAACCAGGAAGAGTTAGTGCAATAGTAGTGGCAGCAGGGGAAAAGGAAAAATGGTGATATACTGGGCATGGGGCCAAAATAGAAAGGGGAAGAGGTGATGCTGGAAGGAGGATGCTGGACTGCAGGGGAATTTAGGGGGAGAAAGGGGAGATGCAGGCCATCTGGTGGGATTAGACAGATAAAAGGGCCTGGAATTGATTGCCACTTGAGGGAGGGGTGGAGAGCTGGAAAAGGGTTGGGATTGCTTGCCTCCTAGAAAGAAGGTTAAGAGGTGAAAGGGGATTGCTGGTTACCTGGGGAAGTAATGATACTGGATCAGGAAGGGCAATTAGGGAGGGGATGGAGAAATGCATGGCTATGAAGGGAGGGGGAAAACCTTGAGTTAGCCCTGGAGGATGGAGGAGCACATGGCTGAAGGTATGCCTAAAGAATCAGATACCCTTAGGCTGGTCCTACCTATGCATCCCTTGATGAATCATTTTTGATATGCCATACTTGTATTACATTGTGCTCATTTATCCACTGATTGTTCATCCTGGACTGTTACATTAGGATTGTCTGGTGAAAACACTAAGCAAATTTACTGTGACAACATTTAACATTTGAAATTAAAAAGGGGATCACGAGTAGGTTGGAGGACGTCATAATGCCACTTTACAGAGCGATGGTCAGACCACACTTGGAATACTGTGTCCAACACTGGTCTCCATACCTCAAGAAGGATATAACTCTGCTGGAGAGGGTGCATAGGCGAGCCACTAAACTAGTCAAAGGTATGGAGAATTTGAGCTACCAAGAACACCTCAGAAAACTTGGACTGTTCACCCTCGAAAAGAGAAGATTAAGAGGGGATTTGATAGAGACTTTTAAAATATTAAAAGAATTTGACATAATAGACCAGGAAGAAGCATTACTGACATTTTCAGATGTGACACGGACAAGAGGTCATAGCCTGAAACTGTGTGGCAGCAGGTTCAGGACAAATGTCAGGAAGTTCTGTTTCACACAGCGAGTGGTGAGTGCTTGGAATGCTCTTCCAGAGAAGCTTGTGGCAGAGACTAGTGTTCAGGGTTTCAAGCGCAAGTTGGATGCACACCTTCTTGCAAATCATATCGACGGATATGGGAAATCCGGGTCTCCAATAGGGAGCACCTAACCGGGCCTCTGCGTGTGCGGATCGCTGGACTAGATGGACCTAGGTCTGATCTGGCGAAGGCGTTTCTTATGTTCTTATAACTATGATATAAGTGAGAAAAATGTTTAAGAAAAGCTAAAAGAAGCAGCTGCAAAGGTTAGGAGGATATCAGGCATAGGTTTATTTAAAATACCATCTTGAGGCCCAGATCAAATGTATTCCACAAATGAAAAGAGGTGGAAGGAAGGCCAAATGACAGCCAGGATATGAGGTGAAAGAGGCTATTAGTGTTATAACCAGTACCAGCACTGGCAAGATAGATGTAAATCTTTTTTAATATTATGTATTCTTCTAGAACTGACTAGGATCTGAAACTGTAATCTGCACCAATCCAAAATTTGGGAATATAGCAGAATATAAATGCTGCTTTATATAAACATGATTCTAATTGTAATGTAAAACACTGATAGGGAAGCTAAAAGAGAATTCAAAAGAAGCTTGCTGTAGATGCAGAAAGTCACAGTTTAAACTTTTTCAGGTATATTAGAAACAGAAAACCTGTGAGGGCATCAGTGGCACTGTTAGATCATCTAGGAGTAAAAGGGGCACTCAGTGAAGACAAGGCTATGCAAGAGAGGCTAAATAAATCCTTTGCCTTAGTCTTTACAAATGAAGATTCAAGGGAGCTATCTGTTTTAAAAAAATATAGTGATAATATGACATGGTGATAATATAGAGGAACTGAAACAAATCCTGGTGAACCTGGAAGATGTGATAAGCCAAACTGACAAGTTGTAGAGCAGTAAATCGCCTGGACTGGATAGTAAACACCCCCAAATAGTGAAGGAACTCAACAGTGAAATTGCTGATTATTAGTAATCTATAACAATCATTAAAATCATTCATGGTACCTGAAGATTAGAAGGTAGTCAATGTAATACCAATTTTTACAAAGGTTTTCAAGTTTGAAGTTGTACTTGATATATCACTTATACTACGGGGTCCTTATACTACGGTGTGCTAGCTGTTTCATCACGCGCTAAATGCTAATGTGTCCATAGAATATAATGGATGCGTTAGCATTTAGCACGCGCTTTACAATGGCTAGCATGCCTTAGTAAAAGGACCCTCAATTAAGAGCCTTTCTGAGTGGTTTACATACAATAAATGTAATAAAACAACAGGGGGATAGGAATTTACAATGAAAAAAGAGAGATAGAATAATCATGCAATTCCGATATGATGGGCGCATTCCCCAAACCATCCCTCAGGAAACAATGAAGGCAGGGAATAGTATGGGCTAGGAGACTTATACTAAATGTATTCAGGAAAAGAAATGTTTTAAATTCAGTCTTAAAAATTTTGAAAACAATGTTCTAACTAGGGATGGTTCAGATGGCCATTTCACAGGGATGGGCCCATGACAATAAATATCCTTGTCATTTTAGTATCTTAGCAAATGTTTCTGAATACTGGGCCTATAAGATGAGACCTAAGATGGAATATCCAGAATGAGTAAATGTGAGAGAAAGAGAGGCATTCTAGAATACAGACATCATATGTACAAGTGTTAGAATTTATATGTGATTCTGTGTGACAGGGATAACCAATGTACCTCTTGGAGTAATGTTTCTTGATCAAATTTAATGGCCGTGCTTGGAACAATTTGTAACAGGCTAATCCATATACCATTCAGCAAGGTGTTACAACAGTCAAGGTTACTGATGATGAGAGAATGTACAAGGGATGACCTGGGAAATTATAGCCTGGTAAGCCTGATATCAGTCTCAGTAAAAATGGTAGATATTATTATAAAGAACAAAATTACTGAACACATAGGGCTCTTTTTACAAAGGTGCACTAGCGTTTTTAGTGCACGCACTGGATCAGCACATGCTACCCGAAAAACTACCACCTGCTCAAGAGGAAGTGGTAGCAGTTAGCGCGTGTTATTCCATGTGTTAAGGCCCTAACGCACCTTTGTAAAAGGAGCCCATAGACAAATATGTGACAAATTCAACATGGCTTCAGCCAAGGAAAATTTTGTCTCACTAATTTGCTACAGCTTTATGAAGGCATGAATAACTATGTGGATTAACTATAAACCAGCTGATGTAGTGTGTCTAGATATTTAATAAAGTCTCTTATGTGAAAATTCAAAAGCCATGGAATAAGAGAATGTTCTGTTGTGGATGGAGCACTGGTTAAAAGACAGAACATAAACAGTAGGGCTAAACTACCAGTTCTCTCAATGATGGAGGGTAGGTAGTTGAGTACCACAGGGATCTGTACTGGAATCAATGCTTTTTAACATATTTATAAATTATCTGGGAATGGGAACTATGGGAGAGGTGATCAGATTTGCAGATGGCTCAAAACTATTTAAAACTGTTATATCACACGTATTCTATACGAAATCCAAATGAGGATTGCATATCAAGGAGTAGATGGTAATCAACAGTGTAAAAAGCAGCAGATACGTCAAGAAAGATGAGGATTGAATAAAAGTATTTAAGTCTGGCCAGGAATAGGTCACAGGAAAGTTCAGTCAAGGGCTGTATCTGTTGAATGTAGAGAGAGAAAGTTGGAATGTAGTGGATATAAAACAGTTTGGGATGAAAGAAAGTCAAGATGAAGGCAATGAACAGCACATACAAGTACTGTAGCTAGGAAACAAAGGAAAGTGGGAGATGGGATGATAATTGGAAAGGCAGGACGGATCCAATTTTTTAAAGAATGATGTAATACCATGCTTGAATGCATCAGAAACAGTTGCAGTGGAGAGTGAAAGATTGAAGACAACAGATAGAAGGGGTGACAGTAAGAAAGTTGAGTAGATGGGTGGAAATGGGATCAGAGAACAGAATATAGCCATGTTCTAGGGAAAAAAGTGAAGGATAAGGAGGCAGTTGTAGGTGGAGGCAATTTGAAGTGTGCTAAAGAGATGATGAAGGTTGGAGCCAAGAAAGTTTGTCAAATGGATGTGGTTGTCTTGTTTGGCAAGTGCAAGAGCAGAATGAAAGAGGTCAGCAAGAATTTGATATGTATGAAGTCAGCCTAAGCGCAAAATTTTAACCAAAGTGGCTCAGCACAGTGAGCACAGAAACTTAGGTAGTGGATTCTAGAGGTCAATGAAGGCTGAGTTTGGTATGACTTACAGTATGGGAATGGAAAGAGAAAGAGTGTTCAGAGCAGAGGAGTAAATTGTATTGTAGGAAGACACAGCCTCACTGACAAATTTGGAAAACATTGAGAAGTGAAACAATGGTAGAGAAGAGTACAAGGGTCAATAACCTGAAGATCCCTCAATGTGTCGGTGGAAATTGGTTGAGAGTAAGGGGGAAGGTAATTAAATATGAAAGTTATCAGATGATGGTCAGAGAGGGAAAGTGTTGATGTGGAGAAATTAGAGGGGTGGCATTTGTAGAAGATGACAAATTTGAAGCAGTGGCCATGCTGGTGAATAGGGGTAGTGGAACATAACTAGAGAATGAATGAGGAGGTTAAAGAAACACAAAAGCATATGACGACTATCTACTCTAACCAATTCTAATCCACAATTTATTAATCGCACTATACCAAAAAGGTTCAAGGCAATTTATATTCAAAGAGGCTGTAAAATCTATAGGAAAATTCAAAAACAATCATTAAAATATCATAACATGAATATTACAACAAATCATATAAAAAAGTTTTCAAATTTTTACAAAACCTTAATTGATATCCATCCTAATCTAAACAGGTAGATTATTCCAAATTGTAATGACAGTGTAAGCAAGAGAGGAGTTAAGCCGTCATTTATACTGTACTCCTCTTATCTATGGAAAGCGTAGCAATAACGTATCAAATAATCTGGTGGAAGAATAATGCAAATGCTTAAAAAGCAAAATCAGGTTATCTGAAGAATCGATTTGTAATATAGGGTGAACTATAAAAGCTGATTTAAACTTAATTCACCTCTCAAAAGATATCCAATGAAGATTTTTACATGCTAATGCAACACTTTCATATTTTTCTAACCGCAGTATTCTGGAGTAACTGCAAATTCTGATCAGTTTTGATGTTAAGTTCAAATATAAAGAATTACAGTAATCAAGTTGAGGTAACACTAACATCTGAACCAACAGTGCAAAATGATGTTCAGAAAAGCACGACTTCACAAGCCTAAGTTTCCTCATATTATATAAAATTTTCCTCCATAAATTAGAAATTTGATCTTCTTATGTAAGAGAAGAGTCTAAAAGAATACCCAAAACATTTTATCTACTTTCAGGGTAATGCCTGATTGTAGAGTAAGAAATGAAGAAACAAAAGATAGTATCTGGTAACTTTTTTCCAAATTCAAATAGTTTAAACTAGGTGTAAACTACTTGATTGGTGAACAAGAGCCTAGAATCTAAGATAGACAGCTTAAGCAAATGAAAAGGAAGATATTTAATTAAAAAAAAAAAAAAAAAATTGGCTATTACACTAGTGATATAAGAACTATGGGCTCCTTTCACAAAGGTGTGTTAGGGCCTTAACGTGCGGAATAGCGCGTGCTAGCCGCTACCATCTTCTCTTGAGCAGTCGGTAGTTTTTCAGATAGCGCGCGCTAATCTGGTGCATGCACTATCTGAATGCGCTAATCTGGTGCGTGCGCTAAAAACGCTAGTATAAGTACTTAATTTAGATTTCTCTGTCTCACAAATATTTATTTTATTCTAGACAAGTCAAATGGTAAGTTTATATTATCAAGGATTCCTTTTACAAAGCTGCGGTAGCGGCTGCTGCTGTGGTAATCGCTCTGATGTCTATAGGGATTTAATGGTCGTTGGAGTGTTTGCCATGCGATAGCCGATACCGCAGCTTTATAAAAGGGGGGGAGGGTAAATTACATGTAATTAAATCTGTAATATTATCAGTTATCTCTGTCTTTCATATTTTCCATATATGAGATTACATGTAATCTATTATACAATATTTGTGACTTCCTGCAGATGTTCTAAATTTATACAGTACAGATTGCCATAATAAGTTGGGTATAACATACCATTCACTAATACACCATCGTGTTCGAATAAAGCCTTTTCTAGATGATTTACTCTGAAAAATATAAAAAAAAAATCATAACATAAACTAGACAAGGGATAGAAAATTCATGTGCTTTCAGCATTACATGTGATCAAACATGCCCAATCTCAGTAGTTTGAAATTCACAATCCCCTTAGGCACTCAAACTTATTCCCTATATAAACATGTACACTTTAGTCACTGTGTTTCTTTATATCATGCTTCTTAAGAAATAGCTTTAACACACGTGGAGAATCTCAGAACACCACCTGTATACTGGATCGTAATATAATACAGTGTGGCAGCACTCGTCACTGGCTCACCCAATCGTGCAAATCTAACTTACTCTATCTTCTTTTAATTTGAACTCTTTTCTTCTTTTTAAATTATTTTTTAAATATTTTATAAATTATCTAATAATTTCTAATACTATTACATCTTCATTGTTATCGACTTCAATCCTATCATCAGTTTTAAATTTATCACTCCATTTCATTACTTATTCATCTCATCTTTTCATTTGTTACACATTCAATGATGCAGGATACCACCAAAATCAAGAGTTCTCACCACCTTCCTATAAAAATGTCAAGTCAAATGAACAACATAAAACAGGGAATGTGGGTGAAGATCTTCATTCAACAATGCAACAACATCAGAGCGCTAGATCTCTCATTAGCTAATAGACTACTATGTATATCATCTTACGACTCCACTTAGGATCCTCAGACTGCCACAAGAGTAATGTAACTCTATGTGGCTGCAATCTTCATTCATCCTGGTGACTTTTTTGGTTTTTTTAATGGCATTTTTATAATCTCTTATATTACATATGTGAAATCTTTCAAACTTAGCTTTGTTGTTAACACATCTCCCCTCACCAACGCATTTCATCTACTTCTTCAGGGTCAGGGAGGATGCTGAAGCATAGTAAATAGCACATCTGCTTTGCCTTTCAAGCTTGCCACCATTACATTAATGGGCCTCACGAAAACTGGTGGCAGCCATTCAGGGAGCAGCGCAGGGCCGGGTGGGAGCTCAAAAAGCTCGCTTTTGCCTGCCGACCCAAGTACGCCATTGGCCACGAGATCGGAAGGAGGTGCTTGAGCGCGGAAAGCTCACTCCTCCAGGAAAAAGGTAATTGGGGAGGGGGAGGGGTAAAAATTTGTTTATATCGGCTGGGACGGGAGGGATCCCTCCTGTCCCGGCCTATCAGTACACAACTAGAGGTGAAGAAGGTAAAGGGAAGGAACGTGGGACAAGGTGCAGAGCCTGGTAGGGAGTGGGTACAGGGTGCAGAGCCTGGAAGGGAGGGGGATAGGGTGCAGAGCTTGGTAGGGCAGAGAGGGAAGGGGGCTAGGTGCACAGCCTGGCAGAGTGTGAGGGAGGCTGGGTTCAAAGCTTGGCAGGGAAGGGGGCTGAGTTCAGAGCCTGGCAGGGCATGGAGGGCTGGGGGCTGGGTGCAGAACTTGGCAGGGAGGAGGGCTGAGTGCAGAGCCTGGCAGGGGAGGGCGTGATGGAGGGGACACGGTGCAGATCCTGGCAGGGCCCCCATCTTATATTTGAGTTAACCATTTTGCCTCCTTTTTTTTTTGGGGGGGGGGAAATGGGGGCCTCGAATTACATTTGGATCGACTTATATTCAAGTATATACTGTAATTACATTAATGTAATGGCGGCAAGCTTGAAAGGCAAAGCAGATGTGCTATTTACTATGCTTCAGCATCTTCTCTGACCCTGAAGAAGTAGATGAAATGCATTGGTGAGGGGAGTTGCGTTAACAACAAAGCTACGTTTGAAATATTTCACATATTTGATAAGAGATTATAAAAACGCCATTAAAAAAAAAAAGTAATGTAATTTATTTCTTATATACCGCTAAACTCCGTTAGGATTCTAAGCGGTTTACAGAAAAATAGACAATAGGGTGCATTAAAATTATAAGTAAAATAGGTACTTAGAAATTCCCTTACAGTCCCGAAGGCTCACAATCTAACTAAAGTACCTGGAAAAATGACAATTAGTAAAGTAATGAAGAAATAAAATAGAGAATAGATGAGAAAAATAAGAAAATAAACATTCTAATAAGACTATAATGATCTAAAGGACTTTGAAAGGTTGAAAAAAGAGGGGAGATAAGAATAGATGCAGAGGGAGAACCGTTGAAGCAATAGAAATTTAAATGAAATTTGAATGATAAAATAAAACAAAATAAGTGGTAAAATAATAAGTGAGATTAAAAAATATATCATAAACTAAAAAGAAGAAGTGAAAATAAAATCAAAACAGTCAAAACTGAAGTCCAGCTTGAACGGGCCCCCGAGCCAACCGTTGGTCCGATGGCCGGACTGCAGCCCTCCTCCGTCGGCTCTCCCCTGCTGGAATGGGGGAGGAGCGAAGACAGTGTCGGGTGCCCCGCTGGAACGGGCCCCCAAGCCCAGGATTGATGAAGATTGCAGCCACATAAAGTTACAATACTCTTGTGGCAGTCTGAAGATCCTAAGTAAAGTCTTAAGATGATATACATAGTAGTCTACTAGCTAATGAGAGATCTAGCACTCTGAAGTTGCATTGTTGAATGATACACAGTGAAATATTTAGCCGGTGAAAAGTATAGTGGAAAGATCTTCATGACACTTTAGAAAAAAATAATGTATTGTAATGTAAGAACTGTCCTCATACAATGATGTTTCACTTGGAGACTTATCTGACACTTACAAGTCAGAAAATATGACCCACTGGTCTAAATCCATAGACAACAGTGACATTTGGAAAAAGACTTTTCCTGAGCCAGCATTCATCAAGTTACACAGAAAAAAAAACCCCTGGTGGGCTCTAAAGCATATTCAGTTTTACCATTTTCAAATAAATTTGATCTGAAACAAGTTGATTTATTGTTTAATTTTGAAGAAAGATAAATCTTAAATTCAATTAGTTTATAATCTGTGAGCACGGCTCATACATGGTCATGTGAAATAATGAGTACTTTCCAAATAACTGCTTTTTTTTTTTCAATTGAGTCTACCATACTGCAGTACTGAAGGAGTCCTTTCAAGATGGCTATGCGACTAGCTATTACAGTTTAATTATATCTGATCTAATATTTAAGATGAAACAGAAAACTGCACTGTACACACACAAGAACAACTTGTTTAGTTACAAAGCAGAGATGTCCTATCATGTTGTACATTTGCCAATCTTAAAAGGGCAACAGAGTTTTATACTGAATTAAAATGAATGGGGCGTGCCTCAAAGCTATTTTTCTGTAGTACCATCTATTACTGCTATGATAGTTTAAAAGATTTTAAATGAGGATGGAAGACTAGCATCCGTCAAACCATAGTCAGATCATTTACATATTATAGATCAACTTTCCTGGAAATATGTGGCTTTGGAAAATTAGCAGGCATGTGCATTTATAATTTGTATGTTCATTTACTCTTCCACTGCAAGAATGTCTACATTTTGACAATACAAATATTCACTCCTGTAATTAGAAGCCAAAAGAGCAACTACTCTTTTACTACCGGTAAATGGATTAAGTTTCTGCATTTATTGCAATTTAACAGCTAATATTAAAGCAAAGTAAGTGCAAACACTGTTAGGTAAACGGGTGGGGGCATGATCACAATATCTACTGCATTTACTGTTTGTAATTAGCACAGATGTATTTAATGTATCCCTACCAACTTCACAAGTGGCAATTAATGCACAGTAAGTACTGTGAACTAACCCCCAGATTCTGTATAGTTCATCCAAATTAGAGCATGGATCGCAGATGTGCAAGTGCACTAATTAGTCAATTAGGCGCTACCATTACCAAAATCCAACCTCTCCTTTTTGAGCACACTACGAAACCCTTATGTACTGTACACTCTCATCACCTCTCGCTTAGATTACTACAATTTGCATCTCTCAGGTCTTCTGCTCAACCATCTCTCTTTCCTTCAATCTGTTCAAAATTCTGCTGCACAAACAATATTCCGCGAGAGCCTCCATACTCACATTACCCCTCTCCTCAAGTCACTTCATTGGCTCACCATCTATTTCCAAATCCATTTCAAACTCTTCTTACAAGTGCATCCACTCTTCAGCTCCTCAATATCTCTCCTCACTTAATTCCCCTTATGCTCCCCCCCCCCCCCATGAACTTCATTCATCCAGTAAGTCCCTCCTATCTTAGGGTTACCAGATTTTACTTCAGTAAAATCCAGACCTCAAGACCCGCCCCCCTCTCCCCCCAGTTCCATCGATCCACGTCCCGTTATGCCCCAACTCTGCCCCCAATCCCACCCCAATCCCACCCCAGCCCCGCTGCCTGCTCTCATTGGGCAGGAAGGCATCCACACGCGTGATGTCATCGCGTGGCATCAGCGCATGCATGGATGCCCTCCCGTCCAATGCGATTTCAAGAAAGCTTTTCCCAAAACTTGGACAAAGTGCCGGGTTTTGAAAAGCCATCCGGACCCAAGGACATGTCCTCGAAAAGGAGGACATGTCCGGGGAAATTCGGACATCTGTTAACCTTATCCTATCCGTACCCTTCTCCTCTACTGCCAGCTCTAGCTCCGTCCCTTCTATCTTGCTCTGTTGTATGGTTGGAACAGACTGGCTGAATCAGTACATCAGGCAGTATTCAAATCCGGGCTAAAAGCCAACTTTTTCGAGGCTACTTTCAGCTCCTAACTCCCACTCACCGTAAGATACCTATGTCCATCCTATTGTTCTTTCTGCTAGAAAACTCCTCAATCCCTGTATGTTCTGTCTGTCCAAATTAGATTGTAAGCTCTTCTGCACGGGGACCTCTTTTACATGCCCCATGTACAGCGCTGCCTATGCCTTTTAGTGCTATAGAAATGATAATAGTAGTACTAGAGCAGGGGTGGGCAACCTCTGTCCTTGAAGGCTACAACCCAAGTGGGTTTTCAAGATTTTCCCAGTGAATGCATAAGATCTATTTGCATGCATTGTCTTCATTGTAAGCAAATAGATCTCATGCACATTCATTTCGGAAATCCTCAAAAACTGACTGAATTGCAGTTCTCAAAGATAGAGATTACCCACCCCTATCCTAAGGGGATTCTGCATAGCTGTAAAATGCAGAATTTACACAGAATTTCCCTGCTGTGCAGAACTCTGTTTTTGTTATGCAGAACTCTGCACAGGGCCAAAGGAGACCCCTGAGACTGGCAGGCTTAAGCCCCCACAACTCATACACTATGCTCTTCACCCCCTCAGATATGCACTCTCAACTTGTCACATTAATTTCCCCTAGGCCTCCTCCCTTCTTTCCCAGTGCTTGACCCAGGCAGAGAAGCAGGAGGAGAATGGCTGCTTTATATAAGGTGACCATACGTCCCGTTTTCAACGGGATTGTCCCATTATGGGATCGACCATCCCATTGTCCCGACCCACCACTTCGGGACGCCAAAATGTCCCATTTTCAGGGACAGCGTCCCGAAGCTGTGCGAGGGGACAAGGGACCGGAGATCGCTTCCCCTCCCACGCTAAAGCCTGCCTCCCTCCTTCCCTCTCTACAGCGCCGAAATGGTCAGGGGGGCCCGACAGGTCTGGAATCACCCCCCCTATTCTTGGAGATGGCAAGGGCGCCCCGCAATCCAAGCTGCCATCAGCCCTGCCTTCAGCTGCGCCGGTAATGCTAAACTGGATGTACTTTTCCACTTGCCTGCATCACTCGAAGTTCTGCCGCTCTCGATCCCGCCCCCCTCTGAAGTGACTTCCTGTTTTTGAGGGGCGGGATCGAGAGCTCCTGTGGCGTCTCTCTTTGCTTTTACCATCCAGTTTAGCATTACCGGCGCAGCCGAAGGCAGGGCTGATGGCAGCTAAGAATCGCCTCCAGTGTCGCAGCATTACTGGAACACTCTGAGTGACTTCTATACCATTCAGGCCTATTAAGTTGGGAAAAAGAGGGGAGTTACTGGAATGGGATGTGGGAAGATGGTGGGTTGGCTGGCCCAGGAAAGGGGGGAAAGCTGCTAAATAAGATAAGGAAGAAAAAAAAGGAACACAGGAAGATGCTGGACATGGAGGTTGTAGGGTGAAGGAAAAAAACAGACATGATGTGAGTAGAAAGATAGGTGGGAGATGCTGGACACGGGGTGGATGTAATAAGAAGAAAAAGGAGGTTTTGGATATTGGAGTACGGTAATAGGTAGATAGGGTGCATGCTGACACAGAAGGAGGGAGAAGGAAAAGGGAGAGGAACAAGAGATGCCAAGTCCATGGGAGGGAAGGAAAGGAGATACCAGACCATGGAGGGGGAGAGAGAGATGCCATGGCATGGGGGGGGGGAAGGAGACAGATGCCAGACCATGGGAAAGGAAAGAAGGAGGGAAGGAGAGAAAGGAAGGAGAGGAGATGCTAGATAATGGAGGGGGAGGGGGAGTTGGAAGGAGAGGAGAAATATGCCAGGGCATGGGGAGACACAGGAAACAAATGCCAGACCAGAGGGAGAGGAGGTGCCAGAGCATGGAGGGAAAAGAGATGTCAGGGCATTGGGGAGGGGGGGTGGAGTGGGAAGGAAGGAAAGGAGAAGAGAGAGATTCCAGAGCATAGGGAGACAGAAAAATAGAGAGGGGGTGAAGCTGAAATGAATCATGTACAAAGGAGACAGTTTATGGAAGGAGCATAGAAAGAGGGAAGATACCAAATGGAAGAGAGAGAGAGGGTGGGGACACTGAATGGAAAGGGCAGAGAATGGAAGGGGCAAGACAGAGGGTGAACAGTAGATGGAAGTGTGGGGGAGAGGAGGGACAAACACTGAATGGAAGTGGGGGGAGAGGAGGGACAGACACTGAATGGAAGTGGAGGGAGAGGGGGAGCAGACGCTGAATGGAAGTGGGGAGGAGAAAGAAAAAAGGGTACATGCTGGATTGAGGGAAGAGGATAGAGTTAGATACTGGAAGGGGTGAGGGAAAGATGTGGCAAGCTATAGGTAGACACAATGAAAGAGGGAAATTGATGACTGAATAGTAAGAAAGAATTTAGACAGAGGCAGAAAATAAATTGAGAAGGAAGAACAGGGAAGAACAGGAGGAAGAGAGCAGAGAGAAAGATGCCTGAGCAGGGGGGAAGGGAAGGAGACAGATTCCAAACCTGGGAGGAGGAAAAGAGGAAGGAGACAGATACCAGATCTGAGGGGAGAAAAGGAGAAGAGAGATATGCTAAAATCTGCTGGGAGGAAGGAAGGAAGGCGAGAAAGAGGCAGAGAGGGGGGGGGGTGTAAGCAGATTAGAAAGACTAGAGAGAGAAAGGCCTGGACCAAAGGGGAAAGACAAGAGGCAGATACAGGACTATGTGAGGTTCAGACAGAGGGGGAGAGACCCTGGGGAAGAAAAGGGAGATTTAAGATCATAACAGAGGAGGGAGAGAGAGGGAGACCTGGAACAAAGGTACAAATGAGAACTGACACTGGATCTGGGGAGGGTAACAGAGGGAAAAGAGAGAGAGACCTGGACCCAAAGGGGATGGGGCTGGATTGTGAAAGAAATGTTGGATGCGAAAGAAAGACTGGATGCACAGTCAGAAGGAAGTGCAACCAGAGACTCATTAAATCACCAGACAACAAAGGTAGGAAAAATTATTTTATTTTAAATTTAGTGATCAAAATGAGTCCGTTTTGAGAATTTATATTTGCTATCTATATTTTGTACTATATTTGTCTAATTTTGCATATTTTTAAAGTAATCTGCCTTGACATCTTTGAAAAAAAACCGAAAATCGTAAATGATAATTAACATTTTCTCTGCGTACAGTGTGCTTTGTGTTTTTTAAAAATTTTATGTTTACCATTATGAATTAATAAGATATTGTGTGTACATGAAAAATGAATGGAAGAAATTGGGGGTGGGGCTAGGGCGGGATTTGGGCGGGGCTGAATATTAATAGATGTCCCGTTTTGATGAAAAAAATAAATGGTCACGTTAGCTTAATAGGCCATATTCCATGCCTTTACCACACTGGCTCTCACTGCAGAATTCAAACCACATAGTGCTACAGTGTCCCAGACAGTTCAAATTCAGCAGTCAGAACCAGTGTGGCAAAGGAGCAGGACAAGGTCTGGTATGTAGTTGCTTTCCTCCTGGCTCCTGTTAAGGTTGAGTGCTGGGGAGGAAATGAGTGGGAAATGCTGGGGGTGGGGTGTAAGGAGAGCTTGTGGAATAAGGAGCAAGAGGAGAAGAAAAGTGATAGGGTGCATGCAGGAGGGATGTGCATACCAAAAGTTACATGGGACAAGGAGAAAAATGAGAGAAGAAGGGTAAACTGAACAGTGGGGTGGAGGCACAATAGGTGAAGTGGCAATAGAATGGAGTGGCAAAGAGAGAGAATTAGGTGTGGGTGTTTGTAAGTGTCAAGGTGAACAGGGATATAATGGGATATTGGTGGGGATTCACTAAGAACTGTAGGAAGAAGGTGCGCAGATTGGGGATGGGGTTGAGAGAACTATGAATCTGTGAGTGCTGAGAAAGTTTAGAAAACTATGGTGGGTTATGGGACTGGGTAGAGGTAAATATTGACAGAGTTATGGTGGGATGCATTGGTGAAGGGGGGAGGGGTAAGAGAGATCTGCATGTGAGAGGCATTCTGAGATAACTATGGGAGTGTGTGCACGCTAGGAGCAAGAGAGGTTTCAGAAAGAGATATATGTGGGTTAGGGAAGTTTCAAGTTTATTGGGTATTTATATACCACCTATCAAGGTTTATCTAAACGGTTTTACAATCAGGTACTCAAGTATTTTCTCTATCTGTCCCAGTGGGCTCACAATCTATCTAGTATACCTGGGGCTATGGAGGACTGAGTAACTGGCCCAGGATCACAAGGAGCAGCGCAGGATTTGAACCCACAACCCCAGGGTGCTGAGGCTGTAGATCCAACCACTGCGCCACACACTCCTCTAGGAAAGGTATGAGAGAGCACTCTGGGTGCCATGTCAAGGAGGAGGTTAACAGAGAGGTATGGGATGTGTGGGGGATGGAAGGAGTTAGAGAGAGAGCAAGAAAAAAGTTGCAAAGGGAGAGGGTGGGACGCAGAGAAAACTGGAGACTGAACCTGCCCATAGCGCAAGGAGGGAAGAACATCAAACTTTAGGAGGGGTTCAAGCTAGCTGGAAAGTGCTAGGGGAATAATTCTTTATGAGATGTCATGCAAAGTTAGGTGCTAGGATGATGCATGTTAAATGCAAATTCTATATTGGCAATTATGTGCCTTGCTACAATTATAGAATACTAGCATAAATTGACATTTACACACTTAGCCTTAGGCACAACCACTTATGCCTTGGCAAAGTCTGGTGTACATGTTCATGCCTAAATGCTGTCAATTACATACATAACTGACCGTATTCTATAAGATTTGCGAGCTCCACCGATGCTTCTCCCACATCCCTCTCATAGTTCAGTGCTATATAATTTAGTTGCTAACATTATTTAAGAGATCCTACGTGTATATCACCTTGACTTGTTTTGCAAAAAAGGCAGTATATTAAATTTAATAAATGATAAACTGCTCATCATGATAATTGGCTGTTATTGCCTATTCACACCTTATCAATTAATTTATGTAAATAACTGCTAAACTAAAACTTAGATTTATAGACTGGGTCATCTTCATGTAATAAAGCTCGACTTGGTTTATATCAATTACAAAAATATAGAAAGAACATGGGTTTACCATGTTTTTAAATTTCTACAAAAAAAGTTGAAATGAACCTAATTCTCTTAACCTTAGAGGAATATTATTCCATATTTCTGTTAGTTTGAAAGGATAGGATTTCCCTAATTTACCAGTAAAAATAATTCCTTAAGAGATGGAAAAATACAGTTTGAGTTTTTGCGTGTTCCTAACAAGACCCAATCTTTGAAAATTCCATAAAAGAGGTATGTGAGGAATATCTGCCAAATAGAATCTTGAAAATTAAACAGGAACCTTTAAAGAGTATCCTGGAGAATATTGGAAGCCAATAGTTTGGCTAGTAATGGACATACATGCTCAAATTTACCCTTGCTGAAAATCAACCTAGCCGTGGTATTCTTGAATCAACTGGAGCCTCTGCAAGCTAGTTTCAGTTAGACTTAAATAAATTGAATTACAATAATCTAACCAAGAAAGAATGATGGATTGAACTAGAACAGAGGAATGATGAAAACAGGACCTGACTCTCCTCAACATGTGAAGGCTGAAAAAGTTTTGTTTTTTGTTTTATACTAAACAATTAATTTGTCCATTGAATGAAAGGGAGGAGTCTACAATGATACCCCAAATTTTGGAGGAAAAGTCAATTTACAGAGAAATACCTGACAGAGGGAGGTGATCCAATTTTAGGCCGAACCATAAGAGTTTAGTTTTGGCTTCATTTAATTTCATTTGGACACAGAATGCCCAAGCTTATAGTTTTGTTATAAACTGAATTATGTCTGAAGACAGATCAGATCTACCTCGAGGAGAATGAAAATATCATCTGCATAGATGTAAAGGGATTCAAAAATTGATGTATCGAAGTATTTCAAAATAGTCATATAATTGAAAAGGATGGGAGACAAAGGCGAACCCTTTGGTACCCCACACAATGCCTTCCAAGGGGAGGAGATTATACCATATATGTTAACAGTGTACAAACGTAATCGTAAAAAGTTAGAAAACCAGTGTAAAACTGAATATTCTAGACCAGTGGTTCCCAACCCTGTCCTGGGGGACTCCCAGCCAGTTGGGTTTTCAAGATATCCCTAATGAATATGCATGAGAGAGATTTGCATATAATGGAAGTTACAGGTATGCAAATCTCTCTCATGCATATTCATTAGGGATATCTTGAAAACCCGACTGGCTGGGGGTCCCCCAGGACAGGGTTGGGACCCTCTGATCTAGACCTATCTCTGAAAGCAGGTAAGTCAAAATGTTGTGATGAACAACATTGAAAACTGCAGACAAATCAAATTGTAATAAGATGGTAAATTTGTTCCTCACATGTAGCTGCTGAATTAATTGATCATATCCTCAGCTTTCTGGGTATGTCTATTGCACACCCTATCATGCCTATTGTGCTCCTTATCGTGTTCTTAGTGGGAAGGACCCAAATCTAGTCAAAATAAGTTTACTGTGAATTTATTTATTGAACAACATTTTTTGAATCATTTGAGAATTGCATTTGCACATTTAACTCCCTAGTAAGAGTTTAGATTTAAAAGAGGTTTTTTTTAGACTGATAGGCTATAAAACTAGGAGACTGAGCAAGACAGTGTCATAGCTCAGCTTCTATGGGCACCTGAAGTCTCTTCCTCCTTATATATATATATATATATATATATATATAAATTCACAACCAGGTTGTGAATAACTGTTGATTAGGTTGTTGGGGTATTTTGTCTTTCAAAACATTAGTATTGGACAGCGTTTGACTTAGTGGGGAGTAGCCAGCTATTTCCTCTATGTTGCTACTCCCCTTGTCTGTTACATTATTTGTTAAAGTAGTCTGTGAAAAGGATGGTCTTAATCCCTTTCTTCAACTTTCTGAAATGTCTAAAATAAGAATAGATGCTAAGCATCAAAGCCTGCACTTTCTAAGCCTGCACTTGTGTTAGCCATGTCTTAGTGAACAGGACCCCAAGGGAGATCGCACTGACCTGTTTAAAGCCCTTCTATATAAATAACCTTAGCTACATGGGGTAAAAGGACCTCGAGACAACATTAACATGGAGAGGGAGGTTATGGAGGGCTAATATCAAAATGCACTGTGACTAATAAGCAATACACAGAAACCTTGATTGATACTGACTAGCATACAGCCTTAATTCATCTTTTCTCCATCATTTTACTGAAAGGGGCCACATCAAATTAAACAGTGACCCAGTAAGAGTTTATTCAACCATGCAAAGCAGAGGCAAAGAAAGATTAAAGTGCTACTGACAAGTGTGCAATTGCAGATGACAAAAACATAGTATAAACTAAAGAAAGCATTTCTGGATGAATACCGTGAAACCACAGGATTTAACAAATAGTCAAATATGATGGCATAGCCCATCAACAGATCACCATTAGTAGTTAAATTTAAACATACAGTAGTAGTAAAGTAGAAGTGGTCACTTAAAATTGATTCAATGAAATGATTAGGTTATGTATTTATCCCTGCTTCATTATATTTGGTTATCATGTTAGTTGTGTCTCCTAGTTAAAGAGTCACGCTTATCTCTTACCCAATGAAATCAGTTTGACCACAATTCAGGCTTTGTTCTCCTTTCTGCTTGTGATGTAATTGGGCAATTAGCCGCCAACTATTTGATGATGTCATAGGCAAAAGGAACAAAGCCTGATTTGTACAAGTTATTTGCACTAGGCAGTGATTCTAATTAGAATGGAATTTGAATGGCAGAAAAGATAGGACACAGGACAACACTATACGGTAGCTCATTTTCAGCTACCAAGAGGATAGAATGATGAAAAATGCCCATAATGTTCCAATGACTGCTTTTCTTTTTTTTTTTTAAATCACTAATTAACTTACAGTACATTTCACACAAAAGTTCTAGAATTCCTTAGTTATTGAAACACTCAATTATAGGGCTTTAAAAAAATTATTGTTAGCAGGATTTTTTTTAATGCATCTATAATACTAATTTATGCTTCTTTTAAAAAGCAGTAAACTATATAACAAGATCATCTCATTCCAGTTAAAAAAGCAACTGTTAATCAAGATACACAATACAAGAAAAAGAAAGAAAAAGACTCCGATATTACAGAGGTTAAAGCCCATGGCGTGAGCAGAGAATGAGCATTAACAATACTGCTTCTGCAACATCCTCACCGGCAGAAAAAAAAAACTTCTTCCCAGCAAACCCCAGTAACAATGTCCCAAACTTAAACTAGAATAAAATTAAGTCAAGGTAATAATGTTTGTGCTTAACTGAAGCAAAAGTGTGATCCCCTGATGGCAGCCATCATTTCACGGCAATCTCACCTCTGGGACCCAGATGCACAAAACTCATTATGCGTTTAACGATCATCATTAAACCAGTTTTAACAGTTTTAGCGATGAAGTGCCGCATCAATCGATACACAAAATGGCAAATCACGGTCTTTTCCATCGTTTGTAGCAGCCTCCGATGATCGTATGTAAATACATTACAATGATCTTAATATTAAAAGAGCACTCCGATCGATGCCCACATGATGTACAAAACGAAGCACTGTTTTTTAACTCTCCAAAATCTCTGACAGGTCTGGAGGTGCTGGTAGCGTTAATAAAGCCAGCTTCTCTCTTTTTTCTAATGGGCACAGATATAGGTATGTTCAATAATTTATCTACTTCAGTAAGAAGGAAAAGTGTTTTCAAGCAAATTTTAGTTTTATTTTTCAATATAGTCCCATGATAGCTCCACTTCATCCACTTTTCTTGAAATGACTTTAACCGCTTTGAAAAGAAGTCTTCTATTTGACCTTCAAACCAGGACGTCACAGCTTTCTTGATGTCTTTATCACTTGAAACTGCTATGGAGAGATTTCTTCAGAACTCAGAACAGGAAATAATCCAAGGGAGCAAGGTCAGGACTGTAGGGTGGATGTTTCAGCAGCTGAAACCCACTTTCTCGGACAGCAGCCTGTGATTGTCGTGACATATGCATCAGTGCTTTGTTGTGAAGAAGCACTGGTGCACATGCACTAATGCACATGTACTAACCTTTAACATGCCCAACTTTTCATGAATTATTTTCCAAACTGTACCTGCTGAGATGCCCATTTATTCAGCTATTCAGAAAACCTTAATTCGTCTCTGACAAAATTAAATCCTTGACTTTCTTGCACATTTCTGTGGAAGTTGCTTCCACAGGCCTCTAGTGTGAGGGTCACCTTCAATGGTCTCTCTACCCCACTTAAACTGCTTGCTCCAAAATTTTTCTTTGTAGAACGTTGAGGAAGACTCAGCATAAGCTGCAATCATGCGTTCATGGATCTCATTTGGCTTTTTCCTTTCTTTTTTGAGAAATTTTATCACTGAACGGTACTTCAAAATCTAGTAGTTTCTTACTTTATTTTGCACGAGGACTCTCCTGACATCCTGTCTCTTGGAATATTAGATTCGCACTGAGCTGCAACTGTGCATAAATAACCTTGAGACATGTTACAAGATGTACAGACTTGTTTCAACACGCTTGCTACTTTCTTTCATACTCAAGTATATAAATTATTGAATGCCCTTCATTTGTGCGTGTGTTACACACACACACACACACACACAATATCTGTGATCATTAAAAAAAGAAAGTTGTGCCAGCCCCATCCCAACAACGTTCCCCCCTCCTGATGACAGCCTAAGGCCCTAGTTGGCCCAGGTGCCTAAGGCCAACCATATGGGAGGGACTTTAGGTGCCTGAGCCAATCAGAGCCTTAGGCCTCTCCCAGTGCATCCCAGGATGCACCGGAAAGAGGAAGGCCTGCCATTTTGAAGAGGTCTGCCTGCCAGCAGGAGGGAGTGGGCATAGGGAAGAAGCGCCGCAGTGTTCTATTAGCAAGAAAGCATAAGTCCTTCATTGTCCCCTGAGGAAGGTGACATTATCATCGATACTCGGATCCTAGTTGGGACCATATCCATTTTATATGCTTGGACTTGTTTTCGGACTTTTGAAAAGCTACTAATAAAGTGTATGTAACTGGAAGTTGGTTCACACATCTCATGTGCCATTTTTGTCTGTTAACCTATCGCTAAAATCATCTGTAGTACCTGAAGGTTGGAGGGTGGCCAATGTTATGCCGATTTTTAAAAAGGGTTCCAGGGGAGATCCGGGAAATTACAGACCGGTAATCCCGACTTCAGTGCTGGGCAAAATGGTAGAAACAATTATAAAAAAATAAAATTGTGGAACACATAGACAAACATGATTTAATAAGACAGAGTCAGCATGGGTTCAGCTGAGGGAGACCTTGCCTCACCAATTTACTTGACTTCTTTGAAGGTGTGAATAAACATGTGGATAAAGGTGAGCTGGTTGATGTAGTATATCTAAATTTTCAGAAAGCTTTTGACAAAGTTCCTCATGAGAGGCTCCTGAGAAAATTAAAGAGTCATAGGATAGGTGCCAGAGTTCAGTTGTGGATTAGGAATTGGTTATCAGATAGAAAACAGGGTATGGCTAAATGGTAATTTTTCTCAATGGAGGAGAGTAAACAGTGGAGTTCCCAAGGGATCTGTACTGGGACCGGTACTATTTAACTTATTTATAAATAATCTGGAAATTGGAATGACGAGTGAGATGATTAAATATACAGATGACATTAAACTGTTCAAAGTTGTTAAAACATATGCATTGTTTTGGCTGTTCAGTCTTTTCTGATCAATAAAAATTATTTGAAACAAAAAACAAAACAAAACACATGCAGACTGTGAAAAATTGCAGGTAGACCTTAGGAAATTGGAAGATTGGGTGTCCAAGTGGCAGATGAAATTTAATGTGGACAAATGTAAAGTAACATTGGGAAGTTTAACTCAAATCACAGTTACTGGTTGCTAGGGTCCACCTTGGGGATTAGCACCCAAGATAAGGATCTGGGTGGCATTGTAGACAATATGATGAAACCTTCCACCCAATGTGTTGCGGCAGCCAAAAAAGCAAACAGGATGCTAGGAATTATTTTAAAAAGGGATGGTTAACATGACAAAGAATGTTATAATGCCTCTGTATCACTTCATGGTGCAACCTCACCTGGAGTATTATGTTCAATTCTAGTCTCCTTATCTCAAGAAAGATATAGCGGCACTAAAAAAAAGTTCAAAGAACAGTGACCAAGATGATAAAGGGGATAAAAATCCTCTTGTATGAAGAAAGACTAAAAAGATTAGGACTTTTCAGCTTAGAAATGAGACGGCTGAGGGGAAAAATGATTGAAGTCTACAAAATCCTGAGTGGAGTACAACGGGTACAAGTGGATCGATTTTTCACTCCATCAAAAATTACAAAGACTAGGGGACATTCGATGAAGTTACAGGGAAATACTTTTAAAACCAATAGGAGGAAATAATTTTTTTCACTCAGAGAATAGTTAAGTTCTGGTATGCATTGCCAGAGGTTGTAATAAAAGCGGATAGCATAGCTGGTTTAAGAAGGGTTTGGACAAAATCCTGGAGGAAAAGTCCTTAGCCTGTTATTGAGAAAGATATGGAATGTTGCTACTCTGGTTTTGGGCCAGGTACTAGTGCCAAACGAACCTGATTTAATTTTTTGATTGGGTAACCAGAGAGCTGGATCGAGGACATATGCTAGATGTAATTTACTTGGATTTCAGCAAAGCCTTTGATACAGTTCCTCATAGGAGGCTGTTGAACAAACTTGAAGGGCTGAAGTTAGGACCCAAAGTGGTGAACTGGGTCAGAAACTGGCTGTCGGACAGACGCCAGAGGGTGGTGGTTAATGGAAGTCGCTCGAAGGAAGGAAAGGTGACTAGTGGAGTCCCTCAGGGTTCGGTGCTGGGGCCAATCCTGTTCAATATGTATGTAAGTGACATTGCTGAAGGGTTAGAAGGAAAAGTGTGCCTTTTTGCAGATGATACCAAGATTTGTAACAGAGTAGACACCGAAGAGGGAGTGGAAAATATGAAAAAGGATCTGCAAAAGTTAGAGGAATGGTCTAATGCCTGGCAACTAAAATTCAATGCAAAGAAATGCAGAGTAATGCATTTGGGGATTAATAATAGGAAGGAACCGTATATGCTGGGAGGAGAGAAGCTGATATGCACGGACGGGGAGAGGGACCTTGGGGTGATAGTGTCCAAAGATCTAAAGGCGAAAAAACAGTGTGACAAGGCAGTGGCTGCTGCCAGAAGGATTCTGGGCTGTATAAAGAGAGGCGTAGTCAGTAGAAGGAAGAAGGTGTTGATGCCCCTGTACAGGTCATTGGTGAGGCCCCACTTGGAGTATTGTGTTCAGTTTTGGAGACCGTATCTGGCGAAAGACGTAAGAAGACTTGAGGCGGTCCAGAGGAGGGCGACGAAAATGATAGGAGGCTTGCGCCAGAAGACGTATGAGGAGAGACTGGAAGCCCTGAATATGTATACCCTAGAGGAAAGGAGAGACAGGGGAGATATGATTCAGACGTTCAAATACTTAAAGGGTATTAACGTAGAACAAAATCTTTTCCAGAGAAAGGAAAATGGTAAAACCAGAGGACATAATTTGAGGTTGAGGGGTGGTAGATTCAGGGGTAATGTTAGGAAATTCTACTTTACGGAGAGGGTAGTGGATGCCTGGAATGCGCTCCCGAGAGAGGTGGTGGAGAGTAAAACTGTGACTGAGTTCAAAGAAGCGTGGGATGAACACAGAAGATTTAGAATCAGAAAATAATATTAAAGATTGAACTAGGCCAGTTACTGGGCAGACTTGCACGGTCTGTGTCTGTGTATGGCCGTTTGGTAGAGGATGGGCAGGGGAGGGCTTCAATGGCTGGGAGGGTGTAGATGGGCTGGAGCAAGTCTTAACAGAGATTTCGGCAGGTGGAACCCAAGCATAGTACCGGGTAAAGCTTTGGATTCTTGCCCAGAAATAGCTAAGAAGAAAAAAAAAAATAAAAAAAATTTAAATTGAATCAGGTTGGGCAGACTGGATGGACCATTCGGGTCTTTTTCTGCCATCATCTACTATGTTACTATGTTACTATGGATTGGCCACTGTGAGAATGGGTTACTGGGCTTGATGGACTGTTGGTTTGACCCAGTAAGGCTATTCTTAACATCAGAAACTGCTTGGGCTGAAAACTTTTCAGCACCGCCTCATAATACAGGCTAGAATGCACTTATTTTTTAAACATCTTTGGGTGGTGGGAGAAGGTTGGTGACCACTGGGGAAGTAAGGGGAGTCATGCCTTAATCCCTCCAATGGTCATCTGGTCAGTGCATCTTTTTAGCATTTAGACACTGTTAAAATAGTTTGAGGATCCGAAGGGAATGAAACTGTGTGACAAGATGGTGGCCATAGACAGAAGAATGCTAGGCTGTATAGAGAGAGGCATATCTAGCAGAAGAAAGGAAGTGTTGATGCTCTTGTACAAGTCATTGGTGAGGCCTCACTTGGAGTATTATGTTCAGTTTTGGAGGCTGTATTTAGTTAAGGATGTAAAAAGACTTGAAGCAGTCCAGAGGAAGGCGACAAAATTGTACGAAGCTTGTGCCAAGAAGAGACTGGAAAACTTGAATATGTATACTTTGAGGCCCTTTGAAGGGTCTTAAGTGCCTGGGCCAAACAGAGCCTTAGGCCCCTCCCCGGCACATCCCAGAATACACCGGGAAGGGGAATGCCTGCCGTTTTGTAATAGGTGGGCCTGTCAGCCGGAGTAGGTAGGCGTCCCTCTGGCCAGACTTTGTCAATAAGGTAGGGAGGAGTGTGTATGTTTGTGTGTTGGGGGGGGGGAGGGTGACCTCAGGGATATGGGGGAGTTGTTGGGGGGGATTGAGCAATGGCGGGAAGGAATGGGCATCCCTCAGACTGCAGGAGGAATGGGGGTAGTAGGGTTGGGGGATTGTGCGACAAGGCGGGAGGAAGTGGGCATCTCTCAAGCTGCAGAGGGGGGTTGTAGTAGTGTCAGGGGATTGTGTGACATGGTGGCAGGGAGTGGGCATCTCTCCAGCTGCCAGGGGTGGATGTCAGAAGGTTGTGCGAAGGCAGTGGAAGGGAATGGGAATCCCTTCTGCTGCTAGGGAGGGAGGTCTGTCCGGGGGTTGTGTGATGTGGCAGAAGGAATTTGGCATCCCTCTTACTGCCAGGGGTGGGTGTCAGGAGGTTGTGCGAGCACAGTGGGAGAAAGTGGGCATCTCCTGCTGATCTTTGCTTTATTAAAGAAATATATATGCGGGTGCTTTATATATATACTAGTCTTTAAGCCCGTTACATTAACGGGTGCTAGAATATATGTATGTCTGTCTTTCTTTCTTTCTGTCTCACTCCCTGCCCTTGTGTCTTTCTTCTTTTCTTTCTGTCTCCCTCCCTCCTATTATTTGTCTTTCTTTCTATTTGTCTCTCTTTCTGCCCCCTATGCAGCATTTATCTCCCCTTATCTACTTTCCTGTACAGTAGCCATATCAGCATTCCCTCCTCCTCCATTTCCTTGTGCATAAGCATTTCCCCCCTCCCTACTTCCCTGTGCAGCATTTTCCTCCCTTGGGTGCTAGAATATATGTGTGTGTCTGTCTTTATTTCTTTCTCTCTCTGTCTCCTTAGCCACTTTTTCCTGTCCATTCTCCCTTCTTTTTACCTCCCCTGTGTCCACCACCACCCCTTCACTGCTCCCCTTATCCAGCAGCAGCCCTTCTCCCTTTGTTTTACCTCCCCCCTGTCCATCATCACCTCTTCCTGCTCCCTCTGTCCAGCAGTAGGTCACCCTTTATTTCCACCCACCCCCCGTCCATCAGCATCTCTTCCTGCTCCCCCTGTCCAGCAGTAGGCCTCCCTTCATTTTTCCCCCTGTCCATCAGCATCTCTTCCTGCTCCCCCTGTCCAGCAGTAGGCCTCCCTTCATTTTTCCCCCTGTCCATCAGCACCTCTTCCTGCTCCCCCTGTCCAGCATTAGGCCTCCCTTTATTTCCCCCCCCCTGTCCACCACCACCCATTCATGCTCCCCTTATCCAGCAGCAGTCCTTCTCCCTTTGTTTTACCTCCCCCCTGTCCATCAGCACCTCTTCCTGCTCCCTCTGTCCAGCAGTAGGCCTCCCTTCATTCCCCCCCTGTCCAACAATAGGCCTTTTCCCCCCCCTGTCCATCATCACCTCTTCCTGCTCCCATTCAAGCAGCCTGTGCAGCAGTCTTCACACGCTGCTTCGGGTTCTTCTACTGCCCTGATTTACTCTGGCACGTCCCTGATGACATCATCAGAGAGGCGGCAGAGCAAATCAGGGCAGTAGAAGTGTCTGAAGCAGCGTGTGAAGACTGCTGCTTAAATCGCCGGGTAGGTAGTCGGGTCAGCGGCAAGGGAAGGGTGGTGAGCGGCAAAGGACTCTCTGAGAGGGGGGGGCAAATGCGCTGTGTTGGAGGGAAGGGTAGGCAGATGCGGGGACCGGGTTGCGTGTTTTCACAGCTTCTGTGGTGCCTGAGCTGCAGGAGAGGGAGCGGGTTGTACGTGGCGGGGGAGGCCCCGACTTCCCGAGCTGCAGCTTCTTCGTCGTTGAAAGTCGCCGCCGCCGCCGCAGCTCCTGTCTCGCAGCTGTGTAATTTTTTTTATTTATTTGAAAGCCGCCGCCGGGGCCGCGCATGCGCAGTCGTATTTTCGCGACAGCTCAGGGAACACTTTTTTTTAGTGCGCATGCGCGGCCTACCATTTTATTATATTAGATATGCGGGTGTATTCTGTGCATGTGCTGATCACTACCACCAGCCACTCATCTCAAGTAAATATAGAGAGCCTACGTGAACATCCGTGAACCCCTTTTAAGAATGACTCACCTTTCTGAAATTGTTGCAATAGCAACCTTGGTAGCAGCCCATCAGATTTTACCGTTAAGTTTTAGTTTTGAGAATCTTCCCCTAAGTGCAACTCTTCAGTTGTGTAATATCAAAGATATAGAACCATGTGTATTTCTGTTTTGTTTTCAATTTTCTAACTTAAGATTCACTAGGTGCAAATTAGAAAAGTAAATGGGGTTGAGAATTTTCTCAACAAGCTCTGATGAAATTTGTGTCAAGATCTCCCCACTCCCTAAAATGAGGTTATAGAAGAGGGATAAGGTCTCTCTCATCTCCCAATATTAAGCCTCTCCCCAGACCCCTTGTTAATAAGATTCCTTTAGCTAGCAGATGGATTGCAAATACAGGCAGTTTCATCTACTAAAAGAGAACATAAATCATCATTGAGAAAGGAGAGACCGTGGTAAGGTTATCACCATACAGCCTTCCCCATGAAAGGTTTGCATTAAAGCATTAGTGAAATTAATTCATCTTTCATAAGAGCTTTGAGCAGTTTCTTTGATCTATGATAACAACCAATTTCTCACTATGGGAAAAAAAAAAAAAAAAATCCTCAGCCATGATAGACCACACAAATCTGTTTTGTTTTTTTTAAAGGCCTAACTTTATCTGGCATGCTGCTCCCAAAGGCATCATTTGAGATTCATACTCAGCCAAGAGGGCCTATAAATCAACACAGAAAGTTTTGTTAGTTCTATATGCGGTGGGCTGTAATTATTTTGAATTGCATTATGGCTCAATCATTGTAATTACTTTCAGATCATCCGTAAGTAGCAATAATAAAGAGAAGAGAAATCAGTCTTAGACCAATAGAGGTTGTTTACGTTTAGTTTAAATTACTTAGAAATCACTTTTTTATTTAAAAAAGAACACTGAAATGAGAGTCCTCTCAGGCTCCACCTGGTCCTTAGCACACCACTGTTGGAAAACCTTCCAGGCCTTGGCATAAGAAGCTGTAGTAGAGGGTTTCTTTGAGTGCAAAAGAGTCGAGATAACTACATCTGAATAACCGCACTTCATCAAGGCTGAGTGCTCAAGTGACCAAAGAACTGTGGATTCTCCATGGGCACTGGCCCCCGACTGAGAAGGTAGCAATGAAGATGGAGCTGGAGTTTCCTGTCCCACTGAAGACAGATGAGATCCACATACCATGGGTGACAAGGTCAGTCCGGAGCTACTAGAATCACAAGGTCGGGATACGTTGCTATCTGGAAGATGACCCGACCAACCAGAAGCCACGGAAGAAACACATACAGGAGCTCATGAACCGGCCAGGGCTGAACCAAGGCATCCAAGCCCTAGGCTTCTGCGCTGTGTTCTTTGACTGATAAAGTGCCTGGCCTTCGAGTTCTCTGCTGAAGCCATCAAGTCTATCTGGGGCTGGCCCCAGTGCTGTATGATCATACTGAATGCCTTCTGTGAGAGGAACCATTCTCCTGGGTTCAGGACCTGTTGGCTGAGGAAGTCTGCTTGAACACTGTTGACTCCAGCCACATGGGCCACCGAGAAAGACGGAAGATGTGCTTCCACCCAGCAAAACAGCATGTGAGCCTCCTGGCCCAAGGGAGTGCTTCGTTTGCCCCCTTGATGATTCACTTATGCCACTGCCATGGCGTCATTGGAGAATACTCGCACTGCTTTTCCTTCTAGTATAGGCTGGAGTGTGAATAACACCAGCTGAATTGCCCTGGGTGCCAGACAGTCCAGGAAAGCTCTGATCTGCTGTTGAAGTTTCTGTCTGTGTTTCTTGGGAAGAAACACACGACCCTGCCTGGTGTTGAAGAGAAGACCTAGATACTCCAGGGACTGGGAGAGTGTCAAGTGGCTTGTCCTGAAGTTAACAATCCAACCCAATTCCTGCAGCAGAGACACCACCGATTCCACCGCACTTTTACACTCCTGATGAGATGGAGCCCGGATTAACCAATTGTCCAAGTAAGGATGGACCTGGACCCTCTGCTGGTGGAGAAAGGCCGCCACAACTACCATCACCTTGGTGAAAGTGTGGGTCACCATTGCAAGGCCATAGGGCAGAGCTGTGAACTGGAAATGCTGTTGTAGAACATGAAAATGCAGAAACCTGCGATGATCCAGGTAGATTGGAATATGGAGGTAAGCCTCTGTGAGATCCAAGGATGCCAAAAACTCTCCTGGAGAGACAGTAGCTATGACTGTGTGCACTGTTTCCATGTGGACATGAAGAATCCACATGAAGCGATTGACCGACTTTAGATCCAGAATGGATCTCCAGTCCCCCCATCCTTTCTTTGGCCTAAGCCCTATTTGTGTTCTGGAATGGGTTCTATTGTTCTGATGCCTAAGAGACATTGCAGGTTAGCACAGACCCTTTCTGGCCGACCTGCCAGAGAATCCAGAAACAAATCTGGAGGCAGGCAAAAGAAGTCTATCTTGTGCCCCTCCCGAATGACATCCAGCATCCATCGATCTGAGGAAATGCGAGTCCAATCCTAGTAAAACTGAGAAAGTCGGCCTCCGATATGAGGTAGCCCCACCTAACCTCAGGTGTCATTGGGGCTTTTTAGGAACAGTAGCTGAGGCCTGAGGACTCTTGGAATTGGAACTGTTGTAACGAGGGTGGTAGCCCTGGGAATATCTCTGGGAGGAAGATACCATGGATCCCTGACAAAAACTGCAGGAGGAACAAAAATTACTATAGAAACATAGAAGAAGATGACGGCAGAAAAGGGTCACAGCCCATCAAGTCTGCCCACTCCAACAACCCTACCCCCTTGAATTTACCCCCCTAGAGATCCCACATGTGTATCCCATTTCCTTTTAAAATCCGGCACGCTGCTGGCCTGAATCACCTGAAGTGGAAGTTCATTCCAACGATCGACCACCCTTTCGGTGAAGAAGAACTTCCTGGTGTCGCCATGAAATTTCCCACCCCTGATTTTCAGCGGATGTCCTCTTGTGGCCGAGGGACTTTTAAAAAAGAAGATATCATCCTCCACCTCAATACGGCCGGTGATATATTTAAATGTCTCTATCATGTCTCCTCTCTCTCTACGTTCTTCGAGTGAATATAGCTGCAATTTATTCAGCCTTTCTTCATACGGGAGGTCTTTGAGTCCCGAGACCATCCTGGTGGCCATTCTTTGAACCGACTCAACTCTCAGCACATCTTTTTGGTAATGTGGCCTCCAGAATTGTACACAATATTCCAGATGAGGCCTCACCATGGATCTGTACAACGGCATTATAACTTCGGGCTTCCGGCTGATAAAGCATCTTCGGATACAACCCATCATTTGTCTTGCCTTTGATGAAACCTTCTCCACTTGATTGGCAGTCTTCATGTCTTCGCTAATGATCACCCCCAAATCACGTTCCGCCTTGGTCCTAACTAAGGTTTCACCATTTAGTGTGTAAGTTTTGCATGGATTCCTGCTGCCGAGGTGCATGACCTTACATTTTCTAGCATTGAAGTTTAGTTGCCAAGTCGAGGACCAGTGTTCCAATAGAAGTAGGTCCTGCGTCATACTGTCTGGTAAAGTGTTCTCACTTACTATGTTGCATAGTTTGGCGTCATCGGCTAATAATGTGATTTTACCCTGAAGCCCCTGAGTCAGATCTCCCACAAATATGTTGAAGAGGATCGGGCCCAAGACTGAGCCCTGAGGCACTCCACTGATCACCTCTGACGTTTTTGAAGGGGCACCATTCACCTCCCGACGTCCTGTGAGACTTGTTTACAGAGAGAGACTTAGGGCAGTGCTCAGCAACACTGGTCATGAGGTCATCCAGACCTTTACCAAAAAGAAGCTGCCCCTTGAAAGGAAGTCTGCTTAAAATAGCCTTGGCGACAGCGTCCCTAACCCAATGACAGATCCAAAGAGTCTGACGCACAAACACTGCATAATCAGAGACCTTACTAAGAACTTGAATTAGATCATAAAGGGCATCCGCCGCATAATCCACACCATCCAGCATCAGCAGAAGACAGACATGCATCTCCACAGAGGACGCACTGCACAATCTTGTATGATAGGCACGCGCCGTAAAGGAAGCAGCTGCCATCACATTGATACCTAAAGACACCACTTCAAAAAGCTTTTTCAACATAATGTCCACTCTGTGATTCTGAGAATCCTTAAGCATCACTCCCCCATCACTAGGGAGGGCCATGCGCCAGATAACCTGTGCCATGGTGGAATCTACCTTAAGCTGTTTAAAAACCTTCTGAAAATCAGGAGCAAGTAAAATTTTAGACATAGCTTTAGAAAGTCGAAAAGAGCTTTCTGGGGTATCCCATTGTTCTGTAACCAGACCAAGAAGCTGTGGATAGGATGGAAAAAAGTAAGACAGCACATTAGAACGGCACATGACTGAAGCCCGAGATGTGGAAGGTGGAGAATCCAATTTGAGCTCTTTCAGAATATCAGCAATAAAAAGGTAGACAAAGCCATGCTTAAAGAGTCGTTAGACAGAAGGTTGTGACGTGAGAGAGGCTTCCAACACAGGTGCGGCTCGTGAGAGGAGCCGCGGCGGCAGCTTTGAACTGAAAATAACTTCGGCAAGGGAGCCAGCCTTCAAAGAGGCTTCTGACACAGGCCTGGATGCACGAGGAGCCGCCCCCATCGCCCGCGGCTTTTAACTGAAGAATAACTTCAGCAAGGGAGCCGGCCAGACCGCAGGCCGCAGAATAGTACCTGGGGGGCTGCATGCGGCCTGCGAGTTTGAGACCGCTGGTCTAGGGTGTCCGGATTTTACAATTGTAAAATCTAGCAAACCTATGAAGAAAGAAGCAGAGATGAGTTCAGGGAGAGAAACTGTGTGGGATTCAAAGAGGAGGGAGCTGATAGGGGATACAGGCTGGGAAAATGGTTCTGAGAAGAGAGAAGATCAGGGAAGAAGCACTAAGAGTTGAAGAGAAGGATGGAAGTGGCAGGAGAGATGAAATTAGGAAGAATAAAATTGAGAACAAGCAAAGAAAATATAATGTTCAGGTTTTTGTGTGCATGGTTTGAATCTGCTCCCCATAACTGAGCTAGCACAAGAATCACTGTCTGGAAATGTATACTATTGCTAATTGAGCTGGGTCACTTTGGGGTAGCTGCTGGTATCTACTCTTTTGTTCCAACCTTGCAGTCACTGGGAAAAGAACGTAGTTAATTAGAAGGATGGGGAAAGAGGAAGAGATCATGAAAGCATGGAATAGCATGAATTGAAAATTTCCCTTTTTAAACTTACTTTCTCTTGACAGCTCTGTCGAGAGGGGCTATGGTAAGGCACTGAAATAAGTGGGAATGGAACGTGGCACTGATTCCATTTCTCACAAAAATTTAAAATATTATATCCCTATTAAATTCCACAGAAGATACAAATGAGCATAAAGTAGCTCGGGGAAGAAATGACAAAGTTTTTTGGGGGGAGGGGCTAGGGCAGAACAGGGCAGGGCTGGGCTGGGGCGGAACGGATAGGACCACGTCCTCTTTTTTGTTACTGATGAAATCTGGTAACCCTATGTAGTATCCTTCAGAATTCTAACAAAAAAGCACATGTAAAAACTATTTGACAAACATGAAACCATGGGCTCCTTTTACTAAGGTGCGCTAGCATTTTTAGCGCACGCAGCAGATTAGCGCGCACTAACCCCGCGCTACGCGGCTAGAACTAACATCAGCTCAATTCTGGCATTAGCATCTAGTGCGCAAAGCAAGTGCTATTCCGCGCGTTAATGCCTTAATGCAGCTTAGTAAAAGGAGCCTTATATAGAGTGACATTTTTTGCCAAACAATGCACATCTTGAAGCACTCAACACTCATCCATATAAACCTGTAATGCCACCAATTTTAAACGTATTTGATCTCTTTAAACTCACAGGCATATATGCCAGCAGCAGAATCAAAATTGGAGGAGTCAGAGTAGTAGGCACATACCTCTGGGAAAAACTCCTGCGGGAACTTCTCTTTCTCTAGCATGGGTGTGCTTTCTAACGTATCGGAGTAGATTTCTTTGCCAGTAACTTTTCTGTACTTTTTTGCTAGAAAAACAAAACACTTGAAAATTAGTAACTCTAAACAAAAATTCTTGGGAAAAGGATTAAAAAAAAAAAAACCCAAAACAAAACCTACAAAACACAAAGGGATCCTTTTACGAAGCTGCGTTAGGGCATTAACGCGCGGAATAGCGCACGCTAGACGCTAACGCCAGCATTGAGCTGGCGTTAGTTCTAGCCGCGTAGCATGTAGTAATATCCTGCGTGCGCTAAAAACGCTAGCACACCTTAATAAAAGGAGCCCAAAAAATGCAACCTTTAAATGGGCACAATGTTAATTTAACAAATCAATCCCCTTATTTACTCACTCTTGTTGCTCTATTTTATCTGTCTATATATTCCACCGTTGCTTACACATTATGCTGTCTGTTAAGATGTTTTGATGTGCATTATGCTGACATTGTAAGTAGCATACTATGTATGCTACAGAGTAAGTATTGTTATTTGAATATTTTATTGCTGTAATTGTCTAATATCTAGATCAGCTTATTCCTGCTGAATTTTACCTTGGGTGAATTTCTTCAAAGAGGCTGCAAAAATTAATCAACCAATCAGTAAGTATGCAGGCAGAAGACAATGTAGGATAGGTTAAACAAAAGGAGGAAACTTTCAAAGCCACTTGCCTGGGTATTTACGTTGGTAAAATTTTAGCTAAAAATATTTCTTCTTTGACTTTGATTAATTATTTGACATTTACTATACCATTCTTAAATAATACAATTGTACAACAGAGCAGTGTACAAAACATACATATTAAGTGATAAAGGTAAATGGAATGCCATAATATTACATTACATTACATTAGTGATTTCAATTCCACCAATACCTTGCGGTTCATAAGAATGATATCAGAATGACATTAATTGAGATAAAATAGCATACAACACGATGCCAACATGGTGCCTAGGGATAACCACCCCCCTCGCCCCCCCCCCATGCCACTGAGGTGCTCTACCAGAATTTAAATGTGTGAGTATACACGTACTCACAAAAGTGCCAGTATTCTAACGTGTAAACATGGGCATCAAGTTACAGAGCTACTCTTTAAAGACACTTTAGCATCTTTCAGAAGATTTAACATAAAAATGCATTTGCTCAAGACCAGATATCTGAATTTACCCAGACATGTCCTCTATAGAGGACTGTGTGGGTGTCTAGACGGATTTTGAAAACCCGGCAGTTTATCCAGGATTTGGAAGGTCCTGGCTCTGCCAGAGCTCAGGGCTGAGTCTGGAGGGCTTCTGAGTATGCACGGATGCGATGCGGTCACACACATGCACTCATGCGTGTGATGTCATAGTCCCACATTTGCATACGCTCGGAGGCCCTCCAGACGTGTCCCTGAGCTCAGGGAAGGAGAGGAGATGAGGTTTGTTTGGGGGCAGAATTGAGGTGTAACAAGGTGGGGTCACATGTCCTCTTTTTTACTACTACAAATATGGAAACCCTACTCAATACAAGTGGTATAATCTGTATAGTATTTGTCTTTAGTGGTTTATGGCTATGACTAGAGAGGGAAGTCACTGTTTTCTTAATATAAATGGGGCACAAACAAAATCTACTGCCATAAAAACTCTAATGATAAAATAAAATCTAGGGGCCAATTAACTAAAGTGTGGGAAGGACTTACCATGTGAATTAACAGTTATAATAGGGCTACAACACATATCTCACACTAATTCACATATTATCTGCTTAATTTTATAATTTAGTTCCATATTTCCATACTTAGCCCAGAAAAGTGCAACTAATAACTGGCAATAATTGGAATTAATTACTGCTAATGGGATCTAAGTTGCAATTACATACATAACTGTATTTAGCATTGTATACACTTAGGGGCGGATTCTGTAAGTGGCGTCTGTCATGTGTCAATCACAGACAGGTGTCAATACAGAATCGTGGCTAGCAAGGATCCTAGGCGCCAAAAATGCAGGACAGGGTTTTACAGGCCTTCAATCCGGCACCTAGGGTCTTTACAGAACTGCTGCCAGTGAAGCCTAGTAATGCCGAAGTCCGGCACTGCTCCTAAACATGCCCACTTCCAGGCACCAGTACTGGAGTGCACCTAATTTATTTTATTTTAAAAAAATTTTTAATTGTTTTTTAATGGCACAACCAATACACTTTCACAATACACTTTCACAAAAATGGAAAATCAAAAAAAGGGTACTGTGTTAATATTGGAACATAAGCACATAGACCAGTCTTAATAGAGGAAAAAAAACCTCAGACAGGGGCCCGCCCACCTCCACAATGGTGGAATAACGGTGTTCGAGCGGTCACTTCACTGGCTAAAACCTCCTAGTAAAAAATGGTTCAAACAATGTGTCTCCAATTGCTTTGAAAATTATGTGTAAGATAGAAGAGAACAACTTATCTTTCTTTCTTCAAGATCGCTGTACCTCCAATTTGAGATATATTAAAACTAAGTGCAGCTTAGTAAAAGGAGCCCTTAATTAGTTGGCCATATAGGATATTTCATTGGTATTTTAATTTTAATTATTAGAATTATATGTCATTTTATTAATTTATTAATTTAGGTTCCAGAATTGAGATATGTACATCAAGCAAATCAATGTCCTTAGCTCTATTTTATTTGCTTTTTATATTTATATGAGTAAATATCTGATAATTATTATATGGTTTTCTTTTGGGGAAGGATAGGTTCTTTAAGATTAAAACTTAAATATAAAAGCTCATTTCCCTTATAGTTCACTATTAATGTGATTTTTCAGATAGGTTTTTCGGTATTTTATTTTTCTTGGAACATAATATACTGTATTTATATATGATAATAGGAGAATATATCTATGGTTAATTAATGTTTTTAATGTTTTTTGGTTTGCTGCCATCAGCTCTATTGATTTCTTTGTGGGGAACACTAAGCAAATCAATGTTTTTCACTTTATTTGATTTGTTTCAATATATATCTTATTATTATTTTTTGTTTAATATCATAAGATATAATTTGTTTAATATCATAAGATATAATTTGGTATTTTCATTGTTATTCTATGATTTGCAGTTCTGTAGTACTGGGTTATATTTTCTTAAATCAGACACTTACATTAAACATATTAATGTCATTAGCTATATTTGATATGGTTATCATATTGTCACAAGAAACAAGGAAAAAATCCAACGAAGGCTGCAGTGAAATATATATTATACTAAGCAATATATTGACTTATCAGATACTTACTGATGTGACAATATGATAAACGAGAAAACAAAAACAAAACTGCAGACAGTATGTACAAGATGCAGGCTATGTTTATTATATCAAATATAAATGCAGTTAATATTACCACCCTTTGAAGACAAACCTAAGGACCCAACATGGTTTGTCTTCAAAGGGTAGTAATATTAATCACATTTATATTTGATATAATAAACATAGCCTGCATCTTGTACATACTGTCTGCAGTTTTGTTTTTGTTTTCTCGTTTATCATATTGTCACATCAGTATCTAAGTCAATATATTGCTTAGTATAATATATCATTCGGTATTTTAATTTTATTCTTTAATTGTAGCTATAAGGCATTGAGGTCAGCATAATCATCCTAAGACAATAAGAGGAGCATAATCGAAAGGAATATCTAAGTCCATTTTCATCTAAGCCGCAAGTCGTCCAAAGTAAAAAAACAGCTTAGGACACATTTTCGGAAAATATGTTCAAATTATTTTCCATTTTGAAAATCGTCTAATTTAACGTCCTGTCGATCTGATTGTTCAAGCAGCTAAATCATCCATCTTTATACAACTTTACATCCAAGGCAAAAATGCCTAGAAAAGGACCTTTTGGACGTGGGAGGGGTCTACAAAGTGATGGACTGGACAATCAGACATGGCACCTAAATAGTGGGGTACCTTACAGGGCACTGCTGTAAACTTCACAAAATGGGTGCCATGTCTTCATCTCATTACAGCTCCCTTATAGATAAAGGTGAGCCCCCAAACCACCTCCAAAATCCCCTAGACCCACCTATCTACCACCCCGATAGCCCTTATGGCTGAAGAAGCCACTTATAGAGCAGTACAAAAAGGTTTGGGGTTTTTTTTTTAGGGGAGTGCACGTTTAACCAACAATGCAGTGATTACAGTGGCTTATGGGCATGGGCCCTCCTCTCCATGGGTCCCTAACCCACCCCCAAGATGGCTTAAGATACCTCTGTGCAGCATGACTAGGCTTTCCTATGCCAGGCTGCCAGGTGATGATGTTCTGAAGGCACAATTTTCAAGTTATGATTAATATTTTTATAGGGGTGGGGGGGGTTGGTGATCACCGGGGTAGTGTGTGGGGGGTCTGTATTATGTGTTTGCTGTGCTTATCTGGTCACTTTAGGTGGTTTTTTGTGACTAAGACCATGTTTTAAATGGTCTAAGTCACAACGTCCAAGTTTTGTCGATCCTGTGTTGTATAACTTTCAGTTATGCATGCAGTACGACTAAGTCTAAGCCGGCCCACATCCCGCCCTCAACAGTTCTCCTGAAACGCCCCGTTTAGCTATGGTCGTTCAGTGGCACTATAAAGACCTAAGTTGTTTAGAACAGTGATTCCCAACCCTGTCCTGGAGGAACACCAGGCCAATCGGGTTTTCAGGCTAGCCCTAATGAATATGCATGAGAGAGATTTGCATATGATGGAAGTGATAGGCATGCAAATTTGCTTCATGCATATTCATTAGGGCTAGCCTGAAAACCCAATTGGCCTGGTGTTCCTCCAGGACAGGGTTGGGAACCACTGGTTTAGAAATACATCCAAAACCCATTTTTATTATTAGCACTTGGATGTATTTTGACAATATTTGTCCAAGTGCCGACTTAGGCCAGTTTTTGGATGTTTTTCTCTTTTGATTATGAACTCCTAAGGGTCTAATGTATCTAGCTTTATGTGGTTTGGAACAATTCCATGACATTGCTATATACTTGCAAGTTATTTTATTACTTTATTTTTGAATTCAGATTCTTATGTTAAATATACCATTGTTTTTAGGTATATTTGATAAATTGATTATAGTTATATCAGTAAATATCAATATATTGTTATATTTTAGGGAAATATTGAGCTATATTTGACTGGTTTAAATGGATTTGTTTAATGTTGGGGGGGGCAACAACAATAATTGATAATTATAGATAATTTGGTAATGCATATTTGATTTTTGGGTTTGGTCATATTAAGATGATATATTGGAATGCAAGGGGGGGTTAGGGATTATGGATCTACTGAAACGTTTCCATGTTTACTATGAATTATATTGATGGATGGGGAGGGGTGGGAGAAGGGTTGGGGCAGGTCCTGGATGTGTGTTGAAGAGTTATTTTTTTAACAGACAGTTGTAATTATTTAATGAAAGATGATAACTTTAGCTATTTTAACTCCAATTAAGATGGCTCTAAAACTTTTTTCATTGAATGTCAATGGGCTCAATCATCCCATCAAGAAGAAAAAGGTTTTTAATTTTTTGAAAAATCAACAAATCAACAAAAAAATCAACAAAAAAAATCTATTGGAATCATAGATCAAGTTCTTGAATGGTTTACTTCCTTTTTGTCAAGCCGTTCTTCCTTTGTTAGATTTAACGATAGTACATCCAAGAATTACTCATTAGAATATGGTATCCCACAAGGCTCAATACTATCTCCTCTTCTTTTCAATATATTTCTTTCACCACTTCTAAACATAGCCCAATCTCTAGGTTTTACAGCTTTCGTCTATGCAGATGATATTCAGCTCATTCATCCATTGGATCCAGATAGTAATGATGACATCGCAGCAATTAACAATAAACTTGTAACAATAAAAAATTGGCTAAATACAAATAAACTATCTTTAAATATTAATAAAACAAAATCGATGCTTTTCCCTTGGAAAAAAGATATAACATTAAGATCTCCAATCTCTATCAATAATACTGATTTAGAACAGGTCACTTCTTTAAAAATACTAGGCGTTTTGATAGATGATAAGCTCACATATCACGATTATATAAACAATATTGTTAAATCATGTTTTTATAAACTTCGATTGATTCGCTCTCTTGCAAAATTTTTACAACCAGAATCCATTAATATTCTCATTCATTCCCTAATAATGTCTAAAATAGATTACTGCAATTCACTTCTTATAAACGTTACACAAAAAGAAAAAGAAGGCTACAACTTATACAAAATACTGCTGTGAAACTAATTTACAAAGCTAAAAAATATGATCATGTTACCCCACTGCTGATTAAATCCCATTGGCTTCTGATAAGCCATCGGATCACCTTTAAATTACTGCTTTTGGTGTTTAAAGCTTTAAACTTTAATGAACCCCAATTTATTAACAGATGGCTTATCCCATATAGTACAACACGATCACTTCGTTCATCTTCATTTAATCTTCTTTCCGTGCCTTCAATTAAAATGATAGGAACTAGAAGACACGACATGTTCTCAGTTATGGCCCCACAATCATGGAATCTTTTACCACAATACATTAGAGAACTTAAAGACCTAACATTGTTTAAAAAAACGTTAAAAACCTTTCTCTTTAAAGATGCGTATGGATCTTAGGACACTGAAAAAATCGATTATTTTTTAACCGTTACCCGGTTTTTTTTTTCTTTTTTTCTTTTTTTTTTTAAACAGTTATTATAACCCCCCTTTTCTGTTCTTCCCTTTTATGTTTTTTCTTCTCTTCTATCAAAAATTGTAACTATTCCCCCTCCTAACCACACATGTCTTGTATGTCTTACCCACAAAATTATTTTAAACTTATGTCTACACTCAGTTTGTTAAGTGTGTTAAATTTTAACTAACAACAAATTTGTTTTTATGTCAACATTAACATTGCACTTGTTTAATTTATTAATATATGTTATTATTATTGTACATCGCCTAGTAATTTAAATAGGCGATTCATCAAGAATAAATAAACTTGAACTTGAACTTGAACAAGCTGACATATTCTTTATACAAGAAACTCATTTATCAGCGATGGAATCAGCTAAATTAGAAGGTGGTTGGATAAAACATTGTTTTTATGCCCCAGCAGTGGGGGAAAAAGCAGGGGTAGCAATCCTGATTAATAAGAAGATTTCTGCTAAGTTTGATAACTTCCAGACTGATCCAATGGGTAGAAGGCTCTATGTTAATATGACTTCAGGAAATGATACTCTGATGCTTTTTAATATTTATGCTCCAAATACAAATCAGGTGGAATTCTTTAAGAAACTCCAACAAGTAATTATTTCACTCTCTATGCCTAATTTAATCGTAGCTGGAGACTTCAATGCTATAATAGATCCAATTATGGATAAATAACTAAGTAGACCAGTGTTTTTCAACCTTTTTTGGGCAAAGGCACACTTGTTTCATGAAAAAAATCACGAGGCACACCACCATTAGAAAATGTTAAAAAATTTAACTCTGTGCCTATATTGACTATATATAAAGTAATTCTCTTGAATAGGAATCAAATAAACACAAAGAAAGTATTTTATAATTACTTTATTATGAAATATTAAGTAAACAGAATAGTGAAAAATTATAAAATACTTTATTCAGTGCGAAACCTGGGCCTGTTTGGCTGAACACAAAGCTGATATTCTGGCTGGAATCGAAGAAAGACACACACGTAGCTCTTCGTCAACAGCTCTCAGTCTCTCTCTGTATTTGGTTTTTATAGCATACAAAAATAGACAAATATACCATCCATCCTTTTTATTAAACCACAATAGCAGTTTTTAGCGCAGGGAGCTGCGCTGAATGCCCAGCGCTGCTCTTGACGCTCATAGGCTCCCTGCGCTAAAAACCACTATTGCGGTTTAGTAAAAGGTGACCATATTGTAAAATATAGACAGCAGATATAAATTCAGAACTGTGCATAGTAAGTGAAGGGAAGTTTTCATCTCTGGGAATTTACCCAGTTAACTATTAAGTTATTTGGGCAAATTCCTTTGAAAACTGTGGTAATACTGCCTCCACTTTGCTAAATTTAAAATAAAATCATTTTTCCTACCTTGTCTGGTGATTTCTGGTTGCACTTTCTTCTTCTGACTGTGCATCCAATCTTTCTTCCCTTCTATCAGCCTGTATGCTTTCTCTCCTCCACACCTCATTCCCTCCCCCAACTTTTTCTTCCTCTCTCCCTGACCTTTCTTTCTTTTTTTCTGTTTCTCTTCTTTCCTTCTGTTTCCCTGCCTGCCCCCTTTCTTTCTTTCTCCCTGCCGTTCCCCAAGCCACTGCCACTGCCGCTGCCATTGGGGAACAGGACCCACCAATGGATAACAGGCCCCAAAGCCGACGCCGACGCATGCTCTCCCTGACGTCAATTCTGCAATCGGAGAGGAAGTTTCGCCCAGCCAGGCAGCGATTGGCTGGCCCGAACTTCCTCTCCGACTGCAGAATTGACGTCGGGGAGAAGAAGACTTATCGGCTCGATAGATTAGATCGCCAAGACAAAGTGAGTCCTGGGTGATCGACTCACTTTGCCTTGGCGAGCTACTGGCGCCCATGCCTCGGGCCCCCTGTCAGCTCCGGGCCCCTGAATGCAGGACTGGTAGTACTGCCCTGATGGCGGCCCTGCGGCACACCAGGCAACATCTCGCGGCACACTAGTGTGCCGCGGAACAGCGGTTGAAAAACACTGAAGTAGACAATTGAAATATTTAGGTCTTGATAATCTCATGAACAATTGTGGTTTAAAAGATATTTGGCAAATTTTTCATTTTAATGCTTGGGAATTTACATTTTGTTCCCAAGTTCATAAATCATTTTCAAGAATTATTTTTTTTTTCAGATCATTTAGTTCAACAGGTCATAAAAGCTAATATAGATCCTACTGGGCTCCTTTTACAAAGGTGGGTTAGGGCCTTAATGCGCAGAATAGCACGTGCTAAAATTCCACACACGCTAGCTGGACCTCCTCCTCTTGAGCAGGCGGTAGTTTTTCAGGTAGCACACGCTAATCCAGTACATGCGCTAAAAACGCTAGCGCACCTTTGTAAAAAGAGTGCATTATTTTAACAGACCATGCGGGAATTTAGATTGAATATCAGTTTACCAATGAAGATTCCCAGAGACCTGTTTGGAGGTTTAATGATACACTGCTTGCAGACTCAAATTTTCTAGAGGAAATTCAAATGAAGATAGTGGAGTTTTTTCAGTTTAATGCCTCAGAGGAGATTCCTTTGGAAACTGTCTGAGATGCTTTTAAAGCAACTTTAAGAGGGCAGATTATATCCTATTCGATGCATGTGATGAAAATACTTAGAATGGAGTTTTCTAATTTTGAAAACACAATTTCTTTTTTTTTATTATTATTTATTTATAGAATTCAACATATTATCAAGCATAAACTTGTGCAGAAAGAAATTAAGCCAAGTACAACTACAATCTACTACTATTCAATAAAAATTGGTTGTTAAATAATAGGAAATAAAAATTACAGTGGCTTAACTTTACTCAAGTCCTCAAAATTGGATCCAAAACTTACAAAATTAGCGAGAAAATAAGAAATAAATTTATCGCTGCTTTAAACTGAGAGCAAAATGCATAACTTTCTAATGAGCTTAAGATTTTCCTTTATTCAACCGGGATATAGACAAGAAAGTAGTTAATTGAAAGGGTTCAAAGAAAACATACTTATTCATTTGGTGATGCACAATACACTTGCAAGGATGTCGCAAGAAAAAAGTAGCCCCTAAAACTAGCACTCCTGGCTTAAGTAGAAGAAATTCACGCCTACGCTTCTGCATCTCACGTGATACATCAGGAAATATCTGTATTTTATGTCCAAGAAATTATTTCTGTTTGTTCTTAAAGAATAATCTCAAAATCCATGCCTTATTGAACATCCAGGGTCACCTTTCTTTTATATTCTCCCAAAAATACATAAGTATGCTATACACCCTCCGGGGTGACCGATTCTTTCAGCACAAGGGTCTCTTTTGGAAAGATTTAGGGCTCCTTTTACGAAGGCGCGTTAGTGGTTTAACGCACATAATAGCGCATGCTAAACTGCCGGCTGTGCTAGCCACTACCACCTCCTCTTGAGCAGGCGGTAGCTTTTTGGCTAACGTGGGGGTTAGCACGTGATTAAAAGTCACGCACGCTAAAGCCGCTAATGCAGCTTCATAAAAGGAGCCCTTAATCAATATGTGGACTATTTTTTTGAAACCTTTAGTGTCAATAGCTTAATCATATATTCAGGACACTACTCATTTTTTTACAAAGTTACAGCAACATAGAGTAGCAAACAGCACCATTCTGGTGACCCTGGATGTTTAATCGTTATATACAAATATTCCCCAGGATGCTGCTCTGCATGTATTGGAATCTTTTATAGATTAACAGCCACATCCCCATGCAGTACCCACTGAGGGCTCCTTTTACTAAGCTGCGGTAGCGTTTTTAGCACGCGCTGCAGATTAGCGCACGCTAACTCCATACTATGTGCCAAAAACTAATGCTCAATGGTGGCATTAGCATCTAGTGCGCGCAGCAATTTAGCGCACGCTAAGTGCGCGCTAAAACCACTAGCGCAGCTTAGTAAAAGGAACCCTGAGTTTTTGATTCAACTATTACAGATTTCTCTGAAGTAGCATTATTTTAGTTTTCAGGGGGGATGGTACCAACAGTGCCAAGGTACAGCTATGGGAGCTACCTATGCCCCATCTTTGGCAAATCTCTTTATGACAAACTTTGAAGAACATCATGTTTATTCCTCTGCATTTTTCTCTAGTATTACCTATTGGGGAAGATAAATTGATGATATCTTTCTTCTTTAGGAAGGCTCTTTTGAGAGATTACAGGATTTTCTCAACTACCTTAATTGCTGTGAAATCACGATTAAATTTTCTATGACATACAGTATATTGAAAATATCATTTTTGAATGCATCTATTGAGATCAGAGAACTGGAATTCTTTACAACTGTATTTCGGAAAGAGACTGATCGTAACACGTTCTTGCACTTTGGGAGCTCACATCCAAAACATCTTAAGGAGAGTCTTCCTCAATCTCAATTTCTTTGGTTCTAAAGAATATGTTATATGATGACGGAATATAAACATCAATCAGAAATTTTGAAAAATTGCAAGAAAGAGGTTACTCAAAACAGTGTATTAAGAGATCGTTTAAAAGAGGTCTCTTTAATTGACAGAGAACATATATTGCAGTACACTGAGGATACTCCAACACTGATGTGATTACATGTACATTACAATTTACCAATCGAGCAAAGTTATCTGGAAAAGCCATTAAGAAATACTGGCACTGTCTATCTACTTTTGATTGTTTTAAAGACAGCAGATTTATATTAGCTTATTTGAGAAATCGTAATCTACAAGAGCGTATATGTCCAACTAGCAAAGGCACTATGCCACGTCAGCTATTTAATAGTGGAGATTGGAGAGTGGGACATTTTAAATTTGGTCATTGTTATATATGCTCAATTACCCAGGAGGCTGATGTTATTGTTAACCTGAAAGATAATAAAAGCTATTCACTCAGATATAATACAATGTGTGACTCCACGGGTGTCATATATGCTGTTCAATGTTCCTGTATTAAATTATATATTGGACAAACCTCTAGGAAATTTTGAACTTGTATGACAGAACATAAATCATGCTTATCTTGTAAGCGCTTAGAGGCACCCTTAGTTGAACACTGTCTAACTTTGCAACATTCTTTTACTGATTTGAAGTGCTGGATTATAGAACAGCCACTCCTGCCGGTTCGTAGTGGTGATTATAAGAACATGCTGAGACAGCGGGAGCAGCGCTGGATTTTTGTTTTAGGCACTTGCGCTCCAACAGGACTTCATTCATACATAGAATGGAATGCCTTTTTTTAGATATTTTTTTCTGAAGTTCTATACTTAAATCCTTGTGATTTTGAATTATATTTTTTTAATTTCTTTTTTTGACGTAGTCACGTTTTGTTACATCATTACGTTTTCTGGCGTTGCTGAAGCCTATTTCCGGTACGACGAGGGGCCATTTTTGGAGGCAGAAATTTTGAAGTGTTACGCTCAACTTTATTTTTTGTTTAGATAAACTATATTTTTTTTCAGCTTATGATTTTTTATTGTTGCAGCTTATTCCCCTGACGAAGCTTATTATAGCGAAACAAGGGCCCTGTCGGGAGTTTGCTGAAGGGGGTCCGTTGAAGAATGTTCTATGTTTTGGAATTGATTCGGACCCTCTGCTATCCTTAGACTTTGTTTGCACACCATATAAAGATCTCTGCAGCAGATACATTTTCTATTTACTTTTTTGTTTTTAGTTTTCTTGGCTAAGAAGACAATTTGTAGCAGTGAAAAGTTATGAAAAGCTACTTGTTGATGTTAGATTTTTACTCAAACAAAGTAATAATTTAGAATGTGGAGTTTTTAAGACCGAGGATGTGTCTGCATATTTGAAGTTGCTCTGTCCGGAGGATTATCAATGACCTGGAAAAAGAGGCAAAGTGCGAGGTCATAAAATTTGCAGATGATACCAAACTGTGCGGCAGAGTTAAGTCCAGGGAGGAGTGTGAGGACCTGCAAAGGGACCTGGAGAAGCTGGAGGACTGGGCAGACAAATGGCAAATGCGCTTCAATGTGGAAAAATGCAAGGTCATGCATATAGGGAAAAAGAATCCGTTGTTCAACTACAAAATGGGGGGGGGCATTGCTGGGAGACAGCAGACTTGAGAGAGACTTGGATGTGCTGGTGGATGCATCACTGAAGCCATCTGCACAGTGCGCAGCAGCCTCGAAAAAAGCCAACAGGATGCTGGGCATCATAAAGAGGGGCATCACAACCAGGACGCGGGAAGTCATCATGCCATTGTATCGAGCGATGGTGCGTCCGCATCTGGAATACTGCGTTCAGTATTGGTCGCCGTACCTCAAGAAGGACATGGCGGTGCTTGAGAGAGTCCAAAGGAGAGCGACGAAACTGGTAAGAGGGCTGGAACACTGCCCATACGCCGAGAGGTTGGATAGGCTGGGGCTCTTCTCCCTGGAAAAAAGGAGGCTCAGGGGGAGATATGATAGAGACCTTCAAGATCATGAGGGGCATAGAGAGGGTGGATAGGGACAGATTCTTCAGACTGAAGGGGACAACAGGTATGAGGGGGCACTCGGAGAAACTGAAGGGAGATAGGTTCAAAACAAATGCAAGGAAGTTTTTTTTTCACCCAGAGGGTCGTGGACACTTGGAATGCGCTGCCGGAGGAAGTGGTCGGGCAGAGTACGGTACAGGGATTCAAACAGGGATTGGACAGATTCCTGAGGGACAAAGGGATCGTGGGATACTGAGAGAAGTATCCAGGAAATAAGTATAGAAACCCGACCAGGTCGTGCATGTGCAAAACCGGAGGGTTAGGACTTCGATGGGAAGATAGGACTTCAATGGGAAACCAGGGTGGCAAGGGGGCCCCTTCTGGTGATTCAGACAGGTGACCTGTTTGGGCCGCCGCGGGAGTGGACTGCTGGGCATGATGGACCTATGGTCTGACCCAGCGGAGGCACTGCTTATGTTCTTATGTTCTTATCCAACATGACACTGAGGTCTTTTCTCCACCTGTCAATAAATAACTGTTTGCTGCTTCTCATATTGGTGTGTTCCTGAATGCATTTTTGTTTAGAAATTACCATAAGGAGCATTCATTCTAATTAACGGGCGACTTCAAAACTTTTCGAAAAGAAATCAAAACCCTACTTTTCAAAAAATGTATCCAGATATCTTAACCCAACCCTTCCCCCAACTCCTAGATAAATTCTCCCCCAAAACCTCCACTTAAATAATTTCTTCTTCCCCAAAACACCAACCAAGTATTCAGATCCCTGAAATATAACGTAATCTTATTTGTACAGTCAATTTAATATCCAATTTGCAAGTTCTTCCGGAATTAATCCAGGTACCTCTCCTCCCTTGTAACCAAAAAAAACCCCCCCCAAAACTGTTGTAACTTCACTGGAAATGTCCAGTTAGCTCTTTTGTAATCCGCCTTGAACTGCAAGGTATAGGCGGAATAGAAGTCCCTAATGTAATGTAATTTTTGTCATACCCATTACATCTTAGCCATATTTTGAGTATCAAGCTTCCTAGAATATAAAAGGACAATATTATTCTTCATTCCACCTGCAATACATTAAAATGTATAAATACCTTAACTCCTGTTCCAATACAACAATCTACATGTCAATCCCTATGGTTAAACTCCAAGATACAAATCGGCGAGTCTAAAATCCTCTGGAAACATTGGTTGCAGGCAGGCATACGTACTCTAGATCAGTGTTCTTCAACCTTTTTACACCCGTGGACCGGCAGAAATAAAAGAATTATTTTGTGGACCGGCAAACTACTAAGACCGAAATAAAAAAACACATTTTCGCCCGTCTCCGCAAGCTCGGTCCCCACAAACCATCTGATCCCATCTGCACAAGCCTCAGTTATGATTTTATATTGAACGTATTTTATTAAAGTATAAAAAGAAACAATATTCTGTACAATTGTCATTTTATAAATATAAATATTCAGAGCAAGGACCAACAAAACCCCTGTCTCCCCTCCCCTTCACATATATCCCCTCTACTATCAAGAAAACTGAACAAGCCAAATTATTACAGAATGCTACACAGAAATATCATGCTAACAGAATACTGCAGTCACACGATAGGAATAGTGTTAGGCTTTGCAGTCCCCAGTTATGTCTCTAGCAGGATATATATTTCAAATCTGATATATTGTAATGACAAAATAGAAATAAAATGATTTTTTTCTACCTTTTGTGGTCTCTGCTTTCATCTTCTTTCCACTCTTCCTTCCAGCGTCTGCCCGTTCCATCCACTGTCTGGCCTCTCCTCCTTCCATATGTATATGACTTCTTTCTATGCCCCTCTCTCCTTTCCATCCAGCCTGTGCCTCCTCTCTCCTTTTTACATCATTCATTCCAGCTTCACTGCTTTCTTCATTTTTATCTCTCCTACACCAGATCTAGCATATTTATCCCTCTCTCATTTCTCTGCTGACCCCCTTTCCAGCATCAATCTCTCTCTACTTTCTCATTTCTGTCTCTCCCCTTTCCCTCCTCTAATCTCCCTGCCAGCTGTTTCCTTCCTTTTTTTCCTTCTCCCTTCCCTCCTCCTCCCTATCCAACAGTAGCTCTCTTCCCATCCCTTTCCCTCTTCCCCTCCCAGCAGCATCTCTCTTTCTACCTCCAGGTGCAGTAGCAGCTCTCCCTTTATCCAGCAGCTTCCCAGCTTCCAACAGTGGCTTCCTCTCCTTCCAGCAGCTCTCAGTACTTGCCTGCAGCAGTGATTTCCTTAGGCAGCCTTGGGTCGTTGCTGCCTCTGAGGAAGGGGAAGTTGCCAAAGTGAATCACTGCCCTGGTAAGTACAGAGCTGCTAGGAGAGGAGACAGCCACTGTTGAAGGCTCCCTGCACATTCGCGACACCCCCCCCCCCCCCCCCCCCCCGGCAAAAACAGCTTTGCACCGCAGGCCCTGCCGCCCAAGACGAGCCGGAGGCCCCTATCCGCCGCATCCTGCACGTGGGCAGAATCTCAGCACAGACACTGCTGATGGCCCCAATCCACACGCTGCCCCCCACCGCGCACGCTGACCATCTCCCTTCTAATTGCAGCTTCCCCGCGGCCCTCTTCGGCGGACTCGGTCGGGGCAGCGATCAAGACAGGCTGCCGACATCGGGACCTTCCCTCTCTGAGTCCCGCCTATTTTGTTTCAACTTCCTGTTTCCGCATAGGCGAGACTCGGAGGGAATGGCTGACGTCAGCAGCCTGTCTTGATCGCCCGAGGCTGGGAGGAACAGAAGATTTCCACCGAACATCACCAGGGCAGGAAATTTAACAGCGTTCATCTTGCCGGTCCTGCGCGGACCGGCAGGAAATTTTCAGCGGACCGGCACCGGTCCGCGGACCGGCGGTTGAAGAACTGTGCTCTAGATGATGTAATTTTAAATGGGAAAATGGTAGATCTATTATAGTTACAACAATCATTCAGCATATCAAAGTCTCAAGGTTATAAATGGATGCAATTGAAGCAGACCATTCAGAAAGGGTTCCCTGACTGGTGAAATTTTAAAAATCAGTACAGTTTGCTGGGTCTATGTACCAGACAGATTTTCAAGGGCATCCGGCTGCTAAGTGGTACAAATTAATATCTGAATATTTGGCGAAAAAAACTTAAACAAGTTTAAGAGACATTTGGAGTATGTAAACAAAGCAGCATATTTCTGCTATGCAATGGCCACAGATTTGGACTTGGAGAATGAGATGTACAGCGTCAGCATCTATGAGACAAACTTGGTTCTTTTTGTTCTTTTGAATTTTTTGGACCCCAGTTCGTTTACAAAAGTTGGATAATTCAAAGTCTAATAGATGCTGGCACTGTCATCTTGAAGTAGGGACATTGGATCATTTGTTATTTTATTGTCCATTGATACTCAATTTTTGGAAGTCGATATGGGGGAAAATTAATATGGTACTTGGTGACTCTATATCATTGTCTTATGACATGGTTCTATTTGGGACATTGTTGAAATTTAAGAGTCCAATCAATGCACATAAAAGTAGACTTCAGTTTATGACGGGAGTGGCCATGCAATTGATAACCAGAAACTGGAAGAACTTAGATAGATTAAATTTTTCTTTTTGGTGGGAAACACTTTGTTTGTATTACAGGTATGAAAGAATGAATGCAGAACAACTGGGGAATAATAAAAGGTTTAAAGAAATATGAGGTCCACTGGAGGCACTTGTTAAACAAAAGATTGATTTAATTTATTAAACCCTTAATTCATAGATGATTTCTAAACACATCCAGATATGGAGGGAGGGAGGGCGGGAGTAGGGTAATTTGTTTGCACTTTGTATAAGTTTTGAAAATTAATAAAGATTAAAAAACAAATAAAAAAGCAATAGCTCTGTGTTTCTTAATAGTAATTAAAAAAAAGACATGCAGCCATAAGTATTTAGCTAACCTGATAGTCAGCTTCAGCAAATGGACTGCATGACAGGTTCCGAAAGGAAGAAGGAGTAATGCTCCAATTTTATAAACTGCTGTTTGATCAACTGCACCACTGAGAGATGTCGACTTGGTCACAACAAAGTGAGTGATAAACTGGTGAGTGTCAGAAGTTGTCTTGATTCATCCTGCACTTCACTCTGACCACATCAACTCCTGCAGTAACTCTGCTAAGTAGAAATAGGCAGGCATCACAATGAAATTTAACTGAACTTAAAAACATATCTGGTTTCGTGCCAGCAGAGTGATGCTCTATATTTATTTCAGGGCAAAATGCCCTCAATCAACATTTTTCATTTTTATACTTATTGGAAAAACATTGCCATTTAATCAGCTAGCAAAGAATTCTGCAAGTGGCTGGCAGCCAACAGGACATAGTGAGCGCCCCAAGTGTTAAAATGTTAGGAGACCATGGGGCACATTTTTAAAGCACTTAGACGCACAAAGTACCGTAGGTTTATATGGTACTTTGTGTGTCTAAGTGCTTTGAAAATGAGCCTCCAAATGAATATTCCCATATGATCACAGACATCCAGCTGTACACTGAACAGCCCGTCAGGATGACAGAAGAAAAGACAGCAGTCTAACTTACACTTGGATTCTTTGAATGCTGAGATGCAAAATCTGTTCAGCCCCCTGGTATAAAACCTACTCAGCTAGAACAAATGATGAACAGTCACATGAAATTGCATAAGTTACAATAAGTATACGAGGGGAAAGCAACTGGAATCTGTTATCTATAAGAATATATTTGCTAACTGAACAAGAAGGAAATGTTACTTTGGAAGTAATAGTTTATAATTAATATCTTGACCTAAAATAATCATTCTAATTAGTAAATGAAAATGCAAAGGTCAGCTCTTAGTCTTGCTTCTTCTCTTGCTGCTAAAAGTACATAGTTTTCATATGAGCTATTGCAACTACTACACAAGAGTAACAGCTAGTGCTTGACTTGGTGTGCACACGAGGGGGTTGTATTTGTGGCCTGACTGAGGACTTTTGATACAATCCTTGAGCTAGCCTTTATTTCTGCTTATCTGCTAGCCACTCTGCAGATAAGTGGGAAACAAAGGCTAGGAAATTTTCAAACACCATTATTATACCTGGACAACTGCATTTGAAAATTGCCATCCTTAGGTGCTGATTATACTGAATGTTATACTTTGCTTTATTGTCTATTTCAATTTTCTCAAGCAGCGGCCTAGATCTCGGGCTTTGCCAAGAGAATACATTGCTTTGCAAAGTACCTAGGTATGACTGCTGGGCCAAGTGTTTGCTCTCTGAGAGAAGAATTTATAGCCACTGGGGAGCCCTAATCATTGTGTAACGGCAACATCTAGCAGAGTACCGCCTCTTCCTGTACTAAAGTCGGGCTATACCAATCAGGAGCTTCTTTGACACGCAGCTCTTGATTGGTGTAGCCTGACTTTAGTACAGAAAGAGGCGGTCGGAGAATACCGCAAATGAGTGAAACTGTGAATTCACGGGGGAACAATGTAGTGTGTCCAACTCCAGAGTGCATACCCATCTGGCCAATAGTGATCACCATACTGTATGGTTTGATGTGAGGGCTAAAGCTGAATGCTGATACATAAACTCAAAATCCTAGATTTTAAGTATGCTGATCATGTTAAAATGGAGGAGTACTTGAAGAAAGAGCTGATGGGATGACATAGGAGCAGTGGAGGATCTGCGGTTCAAACTGAAAGGAGCTTTAAAATCAGCAACATATCTTTATATATGAGTAAGGAAGGTGATAAAGAATTTAAAGAATTTGAGAAAAAAGAAACCAATATGGTTCACTAAACATGTCGGTGACAAAATTAAGGGAAAAGAAGTGGCATTCATTAAATACAAAAGTGCACAAGATAAGGAATATGGAAGAGATTACCAGATAAACCTAAAAAAAAGTGAAGCTAGAAATATGGCTTGCAAAGGCTCTGGTGGAAGAACAAATGGATAAAAACATAAAGAAGGGCGACAAGACGTTTTTCAGTTATATTAGTGAAAGGTGGAAGGCTAGAAATGGAATTGTGAGACCAAAAGATGAACCACTATGTGGACAGTGATAAGGAAAAATCAGAGTTGCTTAATAAACACTTCTGTTCTTTCTCTGAAGAAACTCCTATAGTAGGACCTTAGTCAGCTGATAAAGGTGCATTAGAAAATGAAGTTGATATTTCACCATTTATAGAAGAAAGCATTTATGAGCAACTTGAAAAATTAAAAGAGGACAAAATCATGGGCTCAGATAGATCCATCCCAGAATACTTGGATTTCAGTAAGGCCTTTGACGCCGTCCCTCATAGGAGGCTCAAAAGTAAACAGTAGGCTAAAGTTAGGACATAAAGTGGTGAACTGGACTGAGAACTGGTTGACTGATAGAAGGCAGAGGGTAGTGGTAAACACAGTAATCAGAAGGAGCCGTATGTGCTGGAAGGTGAGAGGCAGATATGCACAGATGGGGAGAGGGACCTTGGGGTGACAGTGTCCAAAGATCTAAAGGCAAAGAAACAGTGTGACAAGGTGGTGGCTGTTGCCAGAAGGATGCTGGGCTGTATAAAGAGAGGCGTAACCAGTAGAATCAGTGATTTAAAGAGAAGGGTAAGGTTGGGCAGACTGGATGGACCATTCAGGTCTTTATCTGCCATCATCTACTATGTTAATATGTAGAGTTTTCTCAGAGGATAGAAATGTAAGTAGTGGAGTGCCTCAGAGATCAGTACTAAGGCAGATTCTCTTCAACATATTTGTGAGTGACATCACTTTAGGGTTAGAAGGAAAAGTTTGCCATTTTGTGGATAACACCAAGATTTGCAACAGAGTAGACAAACCAGATAGAATGTCCAACGTGAGAAGGAATCTACAAAAATTTGGACAAATTTAGCAGTTTAAATCCAAAAGAGCAGTATGTGCTAGGGGGTGAGAGACTGACATATACAAATCAATCAGGAGACTAATCTTGGAACACGTTGCCAGAGGATGTGGTAAGAGCAGATAGTGGAGCTGGTTTTAAGAAAGGTTTGGACAAGTTCCTGGAGGAAAAGTCCATAGTCTGTTATTGAGAAAGACATGGGGGATGCCACTGCTTGCCCTGTATTGGTAGCATGGGATATTGCTACACCTTGGGCTTTGGCCAGATACTAGTAACCTGGATTGGCCACTGTGAGAATGGGCTACTGGGCTTGATGGAGCATAGGTCTGACCCAGTAAGGCTATTCTTAGTGTCTGAGGATTTCAAGGTGACAAAGCAATATAACAAACCAGTGGCTATTGTCCAAAGAATACTAGGCTGCACAGAAAGAGAAGAACCCAATAATTGGATGCTCCCAGCCCCATCATATGCCATGTAGCACGTGGCATAAGGATGCTATAAGGGCGCACAACTTGTACAATACTGGTACGAATTAGGGACAAAAGAGCCTGACTCCATCCTTACCAGTTTTGAGGCAAAACAAGGTGTTTTGAAGCTTCTGGAGAACTTTGAAAAAAAATAATTGAGAAAAATACAAGATGGCTGCCAGCAGCATTTTGGCGCAAAAAAAGTTTATAACAATGCCAAAACTAAAAAACCCAACAATTTTTGGATTTTACAGGTGAGGGAACACGTAGGAACATACAGAAACCTTAAAAATTCATATTTACAGTCCCCCCCCCTTCCGATTCTCTTCATAGGCTGTAACAGCTTTACTCAATGTGACCTGTGCTGGTAATGTGCTGCAGCCTGCCAGACTCAGCTCCAAAGTTAGCTGGACCAGGGAGAAGAAATCACTTCCTCAAAGAAAATGACCTTCCAGCACTGGATCTTCAGGCTACCAGTCAGACCAGTGTCTGATTGAGCTTCCACTCAAGCAAAAATCAAGGGACAAGGTGAAACACAGCTAGCACTTGCGAGACACCACTGAGCCTCCTATGGATGCCTAACAGCCTATGCTCGAACCCCTAGAAGCAATAGGTGAGCAAGCTACAAAGGGATGGCCCTGAGCTCCAAAAATGCTTCTCCAGGCTGGCTAACAGGTACCACAAGGGATTGGCCTTTCAGCTGCAGACTGCAATCTGCTTCTTCTCCATGCAGGCAGAGCTGTACCCTCGGAGAGCTCTTAGTATTGAAAACTGAAGAAAATACCTGAAGAAAAACAAAAAACCTGACTAAAATAGAGAAATAAACAGAGCAGAACTGAAACACTCCTTCAGGCTCGCTTGCAAATTAAAAACTGTAGGGGACAGTAGAGCTCTCTGTAAAGTAGGAGGGGATCAGAAAGTATCTGGAGTGGATTCCTTCTGCATAGCTCGTGGCTACAGGGAAATTACCCACTTGTCCAGAATGACAAAGAATCTATTGCACTAGAAAATGATATGGGATTTGTGCCTTAAGATGTATAAGAAGAGACTGTATATGCTAGAGAAAAGAAGAGACAGAGGTGATATACCGTATTTTCGCGGATATAACGCGCACCATTGTAAAACGCGCACAGGGGTATAGCGCGCAGAAATCACGATGATATGTACAAAAACTTTTCTATACCGCGCTCAGGCATATAACGCGCATGCTGCCCGACTCTCCTTTCGCCCGCCCTGACTTTCCGTGCGCTGTCCCGACTCTCCGTTCACCCCCCCTGACTTCCGTGCACTGTCCTCCCTTGAAGTCCTGTCCCCCCTTGAAGGTCTGTCCCCATCCTGAAAGCCTGATGCCCCCCCCCCGACGTCCGATACATCCCCCCCCCGGCAGGACCACTCGCACCCTCACCCCGAAGGACCGCCGACTCCCCAACAATATCGGGCCAGGAGGGAGCCCAAACCCTCCTGGCCACGGCGACCCCCTAACCCCACCCCGCACTACATTACGGGCAGGAGGGATCCCAGGCCCTCCTGCCCTCGACGCAAACCCCCTCCCCCCAACGACCGCCCCCCCCCCCAAGAACCTCCGCCCGTCCCCCAGCCGACCCGCGACCCCCCTGGCCGACCCCCACGACACCCCCACCCCCTTCCCCGTACCTTTGTGTAGTTGGGCCAGAAGGGAGCCCAAACCCTCCTGGCCACGGCGACCCCCTAATCCCACCCCGCACTACATTACGGGCAGGAGGGATCCCAGGCCCTCCTGCCCTCGACGCAAACCCCCCTCCCCCCAGCCGACCCGCGACCCCCCTGGCCGACCCCCACGACCCCCCCACCCCCCTTCCCCGTACCTTTGGAAGTTGGCCGGACAGACGGGAGCCAAACCCGCCTGTCCGGCAGGCAGCCAACGAAGGAATGAGGCCGGATTGGCCCATCCGTCCTAAAGCTCCGCCTACTGGTGGGGCCTAAGGCGCGTGGGCCAATCAGAATAGGCCCTGGAGCCTTAGGTCCCACCTGGGGGCGCGGCCTGAGACACATGGTCGGGTTTGGCCCATGTGCCTCAGGCCGCGCCCCCAGGTGGGACCTAAGGCTCCAGGGCCTATTCTGATTGGCCCACGCGCCTTAGGCCCCACCAGTAGGCGGAGCTTTAGGACGGATGGGCCAATCCGGCCTCATTCCTTCGTTGGCTGCCTGCCGGACAGGCGGGTTTGGCTCCCGTCTGTCCGGCCAACTTCCAAAGGTACGGGGAAGGGGGGTGGGGGGGGGTCGGCCAGGGGGGTCGCGGGTCGGCTGGGGGGGGGGGGGTGTGCGTCGAGGGCAGGAGGGCCTGGGATCCCTCCTGCCCGTAATGTAGTGCGGGGTGGGGTTAGGGGGTTGCCGTGGCCAGGAGGGTTTGGGCTCCCTTCTGGCCCAACTACACAAAGGTACGGGGAAGGCGGGTGGGGGTGTCGTGGGGGTCGGCCAGGGGGGTCGCGGGTCGGCTGGGGGACGGGCGGAGGTTCTTGGGGGGGGCGGTCGTTGGAGGGAGGGGGGTTTGCGTCGAGGGCAGGAGGGCCTGGGATCCCTCCTGCCCGTAATGTAGTGCGGGGTGGGGTTAGGGGGTCGCCGTGGCCAGGAGGGTTTGGGCTCCCTCCTGGCCCGATATTGTTGGGGAGTCGGCGGTCCTTCGGGGTGAGGGTGCGAGTGGTCCTGCTGGGGGGGGGGATGTATCGGACGTCGGGGAGTCGGCCGGGCAAGAGGGCTTGGGCTCCCTCTTGCTCCGATCGTGGATGCGGGTGCGGGTGGGAGCGCGTGCGAGCGGTCGTTCGGGGTGGGGGTGCGAGCGGTCCTGCTGGGGGGGTGAATCGGGCGTCGGGCGGGGTGGGAACTATGTTTAAAAACTTTTGTATACCGCGCTCAGGCATATAACGCGCGAGGGGTATGCGCGGTACGTAAAATCACGTATAACGCGCGCGTTATATCCGCGAAAATACGGTAATACAGATATTTAAGTACCTTAAAGGTATTAATATTCAAACAAACCTTTTCCAGAGACATAGGCACAGTAGAACCAGAGGACAAGTATGGAAGTTGCAGAAAAGTAGATGGATTAACATTAGGAAATACTTTTTTCATATAAAAAGTAGTGGATGCCTGGAATGCCCTTCCAGGAAAGGTGGTAGAATTAAAAATGATAAGTGAATTAAAAAATGTATGCCAGACACAGGCTATGCCTTAATAGGGGAATGAAACACAACATAACTGTTGAGCTGTTATCTTGGGCAAGAGTAGTGCAAACCGAGGCTGATGATGGACAGACTTTTATAGTCTGTGTCTCACAAATGACTGAAAGAAGAATAGCCAAATCCAGAATGGGGGAACTCAGGCTGATGACAGATAGACTTCTATGGTCGATGTCCCACAAATAGCAAAAGACAGGTGAAGCTTTAACATATTGACTGTTACATTGAAAACTGGCAGCAATACCTGGGGTCTTGGTTATAACCATATACCATTCCTATCAGGTTTGGCTGCCCATATAATTAGCATAGTGGAGATATGACAGCCAGCATTTAACCATGGGTGACTGGAGCCCGCACAGAATTGCAATCACAGCTCTGGCCAAATTATTGGGAAGACTAGATGGACCATATGGGTCTTTTTCTGTCATCATTTACTGAGTTAATGGTTGGGCAACAATGTTATATACCATATATACTCAAATATAAGCCACCCCCAAAAAATAAAACCTGAGGTAACCTTCACCCCCCCCAAAAGAAAAAAAAGGAAGAAAAAAGGTTGACTCAAGTATAATCCGAGGAGTGTTAATTTTCAAGTGCCCTGCCCGGCTCTGTACCCTGTTCCCCTCCCTCCCTACCTTGTATACTGTCCACTCTCCCTCCCTCCCTCCCTCCCAATGCCTTGCAGGCCACCCCCACATACCATTGAAATCCCTGGTGGTCCAGCGGTAAGCCAGGACAGGAGGGATCCCTCCCACCTCTTATCCAGCCAACTGTAATGACTTTGAAATCTTTGGTGGTCCAGCAGTGGGCGGGAGCAGGCGCAGTCTTGCACCATGCTGAGCCACTAGCTGAATGGCTGATGCAAGTTCTCACAAGTCCTGCAAGAACTAACGGCAGCCATTCAGCTAGTGGCTCAGCACGGTGCAGAAGAATGGGAAGACTGCTCCTGTCCAGGCCCACCGCTGGACCACCAAGGCCTTATGGCAGGCCCAGCATCAGGTCCAGGTAGGGGGTGGGTGGAAGCTGACCCAAATATAAACTGAGACCCCCATTTTTGGGCCATTTTTTTCAGCAATTGCTTCCATTGTTACCGGCAAAGAAGAGCAGCCTACGGAGGTGGCTGCAGGCAGGGCATGCCTCTTTGAATTTCCTCCTGGGAGATACTAATGACCAATGCCATCCTTTATGGTTTGTGGGGGGAGGGGGTTTTGCAACAGATACCCAGTTCAGTGTTGTTGGACACTGGATCAGCAGAAGTTGTCCATAAATTGCCTGGAACTCAGAGCCATTCAACCAGTCCTTCAGCCACTGGAGCAGGGAAAGAGGTTTTAGAGGACGGGAACTTAGGATATGAGTAAAAAACCTTCAAATTCAACTTTTGAAGATCTCCCCCCCACACAGTCTGATTTTCCCTATAGGCTATAATAACCTTACACACTGTGCCATGTGGTACCTGCCTGCTTCAACATAAGAATTCAGCTTGAATAAATGGAGAATTCTGCCTCACAGATTCGTTGGACAGTCCTAGACTTCAGGTTTCCAGTCGGATTGAAACTCAACCCCCAAAAACCTCATCGCAAAGTGGGGAGGGGGGACGACTATTAATTCTGGCCAAGCTTAGAAGGAGCCAAACAAGCTCCTGAATAAATCAGGGATGTGAACAGCTACGCAGGGAAGGGCCCCTGAGCCTCAAAAATGTAAAGGCAGGTGGTTTGGCTAGTTAAGGGCTCCTTTTACAAAGGTGCACTAGCGTTTTTAGCACACGCACAAGATTAGCACATGCTATAGCGCGCGCTAGCCGAAAAATGACCGCCTGCTTAAAAGGAGGCAATAGCGGCTAGCGCGCGCTGCATTTTAGCATGCTAAAACCGCTAGTGCACCTTTGTAAAAGGAGTCCTAAGTGTCCCTGAGGGCCAATTCTGCTTGTAGCAGACTTCTACAATGTGAGTCTATGTCTTCTTCCAGGCAGAGGTCCCAAGTGGGAACCTCTGGGCACCAAACCTCTACTAAAACACTTAGAAAAATACCCCCAAATAATAAAACCACAGAGCAGAAACATTGATGAGCAACTTGCTTACAGAAAACAAACTGAAGAGGCAGGAGCAGCTCCCTGGGAAGGAGGTGGAGTTGAAAAAAATGATTGACAGTTTTCTGCAAGCTATTTGCGGGTTCAGATGCAAAACCCTATGGTTTAGGTACACTAGACACATTACACTAGGAATATATATATATATATATATATATATATATATAACATTTGCTGATTCTTAAATTTTAAATTATTTTTCTATGCTGCATGTTCATAGTGATTGTCAAAATGAAATGAGATTCTTCATATTCTGAGAGAGGAAGATAGATTTTTTAATTGTAAATCACACTGTTTAAGCCATTGCCAATGCCTTTGTTGTTTTGTGTATTGATTTATGGCGTTTGGATTCCTTTCTTGGTGCCTATCCATGAATATAAGTTAACCACAAGCAATTTCTGTTTCATTTTCCTTTGCAGCGACTCTAAGCAGTCACAATATCCTCTCTGGGCCTGCATAACCACTCATTTTGCTTCCACCCTCCCTCCTCAGAAAATCACTCACAAATACATCAGGACAGAATGAGGGGGAAGGGTGATGATAAAATGTTTTTAGTGGGCTGGCAGTTTCTCTTATGGATCAATCCCATTCACTTGATTAAGAATGCTCACCATTATTGCTCAAAATCTATCAATCTATTTGCAGATGGGGAGAAAGATGTTACACAAGCTGACCCCTCACTAAAAGTTCCCAGATCACTGTTTAAAAAATTACTTTGTTATTGTTCAGTAATACAATTAATAATTCATTAATCCTCCCTAAGAAATTTCTTTTGAGTATCATACAGTATGGAAAACAAAGATTTATGTTGATTGAATCCCCAGTTTCAATATCAACAGAAATGTCATTTTGAATATTTTACTGAGAGAAGACCCTATACTCCCAATTGCATGAACAGAGGTAATTTGGCTCTGTCCTGCAAAAGATAAAATAAAATAATGAATCTGTATAAATTGGGACAATTAGTTCACTTCACGGTTACTGCCACTTCAATGACGTCTCAAATTAATGTGATGTAAGAAACTGAATTAATGTGATCTGGCTCAGTGGTCTAAGTAAGGCTCATAGAATACATGAGCAGTCAGTTGACATTTAGAAAAATATGGTAATCAGCTAATGAAACTTGAAAATAACCTGTGCCGTTTTGTAACATCATAGGAGCATTAAAAAATATTATACATTGCTTAAACTTTAGATGTATGGTGAGAACAAAATTGATCTGATAGAGACTTTTAAAATACTAAAAGGAATCGACAAAATAGAGCAAGAAACAACGTTATTCACGTCAAATGTGACTCGGACAAGAGGTCATGGACTGAAACTGAAGGGAGACAGGACCAGGACAAATGTCAGAAAATACTGTTTCACACAGCGAGTGGTGGACGCCTGGAACGCACTCCTGGAAGAGGTTGTGTCGGAAACTACCATTCTAGGATTTAAGGGCAAGTTGGACGCACATCTTCTTGCAAGACACATTGAGGGATACGAGTGACCAAGGTCCTCGACGGGGAACACCTAGCTGAGCCTCTGCGGGTGCGGACCACCGGACTAGATGGACCCATGGTCTGATCCGGTGTGGGCATTTCTTATGTTCTTTAAGAGAAATATATTTATTATGCACTATTTACAAACACTGTATATCCAAACTGTTTGGAGATTGTTACAATATTTAAAACACAAAAGGAAAAATAAATCTCTAAGGGGTCCTTTTATTAAGCTGTGGTAAGCACTAATGCGTGCTTTATTGCGTCTTAAAATGGCATACCGAGCGACACGCTGAGGTGCCCCTGGAAATTTTTGCAATATGCGCAACACTATTCACACACACAAAAAAAAAAGTTTGTTTTTTTTTTGCTGAAGAGACATGTCAGGGGGTGGAGCGCGGGCATTTATGTGCTAATCAGTTAGCACATTGGCATTGCTGTATGCTGATTAGTGTATGAATCCTTACTGTCTACAAAGTAGGTGCACATGCTAATTTTCATTAATGGCCAACTACATGGACCATGTGGGTTTTTATCTGACATCATGGCAGTACTTGAGGGAGTCCAGAGAAGAGCGACTAAACTGATAAAGGGTATGGAAAACTTCTCATATGCTGATAGATTGAAAAAGCTGGGGCTATTCTCCCTGGAAAAGCGGAGACTTAGAGGAGACATGATAGAAACCTTCAAAATCCTGAAGGGCATAGAGAAGGTAGACAGGGACAGATTCTTCACAATGTGGGGAACCACAAGTACAAGGGGGCACTCGGAGAAATTAAAAGGGGACAGGTTTAGAACAAACGCTAGGAAGTTCTTTTTTACCCAGAGGGTGGTGGACACATGGAACGCGCTTCCGGAGGCCGTGATAGGCCAGAGCACGTTACAAGGCTTCAAAGAAGGTTTAGATAGGTTCCTAGAGGATAAAGGGATTGAGGGTTACAAATAGGGTTGAGCTAGGTTATAGGAATAGTCAGGGACCACTGCACAGGTGATAGACCTGAGGGGCTGCCACGGGAGCGGACCGCTGGGCAGGATGGACCTCTGGTCTGACCCAGTGGAGGCAAATTCTTATGTTCTTATAAACTATCGGCCTCTTTTACAAAGCTGCACTGTGCTAATGGCCATTCTCCAGCTGAAGTAGACATGACCTTAGCGCGCAGAAAAAGACCCGCGTAAAGGCACCCTAAGGCCATTTTCTACTGCAGCTTTGTAAAAGGACCCCTTAGAACAGGGGTAGGGAACCCCGGTCCTCGAGAGCCGTAATCTAGTCGGGTTTTCAGGATTTCCCCAATGAATATGCATTGAAAGCAGTGCATGCAAATAGATCTTATGCATATTCGTTGGGGAAATCCTGAAAACCCGACTGGAATACGGCTCTCGAGGACCGGAGTTCCCTACCCCTGCCTTAGAATTTAATGGTCAACAAGATCCACATTTTATGTAAAAGAAAACAGGCCCATAAACGTTCAAACTGAAATGTGTTTTAGGTTTAAAAACAGATGAATATTTTTAACAAACTCTGATATCACAATTTATTCTGAGGTCGGTTTATCAATTTTTTTTTTTTTTAACTTGGCAATTTTCTACCCTCCTTTTGGGTACAGATATAGGGCTGGGCTCCTGGCACCTTTAGACCTGGAAAATGTTTCCCCTATTTTATCTCCCCCCTTTCCAAAGCAACGGTTTGGTCATTGCAGCAAGGGTCTGGGCTGACACCAAGCACAAGGGCTCCTTCTGGAACTCTGAAATCATGGACTCCAGCCACTTGGACACCTAGGATAAAAGGCTACGCAGGTGCCTATTTCAAGTCTATTTTATAAAGAATACTATTGAACATGGCAGAAAACACAGTGACATTTAAGACATAATTGCCACTTGCATTAGCAGGGTAGCTGGTGTCATTACCTATGCTAAAAATAGATGTTATCAAATCTAAGAATTCTACGCATTGTGTGGAATAGCAAGAATTATCCTTATTACCGTATTTTCGCGGATATAACGCGCACCTATGTAAAACGCGCACACGGGTATAGCGCGCAGAAATCACGATGATATGTACAAAAACTTTTGTATACCGCGCTCACGGGTATACCGCGCATGATGCCCGACGCTCCTTTCGCCCGCCCTGACTTTCCGTGCGCTGTCCCGACTCTCCGTTCACCCCCCTGACTTCCGTGCACTGCCCTGACTTTCCGTGCGCTGTCCCGACTCTCCGTTCACCCCCCCTGACTTCCGTGCACTGCCCTGACTTTCCGTGCGCTGTCCCGACTCTCCGTTCACCCCCCCTGACTTCCGTGCACTGCCCTGACTTTCCGTGCGCTGTCCCGACTTTCCGTTCACCCCCCTGACTTTCCGTGCACTGTCCCCCCTTGAAGTCCTGTCCCCCCTTGAAGGTCTGTCCCCACCCTGAAAGCCTGATGCCCCCCCCCCGACGTCCGATACATCCCCCCCCCCCCGGCAGGACCACTCGCACCCCCACCCCGAAGGACCGCCGACTCCCCAACAATATCGGGCCAGGAGGGAGCCCAAACCCTCCTGGCCACGGCGACCCCCTAACCCCACCCCGCACTACATTACGGGCAGGAGGGATCCCAGGCCCTCCTGCCCTCGACGCAAACCCCCTCCCCCAACGACCGCCCCCCCCAAGAACCTCCGCCCGTCCCCCAGCCGACCCGCGACCCCCCTGGCCGCCCCCCACGACACCCCCACCCCCCCCCGTACTTTTGTGTAGTTGGGCCAGAAGGGAGCCCAAACCCTCCTGGCCACGGCGACCCCCTAACCCCACCCCGCACTACATTACGGGCAGGAGGGATCCCAGGCCCTCCTGCCCTCGACGCAAACCCCCCCCCCCCCCAACGACCGCCCCCCCAAGAACCTCCGACCGCCCCCCCAGCCGACCCGCGACCCCCACGACCCCCCACCCCCGTACCTTTGGTAGTTAGCCGGACAGACGGGAGCCAAACCCGCCTGTCCGGCAGGCAGCCAACGAAGGAATGAGGCCGGATTGGCCCATCCGTCCTAAAGCTCCGCCTACTGGTGGGGCCTAAGGCGCGTGGGCCAATCAGAATAGGCCCTGGAGCCTTAGGTCCCACCTGGGGCGCGGCCTGAGGCACATGGTCGGGTTGGGCCCATGTGCCTCAGGCCGCGCCCCCAGGTGGGACCTAAGGCTCCAGGGCCTATTCTGATTGGCCCACGCGCCTTAGGCCCCACCAGTAGGCGGAGCTTTAGGACGGATGGGCCAATCCGGCCTCATTCCTTCGTTGGCTGCCTGCCGGACAGGCGGGTTTGGCTCCCTTCTGTCCGGCCAACTACCAAAGGTACGGGGAAGGGGGGTGGGGGGGTCGTGGGGGTCGGCCAGGGGGGTCGCGGGTCGGCTGGGGGGGCCGTCGGAGGTTCTTGGGGGGGCGGTCGTTGGGGGGGAGGGGGGTTTGCGTCGAGGGCAGGAGGGCCTGGGATCCCTCCTGCCCGTAATATAGTGCGGGGTGGGGTTAGGGGGTCGCCGTGGCCAGGAGGGTTTGGGCTCCCTTCTGGCCCGATATTGTCAGGAAGTCGGCGGTCCTTCGGGGTGGGGGTGCGAGTGGTCCTGCCGGGGGGGGGGATGTATCGGCGGGCGGGGTGGGGGCCGGGCAAGAGGGCTTGGGCTCCCTCTTGCTCCGATCGTGGATGCGGGTGCGGGTGGGAGCGCGTGCGAGCGGTCGTTCGGGGTGGGGTGCGAGCGGTCCTGCTGGGGGGGTGAATCGGGCGTCGGGCAGGGTGGGAACTATGTTTAAAAACTTTTGTATACCGCGCTCAGGCATATAACGCGCGAGGGGTATGCGCGGTAGGTAAAAACGCGTATAACGCGCGCGTTATATCCGCGAAAATACGGTAAATAATTATGGTCTCAAAGCTCCAGGAATAAAAGCTAAATAACTTTAATCATTCCCTTATAGGAGTCTCTAGTATTATCATCGACCACTTAATCTGGTCTAACAGGGAAAGAGAGGAAAGTAAAAAAATTCTACCCTTCCCCTTCCCCCCCCCCCCCGTAAAAACAGGTTCAGACCTTAATAGCTACAAAACCACACATGTGCAAAGAATAAAGGGTTTAAAAAAAAAAAAAGCATATAAAATTCAGATACGTATCTGTGATCTTGGAGTTCCGCTCATCAAATGGAAATTTTTTTCATCAGACGAAGACTTTTTAATCCAGCAATAAATACCTGATAATCAAGTCCACGATGCTTGTAATCCTCAATTTCAGCAAACTCTCAAACAGCTCCATGAGTTTTGTCCAGGTACTAGTGACCTGGATTGGCCACCATGAGAACGGGCTACTGGGCTTGATGGTCCATTGGTCTGACCCAGTAAGGCTATTCTTATGTTCTTTCACAGATGCACCACAACTTTGAGGCCATATTTAATAAGGATAATGCTTGTTATTCCACACAGGGCCTGATTCTATAAACGATGCCTAACTTGTCAGTCAACAGCCAGTTATCTTTTATAGAATCATGTTTAGCGGTACCTAGGCATCATTGAGGTAGGTGCTTGTATATTAGGCTGGGTTTTACTTGGCCTAATTTACCAGTGCCTATATCACACCTAGCAACACCTAAGTTTACCACACCTATTCTCTGCTCTTAGCCATGAAAATAGTAAGAGGTTTGAACCAAAAGAAGTATGAGAAGAGACTGGAAGACCTAAATATGTATACTCTAGATGAGATGAGGGACAGGGGAGATATGATACAGACGTTTAAATACTTAAAAGGCATTAATATAGAACCAAATGTTTTCCAGAGAAGAAAAAAAATGGTAAAACTAGAGGGCATAATTTGAGGTTACAGGGAGGAGCAATGTTAGGAAATTTTTCTTCACGGAGAGGGTGGTAGATGGCTGGAATGCACTCCCAAGGGAAGTGGTGGAGAGGAAAATAGTGATGGAATTAAAAAAAGTGTGAGATAAAAATAGAGGATCTCTAATTAGAAAACGAAGGATATAAATTAAAGAACTAAGGCTGGTATTGGACAGACCTGCATGGGCTCTGTCCCATATATGGTGATTTGGTGTAGGATGGGCTGGAATGGGCATCAATGTGAACTCCACTAATATGGAACATGAGGATGTTGCTGACCAGACTTTATGGTAGATATCCTGCAAACAACGAGATGGTTGGATAGGCTGGAGTGAGCTTGGACGGCAACTTGGGAGTGTATGGCGCAGGGGTTAGAGCTACAGCCTCAGCACCCTGAGGCTGTGGGTTCAAATCCCTCGCTGCTCCTTGTGACCCTGGGCAAGTCACTTAATTCCCTCATTGCTCCAGGTATACTAGCTAGAGTTTGAGCCCTCCGGGACAGATAGGGAAATATGATAACGTACCTGAATGTAAACCACTTAGGATATAAGTGGTATATAAATAATAAAATAAATAAATGAACTTCAACATTTGGAACCTAGGGCAATACCAGACTTTACAGTCTATGGCCTACAAATATCAAAGAAGAGACAAGTTAATCAAATCAAGTATTTTTAAAATGAGTATCACTTATGGGCAGACTGGATGGACCGTTCAGGTCTTTATCTGCTTTCATTTACTATGTCACACCTACTTTTTAAGTAGGCATTGTTAGGTGTCATAGGGCACCTCGACTTGGGCATCATTAGGCGCTGCACGGATAACCCGCATGCAAACTTAATTACCAATTTATAAATTGTTAATTAATCAGTTTTTAATTCCGTGGTCAATTGCTACATAATTTAACCAATTAAAAAATAATTTAGTTGCACATGTTCTTAGGTATCCACAATTAGGGTGCCTAGCAGTGCCTAACCTAGGTGCTGTTTATAGAATCAGGCCCACAGTGCATAAAATTTCACAAGCTTTTGGATTTGATAGTATAGAGTTATTGAGTCTGTTCCCTTTATTATTAAGTTGTTGAAAATGCATAAATTATAAAATACAATAATTTTTGTACATATTTGTACCCTCTCACATTCAAACTCAAACTCCACCCACATGCACACCCACCAGTAAAGTACATAGTATTAAAACATGGAGTACTTTAGGTTACCCTTAGGTTACCCTTGATCATTTAAGTAATGAAGACTCATTAAGAATCATAGGCACCAGACGCAATGATATATTCTCTGTAAAAGCGCCCACACTGTGGAACTCCCTTCCAAATTTTATCAAAATCGAAAAAGACCTTGTTGCGTTTAAGAAAATTTTAAAAACATATTTATTTCAGGACGCATTTGATCTATAAAACATAGTCTTTTTAAGTTTTCCATTCTCTTCTATTCCATCTTAACCCATGTCTACCTAATGTGCTCTACCCTTGAATGTTTAAACCTTTATAAATAACAAAATTGTAACTTCTTCCCTTTCTTCCCACCCCTTCATGTTCGTCAATCCTTGTCGTTTTTTTTTTTTTTAAGTGATTTTTATAAACTAAATGTATGTCTGTCTATTAATTGATTATTAGAAACTAAATGTATTACCACACCCTGATGGTTTTTAATTGTACATCGCTTAGGTACTGTGATAAGCGATTCATCAAATAAAGGTAAACTTGAAACTTGAAACTTGACTCCTCCCTCCTTACCCCCTACCCTCACTTCCTTCCACGGAATTTTCAGCCTTTCCCAATTCAGGTGGCAGAAAAACTAACTCAGAGATCATACCTAGCATATGCTAATGTATAGCACTTGCCTACTGAGCACCCATGGCTGAAGTTTCATAAACAATATATTTAGAAAAAAATGGGGAGAAAATAGTTCTTATAATAAACCTAAGCATGAGAACCATTCTGCATACTCTCAAATCTTGAAAAAAAAAAAAAAAGATTTTGCAGGATTTTCTTTGGGTTAAAAGGATTACCTTTGAAATCAAACTGGTGGATATTCTTCAAGGATTCATGGAGAAAATAGAAGTTTCCTAGTGCCTGTGAAATAAGAACATAAAAATTAACATTTGGGAGTATAGCCCATATAGAATCAAAGACGATTTCAGCAGAATAAAGGCACCTGTGAACATAAACTTTACCAAACTGCAACACACCAAAAGTCCATCAAGCTCTATATCCTGATTCCAACACAGGGCTCATCCAGTCTATCTACTGTTCTGTCACAGGTCTTATTCAATCTATGGTCTCCTTTGAGTCAGCTTTCAAAAATTTCATGCAAGTAAATGTGCCATTTGAAAATTATCTCTCTTTTGCTTGCATATACAAATAAAAGTCAGCAGAATCTGTACTTTTTAGTCTTAACAAAAAGGGTTAGACCTAGGGAAAGGAGTAGAGTACAGGTGGGGATTTTTTATTGTTGTATCTACTTCATCTTATGTGCCTTGCATAACAGTGCTTACAGCTTATAAGCATATAACAGTGGCTGAAGCTATCTCAAATGTTTGCTAAATTAGTGGGACTGGGTGGTGGTGGTGGGTGTTGGGGGAAAAGGAATGGGCAGATAATGTGTTTATAGTTTGGGAGGCTGGGATGTGGGTATGATGTGATTTACTGGAAGGAAGGTTTGCTGGCAAGAGAGACAGATTTGTGGGAAGGATGGCTTGAGCTATGATTGGTGGAATGAGGAGGAATGTGGTTGGACTCAGCTTATGACGAATTCTGAACATGAATACTGGTATTATTTCATATTGGGACAATCTTCTCTTCATGCGAACCATTTAAAAAAAAAAACTATTTTAAAGACCCCTGATACAGGCCCTTGGCCGAAACACTGGCAGTGTTGGGCATTCGAAAATAAAGAATATTTAGCCCCAGTTCTGTAGCCTTGTACACTCTTTTGGTGTTATTTACATTATAAAATATTAGCTTAAGTGGCTGAAATCACATCTTCCTTGCAGGTACAGACACTTATATAACTATAAATGTGCACGCTTGGATTGTGCAAGTGGACATGTAGATTTGCATATTTTATAATTTACGCATGTACTTACTAACATCGTCCATGCCCCACAAAGTCTCTGCCCCTGTATTTGCCTACTTGCAAAACACAGGCCATCATGTCATGACATATTTTTAATAATAATATACAATACTTTCTCATGGACAGTGCAAAGTAAAGAAAAAAAAAACACATAAGCACAGGCTGGAAATGATAAACTCAGGGGAGGAAAAAACCTCAGAAACAAACCCTCCCACCTCACAATAGTGGTTCAAGGTGTTCAGGCAAAAAACTCATTGGTATTAAAAAAAAAAACTCCCCTGGAATATCTACAGGCTCTAGGTGGTACAATAATCAAGATAGGCAAGAAAATATTTTAACTTATTTCTAACAGACGATCTATACACCAACGGTGGCCAGCGTTTCACATGTCTGCTGCCTCAGGGTGTGAACAATCCAATCGCAAACTTTGACGTGGGACCCGTAAACGCGTCTCCCTGCACAGTAAGGGAGACACGTTTACGGGTCCCAGGTCAAAATTTAAACCCTACACCCAGGCACCGCATGATCATTGTGACTCTCTCTTTCCCGAGGGCTGTGAGCGCCAATTTCATTATATTCCCAGTCAGCTTAGAGGGAATCAAATCCAGGCTGTGCAGCACTACCACTGAGCATGCTCGTACAGTGAGTGAAATATGCTGGCACTTCAGTGTATAGTTTATTATCACTTCCCTGCGTTGCTAAACTTAATCACTCTACAATTCACGGAAACTTCAGGTATACCACGACTTCCATGTTCTCACATTTAACAGAGCTGGCAGTCCAGCAGTCTCCCTTTCTGTAGGAAATTTGAAAATTGCACACTTTTGGTTAAGACTTTAGCTAGAGTTGTACTTTTAATCAGGCTACAGTGTGGTTTTCCACCTCTCAATAAAAGTAGCCTGAAACAATTTCCCCAGTTTAAATGCTGCATTTTCTGCAACATATATGTCCCTTTTAATATGACTAAAAAATGTAAACTGTGAGACTAAAAGCTACAAGAAGCCTTTTAAAGCTTAAGAAATTCTCAATATTATTTCATAAAGTTCTTGAATGAATTGAATACAGAATATTTATAAATGTAACTTGCTATTTTATGAACTCTTATGGACAAGCAGAACAGAAGCAGAGTGTTACAACAGATGATTTAGTTTGCTTTTGTCTTTTTACCCCTGTAGTGACAGAGACACCCTTCGGGAAGAGTCGTGTTTTGGCTCAGTGATTGCTGCATTATTTATGAGAAACTGCACATCTAAAGATTAAACATTTGCTGATTTGTCAAAAGCACAAACATGAGGTCCTGCCCATCTCCTTGACATATTAGTTCATCCAACGCAAAACACTGTCACACATTTAATTGATGAGTACACTTCCTTGTGACCCAGGCAGCCTGCCGTAGTTCCCTTTTTCTGTCTTGTTCCGCCCACCAAAGAGGCAAATAAGTAAAAGCAGAGACACGCTGGTAGGAATCTCAAGGTGAACAATCCCAAAACAAGGACAGATTGGTGCAAAACTGCATATTCTAAAGGTAGATAAAGAGAGTGCTATCCACTTTTTAGCATAGTACAATAATATGATTTCATTACCAGTTAGTAAAGTAGAGATGGTGTCTTCATGCCTTCTATTGGTGGTGGTGGTGGTATAACACACTGATGCATTCACTTCATATATCATCCCAGGAAATGCACACATTTATACCTCTTCAAATTCACATATTTAATCTATATACAGTGGTACCTTGGTTTACAAGCATAATTCATTCCAGAAGCATGCTCGTAATTCAAAGTACTCGTATATCAAAGCACATGTCCCCATAGGCCACAATGTAAACTGACACAATTCGTTCCACAACCAAGGTTTACTATGGTGGCCCAGGGGTGGGTACCTGCCTGTGGGTGCTGCAGCCCTTGTAGCGTGATGGCTTCCTTTCCCCGGGGTCCTCGTGCAGCTCTCCTCCCTCTTCGGCCGATGCCTTTTCCGTTCACCAGCGCCTCCTGGCTTCTGATTCAAGCCGGCCGCCATCCTTCTGACGCATGCGCAGGACCTCTGAACTCCCCCGTCAAGCCGGCGCCGCTCCAACAACACGTGCACCACGTACAAGCACGCAGGACATCCTGCGTGCTTGTACGTGGTGCGCGTGTTGTTGGAGCGGTGCCGACTTGACGGGGGAGTTCAGAGGTCCTGCTCATGCGTCTGGAGGATGGCCGGCTTGAATCGGAAGCTACAAGGGCTGCAGCACCCACAGGCAGGTACCCACCCCTGGGCCACCGTAGTGAGAGCTCGTGTAGCGAATCAACACTCGTTTTGCGAGACGAAAGTTTGCTGAGTGTTTTGCTCGTCTTGCAAAACATTCGCACACCGGGTTACTCGCAAACCGAGGTTCCACTGTATTTATTTACTGAAGGTAGACGTTCAGGCAGTTTACTCCCTTCACAATCAAATGATTCTTGAGTAAAGTTAGGAGAACTTTATTGTGGCTCTTATTTGCTTGCTCTCCTCCTCAGAGCTATTTCTACATTGTGTCTTGATTAAGTTTGGAAAGATGAGGGAAACAGGATGAAAGATCACAGTAGATTGTCAGAGACTGGGCCATGTCTGGGTCAAGAGAGAGATAGAGAGCTGATGGTCCAATGCTCAGAACTTAATACTGGCGCTAGAGCTGCTTAACGCTGGACAAACACAGCTTACACAAGTGTTAGGGTGTGCAGGATGTTCAGATGGCACCAACACAGGATACGGCCCCAAATAGCATTAAAAATAGATGCAAAATGAGGTGATCAGCTATTTTATCCTATGCTAGGAGAAAAAACACAAAGATACCACTTCCCTAATGCCATATAATTAATACCAGGTCAGCCGTTGGTTTATTTGAAAAGAAGAAATCTCATAAAAGGACTGTCTTTTCTGAAGCCCAGAAATCTAAAAAATGTCATCATTCCATATGAAAATAAACTGGTTGTTTTGGAAGTAATCCAGAAAATTTACTTCCTTAGAGCATCAGGTTAAAAAATGTAGCTGTAAAATCCCATTGATGAATGTCTCTGTAGATCTGGCCCTTGCCCTCAAAAAACGCTGTTGCAGATTTATTTTTTCTGTACATGGACTCCCCGTGCACCAGGGGTCCCCCCCACCTCAAGTATCTTTATTGAATTTTCCAATAAATTACATACAAAAAGTAACATGAACAACTGCAAAAATATTGATTCTAAAAGTTGCAACTTAACAAGTATACAACTATTTGAAATGACATATCAAGATGTATTATTAATAATTATTACAAAATTTGTCTAAGGGAGCGCAGAATTTAGTAAAATGAGAGTAATGCGTTACCAGAGGATGTGGTAAGAGCAAATAGCGTAGCTGGTTTTAAGAAAGGTTTGGATAAGTTCCTGGAGGAAAAGTTCATAGTCTGTTATTGAGAAAGACATGGGGGAAACCACTGCTTGCCCTGTATTGGTAGCATAGAATATTGCTACACCTTGGGTTTTGGCCAGGTACTAATTGACTTAAGTTTTAAACATGAACATGTGGTAAGAGTGGATACCGTAGCTGGTTTTAATAATAATAATTTATAATAATAATTTATTCTTATATACCGCTAGACTACGAATGGTTCTAGGGGCGGCTCACAGCAGAAAAGGCTGAACATCCAGTGAATATACATTTCAAAAAGATACATCAATTTCTAGAATGTACACAATACATGTTCTATTTAAAAAGCAATTAGGAAGCTTGGGTTATAAATTTGTCAAATAATTGTGTCTTTAATAGTTTTCTAAAAAAATAATAGGATGAGACTCCTGGCATGATTTTGCCAAACCAGGCGTTCATTTTGGCTGCCTGGAAAGAGAGAGTTCTCTCAAGAAATCTCTTCAAATGACACGATTTGACAGTAGGATATGTGAATAACTATGTGTGGGCTTATTGGAATGATTTAAAGGGAAATGGGAAACAAGGTAACCTGGGGACATACCGAAGATTGATTTGAAGCAAATATATGTGAATTTAAATAAAACTCTAGCCTCAATCGGTAGCCAGTGTAATTTTTGGTAATAAGGAGTAACATGCAACCATTTTTTCAGACAGAAAGTCAATCGGACAGCAGTGTTTTGAACCACTCTTAGTTTTTTTGAAGATTTTCTTATAGGCGCCCAGGTAGACTATATTACAATAATCAAGGATACTCAGTATCAATGACTGAACTAACAAATGAAAGGAAGCTGTATCAAAATATTTCTTAATGGTTTGGAGTTTCCAAAGAACTGAGAAACATTTCCTGAGTAACAAATCTGTGTGTTGTTCTAAGGTCACTCCCAATATTTTTATGAACTGTTCTATAAGATTGTCACAACCATTCAGGTGTATCATTGATTCTTTAATCTTGTCACTAGGACTTGCAAGAAAAAATTTAGTTTTTTCAGGGTTCAGTTTCAATTTGAAATCAATCATCCAGAATTCAATCTGTTTCACAATAGTTGCTATAAAATTTGTTATCTCTTCTGTCAGACACGTTAGGGGGATGACTATAGTGATGTCGTCAGCATAAATATAAAACCTAAGATTTAAACTTTGCAAGAGGTTTCCAATGATGCAAGGTAAATATTAAACAGGGTCGGAGATAAAGGTGAGCCTTGAGGAACCCCGCATATGTTTACCCAACGATAAGAGAGTTTATTATCCTTGAATACTTGGTATGATCTACTGCTCAGGAAACCTCGAAACCAGTTCAGGACATTTCCCGAAATACCAATAGATTCTAAGCAGTCAGTTAAAATAGTATGATCGACTAGATCAAAAGCGCTACTTAAATCAAGTTGCAGAATCAAAGCGCTTGTACCCTGACTAAATAATGTGTGGAGATAATCTAACAGGGAAGCCAAGATTGTTTCGGTACTGAAAACCAATCAAAAACCTGACTGGTTATCATGTAATATAATAAACTTATCTAAATAGGTCGTCAGTTCCAAGTTAACCAGATGCTCCAGCAATTTAGTAAACAAAGGAATGCTAGCAATAGGCCTATAATTAGAAGCCAAGGTAATAGATTCTTTGGAATTTTTGATAATTAGTGTAATCAATATCTGACCTACATCCTCCGGAAAAGTCCCATTAAGAAAGGTTTGGACAATTTCCTGGAGGAAAAGTCCATAGTTTGTTATTGAGAAAGACATGGGGGAAGCCAGTATTTGCCCTGGATCAGTAGCATGGAATATTGCTACTCCTTCGGTTTTGGCCTGGTACTAATTATCTGGATTGGCCACCATGAAAATGGGCTACTGGCTTGATGGACTATTGGTCTGACCCAGTAAGGCTATTCTTATGTTCTTACACAAACACCACAAATCTTTGCTTTCTTATTAGGCGGCTTTCTGGGACAAGGAACTGAAACCTTTGCTATTGAGTCCCATGCCTTATACTCATTTTCAGAAGCAATTAATTAATTATCTCTGGTTTCTATTATTTGTTAAATTTTATAAACCACATTGAATTTACTGGTTATGTGATATCGAAGTGACTTGTTATGTTATGTCCAATACTTTCTTGCATTGTCAAACCATGTTATTAAAAAAAAAAAAAAAAGTTGCCTCCAATTAAAAAAAAAAAACCCTATAAGAAAATTAAGAAGCCCTTTTGGTAAAGTGTGGTAAAGTTTGAAGCTATTACACTGTACCTGTAAGTGCTCAAGATTCTGCAGTATCTGGTGAGGATGTTCTCAGCATCTGCTCATGCACCTGAATCTGCATTGGTGATAGCATGCAGTTAAGTTATCATGTGCTAACTGAAACGTGCCGTGAACGCCCATTCCCTGCCCTTTTTCCACCCCATTCTTAGATAATTAGCTACTGTAGTGTGTGAATCAGTATAAAGTGTTATGCCAGCATGATAATGGTTACCACATTCATTTGCTAATTTACACAGTAATTGCTTACTGCATCTTTGTAAAAGGACCCCTAAATCTCAAACCAATGATTAGTAGATTGTTTTCAACATTTAACCTTTAGGGGGGGGAAATATTGTTATATTAATGAACCTAAATTACAGCCGATATAAACTAATAAGACTTTAAAACTGATTTTTCATATACTTGTCAGTACTGTTTTCCCATATGCCAAACCTACTGGGAGAGTGTCTCAAGCTGCACGGTATGACTGAGCCAACCTATGCTCATATTTCACTGAAAACTGTGGCTGCTCTCAATAAAAAAAAGTTGTGCTCATGAATCTGTTGCTTACATTATGATTTGCCCTTGTCAGTTACCTTATGTTGATAGGACAACCCAGATGTTAAAATTCTATTAGAATATAAGTCATTGAAATGAAAAATAGTTAGAAGCTTTGTTAGAGGATCACTGTGTACGTATTTTTCATACATCTGAAGAGATGAAGTGTTTGTAATTGATTGGGTACAGCCAAATTCCAGAGGGACAGAATGCTCTTACATTTTGCCCTTGAAGGAAGCAAAGTGGATTTTTTTTTTTTTAAGACTCCATTAGTGCTTTGGGTCTCAATAATGAAGCCCAGTAGAGGAGCTTACTGAGATCTGCAAGCGAATTGCATTTGTTACACTTATAAGGGCAAATTCTATAAACGGCATCTGATTGTAGGCAGCGGTAGGCATCCTACTGCTGTCTAACCAGCCAATCGGGATGCACGATTCTGAGGCAGGCCGCCTGCACACACCCCAACATCCCCAGCAGGAGAGATGCCCAATCCCTCCTACCAGAACACCCCCCGAACATATGACTCCCCAAACCTCCACCCCTCAAAACCCCCCGGACCTTTTTCAGCAAAGCCAGTCTGTGCCCTCTGGTCGTCAGGCATGGCTCTTCAGAATAGCAGGACTTCCCCTTCCCGGGGCATCCTGGGATGCACCGAGAAGTAGCCTAAGGCCCTGATTGGAGGCACCTGATCCAACCAAAGTCTTAGGCCTCCTTCTCAGTGCATTCTGGGATGCACTGGGAGTGGCCTAAGAATCGGGAAGAGTTAGGTGTCTGTCCATTAGGACAGTTGCAATTTTGTATAGGATGCTGGTGTGTGATTCTCAGCCACCACTTAGACAGCAGCTGAGACCAGCATCCTATACAGAATCAGGCCAATAGTATCTGGCTCCATAGTGACTCCAGTGTTGTCCAGAATGTATTATCTATCATTGTTTTCTAGACATGATTATTATTATTATACATGGATTTGCCTGGTATCATTGGAGAGTTTGAGCTTCATCCAGAAGCTTAGGAATAATACAGATACCATCAAGATTATAGCTTAAACCCAGCAAAATTGTGTTTTTTATTTTTGTGTTCAATCATCTTTATTGACTTTTATAATTTTTTAATGAACATCCAGCAATTGACCATTCGAAATGACGGAGGTGATTAGTGGAGTACCACAGGGCTCAGTCTTGGGCCCAATCCTATTCAACATCTTTATAAGAGACTTGGCAGAAGGGCTTCGAGGTAAAATAACATTATTCGCCGATGACGCCAAACTGAGTAATGTAGTGGGCAAATGCACAACAGACGAAGATTCAGTGCCCGACAACATGATGCACGACCTACTCCTACTGGAGCGATGGTCTAGGACATGGCAACTCAACTTCAATGCCAAAAAATGCAAAGTTATGCACCTGGGCAGCCAGAATCCATGCAAGTCTTATACCCTTAATGGCGAGATCCTAGCAAAAACGGTAGCAGGACGAGACTTGGGGGTAATCGTCAGTGAGGACATGAAGTCTGCCAATCAAGTGGAGCAGGCTTCGTCCAAGGCAAGACAAATCATGGGCTGCATATGAAGGGGTTTCGTCAGTCGTAAGGCGGAAGTCATTATGCCATTGTATAGATCCATGGTGAGGCCCCACCTGGAATACTGTGTGCAATTCTGGAGGCCGCATTATCGCAAGGATGTGCTGAGACTGGAGTCGGTGCAAAGAATGGCCACCCGGATGGTCTCGGGACTCAAGGATCTACCATACGAAAAATGGCTTGACAAATTACAGCTATACTCGCTCGAGGAGCGCAGAGAGAGGGGGGACATGATCGAGACGTTCAAGTATCTTACGGGCCGCATCGAGGCGGAGGAAGATATCTTCTTTTTCAAGGGTCCCACGACAACAAGAGGGTATCCGTTGAAAATCAGGGGCGGGAAACTACGAGGTGACACCAGGAAATTATTTTTCACTGAAAGAGTGGTTGATCGCTGGAATAGTCTTCCACTACAGGTGATTGAGGCCAGCAGCGTGCCTGATTTTAAGGCCAAATGGGATCGGCACATGGGATCTATTCACAGGGCAAAGGTAGGGGAGGGACATTAAGGTGGGCAGACTAGATGGGCCATGGGCCCTTATCTGCCGTCTATTTCTATGTTTCTATGTTTCTATGACTGAATGTATGAATAAATGTGAATTGTAATTTTGAAGAATGGATTCTTTTGATGGGTGTATGAGGAGATTCACATTTCCTGCACAGTGAAGTCCGTGTGAAGTTACCTTGTTCTGTATTTGACATCTAGCAAGGTCTCTGTTTGGAAGGAAAGATCTAAGCTTAAAAATGAAGTGGCCAGAAGTTATGGTAAAAGCAGATAGCGTAGCTGGTTTTAAGAAAGGTTTGGACAAATTCCTGGCGGAAAAGTCCATAGTCTGTTATTAAGACATGGGGTAAGCATCTGCTTGCCCTGTATCGGTAGCATGGAATGTTGCTACTCTTTGGGTTTTGACCAGGTACTAGTGACCTGGATTGGCTACCATGAGAATGGGCTACTGGGCATGATGGACCATTGGTCTGACCCAGTTAGGCTATTCTTATGTTATGTTCTCATCTGTAGGGGCCTTTGTTTTCACTTCTTATTTTAATGTATTTTTTTCTGGAAACTTATCAGTGTTTTTTATAATGGGAACAAAAAGCCCATGGGGTGCTGTGGGTTGGGGAGGGTGACTTCTGTTATGTTTTCTAATGGTGAAATGTGAGCTTGTTCCTTATATTTTCCTGTATCTTTTATCTCTTACTGTTGAGCTCAATAAAATATATTTGACAATAATGGGAACAAAAATGGAAGAGAATTAATGTATGTGGAATGGGGGGGGGTGGGACTAATTTCTTCAGCTAAATAAGTTTACTTTGGTGTTCAGATGCCAGGCTATTAAATTGGATAAACTAACAGTATAGGATCCCTAGAATAGAGGTTCCCAAACTTTTTAATGTCTCCTTTTTTACCTATCTTCCTCTTTCTTTCACCCTTCCCAGTATCCACTTTCCTCATATGTTCTTAAGATAAGCCATGCTATGTCAAGCCAAGTTCCTTGGGCAGTCTGCATCATAAATAACTGGCAAATACCAAAGATTAGATCATATTTTTCACAGTTGATCTGAAACAATGTGATGGCTTTTACTGATCTTTTCATTCAGCCATCTCCATTCTGTTCTCCATACTCTCTCTCTTGTTTGTTCTCCTCTGCTTGGGCTATCAGTCCCAATCCTAACTCTTTAAACTCTTACCCCACTGGTTCAAATTGTCACCTTTCCAATTTTATTCCTATTCCTCCTCTTTCTTATGTATCTTGTGAAAAGTCTTTTGTCTCCAACAAGTTTGCCTACATTCATCTTTCTCTCTCATACTTACCAACTTCCAGAGCAATGAACTACTCCTACTAAAAAGACAATGCAGACAACTAGAAAGAAAATAGAGGAAAAATAGTCAAGATTCCACAACCATGATAAAACAACTACAAACAATGCAAAACACAGCCCTAAGACTGGTCTACTCACTGAAGAAATTCAACCACATTAAAGAGGCATACCACGATTCACATTGGCTCCCAATGCAAGCAAGAATACACTTCAAATTTTCCTGCCTATTATTTAAAGCAATAAACGGACACAGCCCAGCCTATTGGAACAATCGACTAGTTCAATCCACCTCATAGGACAGACATAGGAGAACCCATACACCATTCACACACCCTCCAACCAAAAACATCAAAAGAAAAAAACTGTATGACAACCTCCAAGCCACTCAAGCTGCAACACTCGACCCCCAACTCTACAACCTATTAACCTCGACCACAGACTACAAAACCTTCAAAAAAGAAATAAAAAACCTATTCAAAAAACACATAAAACCGAACTAACACAATCAGAAATGTCCCAAGCATCACTTGCAACTACACCATATGTACTTTTAATGTCATGACAATTCAGACATAATTTATGTTATGTTTGGTTACATATATGAGGTTCAATAAAAGAAAATTTTCACTGCCTGTTTCTATTCTGACCATTTATTCCGTTTCATGGTTATTACAAAAAATATTTTTTTTACATGGGGGGGGTTGTCAAAAATGTTGGGCCCTGGGTGCCACATACCCCAGGTACGCCACTGCGGTGGGATGCTGCTGCACAGGGAAATGGGTGGCAGAGGAGGAAAGCTACTGCTCAGAGGGATGGGATGGGAGGAAAGATGCTGCACATGGGGGGGAGAGAGGAAGAAATGTTGGGGTGGAGGAGAGGAAGGAAGAGATGAACAAAGTGTTAGAAAGGGGTGAGAGAAAGAAATCCTTTGTATGGTGGAGGGAAGGGAGACATGCATGGAAAAGAGAGAGGGAGAAATGTTGGATAAAGGGTGGAGGGCAGGAAGAGATGGTACATGGGGAGAGAGAAAGAAATGTTACACATGACAATGGAGGGGAGGAAAGGAGAGATGTTGCATGGAGGGGAATAGAGGTTTGACCCACGGCACAAGGCGGGGAGAGAGAGAGATGGTAGAGAGTGAAAAAACCCAACAAATGGTGGATATGACAGTGGAAGGTAGGAAAAAATAATTTTATTTTCTATTTTGTGATTACAATATGTCAGATTTGAAATGTGTATCGTGCCAGAGCTGGTGTTAGACAGTGAGCGTGAGCTAGGACATAACAGAGAGAAAAAGTATCAGCGTGGGGTTGGAAAGGGCAAATGGGGGTGGGGTGGGTGGAAAGACTACAAAAGAAACTTGCCAGGATGTTTGAAAAAAAAACAACAACAAAACAACAAACACTCAATTGGGCAGGAAAAGTGAATCGAATCGAAAAATTGATTGAATAAGCTGAATTGAATCGAAAAAATTTACCCCGAATTGGGCAGCACCACTGCATATACATCAGCACGACTGTCAACAATCTGGTACCCTACCAAATGCAGATGTGTTTTTAAATCAACTTTTTCCCATTGCTATGGTTAGCTTAGCAAATCCCGCTCTGATAAGAACTCTTTTGGCAGTAGTTTAGCTTGAAATGTAGTCCATATCTCCTGCAGCAGATACTCTAACAGTATTGAAACATAATATACCATTTGATAACGGTCAGAGTTCAGAACATGCTGCCGAGAATTATTGTCCAACCTCATAAATGTTTTGTGGAAGTGTTGACACTGGGCCTTCAAAAAGTTGTCTTCCTTCACGTCTGCAAACATAGCACACAAAGGGAAACACTACGAGAGCAAGTTTAAGCAATCACACTGGTGAGTAAACATGCAAAGCCTGACCCAATGGAAGAGAAAAAAACCAATAGAATATTACTAAGTTTGCCATAAATAAATGTTAAATAAATGGCTGATGATGACACAGAAGCTGTAATTCATGTAGTCATAATAATCTATAAATATGCTATAATGAGAATTTTAAAGTCAAAGTTCAACCCAACTTTTTCAATGCTTAACCTACTATATCAATAGACCTCATGAATCCATTTGTCAATGAGCATGATAAGGTCTGAATATTAATTAGCACAGGCCTCTGCTTACAGGAAGTCCTTATCTTTAGCCAACCTGTTTGGACTATAGTATATATTAAAAGCATGCATGCCATGTTTAATATTGATTAACTGCTAGGTTAAAAAAAATATATCAAAATAATATTATTCATGCGTATTCACAGATCTGTCAGAGCCCTAAATATCAGTTAGTTAAATGCAATTTATTGTCTGCTGTATTTCAGCCTGAGGAAGGGAAGAACAAATGATATAAGACAGACAGAAAGATAACAGCTATACAATGAAGAGAGTTTTCCAGGGTTATCACAGATGATGTCTTATTCTCATTAGGATACATTTATGTGCGCAGACTAATTAAAAAACAACAGTCAACCTTTCAACAGCAGTCCAAACTTGTCCTCTGATAATGTTCATATACACTAAAGGGGGGGGGAATTCTATATAAAGGAGATCAGAAATGGGCTCTGGAAAAGATCAGCACTAAGCACTATCCTATACAGCAGTTATCTCACAAACTTTTTTTCTGCCCCGGCACACTAAATTCAGGCCCGCATCTGGCGGGCTTCTGCGCACGCGTGGATGTCGATGTGATGTCAGGGACTCCTGCTGGCTCAGCCGATGAGGATTCCCCTTGCCAGGGCCAAACTGGCTCAGCTGATGGGGATTCCTCTGCCACATCAGACAAGGTAGTTGGGTATGACTACAAAACTTGGATTTGTGCGTTTTTCGTATGGATATTTTTATTTTGAAAATGGGCAAAAAAAGATAGATGTCCTAAGGATCAAAACTTAAACATAGGTTATTTTCAACAATAAAAGATAGATAGATGCCTGGCAGTTTTGAAAATAGACATTTCTTATGAACATAAGAATAGCCTTACTGGGTCAGACCAATGGTCTATCAAACCCAATAGCCCGTTCTCACGGTAGCCAATACAGGTCAAAACCCAAGGAGCAGCAATATTCCATACTACCAATCCAGGGTAAGCAGTGGCTTCCCCCTGTCTTTGTCAATAACAGACTATGGACTTTTCTTCCAGGAACTTGTCCAAACCTTTCTTAAAACCAGCTACACTATCTTCTGGCTTTGTGGACATCTTGCCCAAAAAATCCAACCTCAAACTTCAATGACCTATCGAAAATGCCCCTTAATATGCAACATTTTAAAAAGCTTTTAAAAACATCTTTATTTGTGGAAATATTTTTAAAATGAAAGAACACTCTAATAGTGGCAGTGATGTAAGATCTGTTGTTTTTATGATATTATTGTCTGATGTTTTATGTTTTTGATTTTGTTGGTATTTTACGTATGCATTTTGAAACCTGCTTAGTTTTCAGGTAGGATATAAATCTGATAAATAAATTAAAAAGTATAAATAAAAATCATAAATAATAAAAAATGAAATAAATTAAGAAAGCAATTGTTATTACTTAAAAACATGAATATATCAATACATCAGTGATTAGTTACCAAAACATTCATTACCAATAACAAGAAATCATGAATAAAACCATGTATGTCAAAAATTGCCTCTTGATTTATATCCAAGCCCTCACAGTGTCCTGCATTTTCTCCCTTACCTTCCTCCCATAGCTGATGCTGTGGGAACAAGAAGCAGAGTACCTCAGATCAGCAGCGCCCTTGGATCAACCAAGTCTGGGGTAGTAAGTCTCGTGGCTGATGGAGCTGAAAGCATCACAACCAGCAAGTGTAGGTGCTTTCCTACTGGCTCCATCCCCCTAACTCCCTGTTTTGGAGGGGGTGGGAGACAGCACACCTTGAGCATGTAGAGATGCTTAAAGGCCCCACACCAGCTGACCGTGAACAGACAGCCCCATTAGCCAGAAGTGTTATCACCACAGACTTGGTGAACCAGGGATGCTACAGACCTGAGGTACTCTGCTTCTCATTCCCATAGCTGATGCGGTGGGAGGAAGGTAAGGGGGAAAATGCTGGATACCATGGGGGGGTAGGGGGAAGAGAAATGCACCACAGAGCAGGCGGATTTAAAGAAATACTTGAATATAACTCCCCAGTTTATATTTGGGTTAAGTTATCCCCCTTTTACCAAATAGGCCTTCTGCATTATCGCTCTAAAGAGCTGGACCAAGAACTGATCCCTGCAGCACACCCACTTTTAACATCCTTTTCCTCAGTGTCAACCCCCATTTACCACTATAATCCGCTATAATAAAACGCTTAGTGCGCATGTGCAGTTAAAACTTCATGCAGCTGTAATCCCTGATCCACGGCTCCGTGTTGCTGCATGCGCAGTAGGAGCCTTCGGCGGTTTGCGACACGTGCAGCAGTTTCCCCAGCAACGTTCCTGCCCTGATCTCTGACGCCGGCTGACTTCTGACGACGCCTCTCCTTCTCACCCCCCTGTCTGTCTGTCTGTCTTTTTTTCTTTCTTTCTCTCTGCCCCCTGTCTGTTTTCCCTTCTCCCTTACTTTTACCTCCCCTATGTCCAGCAGCAACAGCAGCCACGGAGCATTTGCTAGGCCGACCCACTTCGATAATGTGAAGCAGGCCGGCCTAGCAAAAGCCCCGAGGCTGCCCGGCCTAGTGGATGCTGGACAGTGAGCAGGTAAGGGAGAAGGGGTACTAGTGGACAGGGGGAGGTAAAAGGAACGGAGAAGGGCTACTGCTGGACAGGGGGAGCAGGGAAGGGGTGCTGCTGGACATAGGGGAGGTAAAAGTAAGGGAGAAGGGAAAACAGACAGGGGGCAGAGAGAAAGAAAGAAAAAAAGACAGACAGACAGACAGGGGGCAGAGAGAAAGAAATAAATAAATAAGAACATAAGAAGTTGCCTCCACTGGGTCAGACCAGAGGTCCATCGTGCCCAGCGGTCCGCTCCCGCGGCGGCCCATCAAGTCCACAACCTGTGAAGTGGTTTCTGACTATTTCTGTAACCTACCTCCACTTCTATCTGTACCCCTTAATCCCCTTTTCTTTCAGGAACCTATCCAGACCCTCCTTGAACCCCTGTAGCGTGCTCTGGCCTATCACAGCCTCCAGGAGCACGTTCCATGTGTCCACCACCCTGTAATAGTCAAGGTGAGGTCACACCATGGAGCAATAAAAAGGCATTATAACATTCTTACTTGTTTACCATCCCTTTTCTAATCATTTCTAGCATCTTGTTTGCTTTATTGGCTGCCGCCACACATTGAGCAGAAGGTTTCAGTGTATTGTCTACAATGACACCCAGGTCTTTTTCTTGGGCACCAACCCCCAAGGTGGAACTTTGCATCTAGTAGTTATGCTTTATTATGCCTCCTGCAGCCTTGCCCTAATGCAACAGGGCTCTAGATACGATTTATGCAATTCAGTAATGTCTTAGGACCTTACTGCTATAGTTAATTCCTGCCAGGACAAAGAAACATAGAAACATGATGGCAGATAAAGGCCCATCCAGTCTGCCCAGCCACAGTAACCATTAACTCTTCCCTTCTCTAAGAGATCCTATGTGTCTATCCCAGGCTTTTTTGAAATCAGACACAATTTCTGCCTCCACCATCTATCACCCTTTCTGCAAAAAAAGTATTTCCTTAGATTACTCCTGAGCCTATCACTTCTTAAATTCATCCTTTGCCCTCTCATTCCAGAGCTTCCTTTCAAATGAAAGACTCTCGACTTATGCACATTTACATCATACAAGTATTTAAACGTCTTTTATCATATCTCCCCTCATCCGCCTTTCCCGCATTATGGGCAATGTAATATCAAAGATGTTACAGTTACCTTGCTTACCTGTATAAGTTGTATTTCTATTGGTCTTTATTCTGCAAGACCTCTCCTCTCTCTCTTAGCTGAACTTAATTCTTTTGTCTCTCTTCTCACTTCCTCATCATTTCTGATCTCTGCCTGATAAGGTTATTCAAGGTGCATCCTTTCCTCAGCCACCTAGAGCTAATCTCAGCTCTGATTGGCCTCTCTGTTGCAGCCCCCTCCCCTTACCTAGGTAGGATCCTGGCAGACCCTTTGTTCTGTTTTCTGTCATGCTGTATGCTGGAATACACTTCTAGCCATGCCCTCTGGCCACATGGTCTAGCCGCAAGGCTGCTCAGACCACCCTGCTGCCCCTCTTTGATTAGAAGACCATCGTTTTCACCCTTATCCATCTGACCTCACACAAGAATCATCCTGGACATTTCAGAATCTACCTCTGCCTCTCCCCCTCCACCCTGCTCTCCAAACCTCACTACCTCTGCATCATACTGGAACAAGAAAGCTGTATCCAGAAAGGATCTTCCCTTCTGAGAAATGTGTCTACTGTGAGCACTTGTGTTATATTTACTCAATAAAGCATAATCTCAGAAATTAAGAGGATTATCTGCGTGTGTATCAGCATGGGGGGGGAGGGTTGAACTTCTGCTATAGTGTAATCTAACAGCTGGGATTTGGTTATACAAGAGCTGAAAATGCATCACTTTTGCATTTGTCCGCATTAAATTTCATCTGCCATTTGGACACCCAGTCTTCCAATTTCATAAGGCCTGCCTGCAATTTTTCACATCTGCATGTATTTTAACAACTTTGAATAGTTTTGTGTCATCTGAAAATTTAATCACCTCACTTGTCGTTCCAATTTCCAGATCATTTATAAATAAGTTAAATAGAATCAGTCCCAGTACAGATCCCTGTGGCACTCCATTATTTACCCTCCTCCACTGAGAAAAATGGCCATTTACCCTGCCCTGTTTTCTGTCCGATAAGCAATTCCTAATCCACCACTGAACACTGTCTCCTATCCATCAATAAAACAAAGTACCTTTCATCTGCCTATATCAAGTATTTTTCAAATAACCATGCCTTTAAAAACTTTTATAATAAAAATTATTAAATAGCTCTATTCCATAGGTAAGGCCTTCCACAGTTTTGCTGTTGCAACAATAAAAGATTAATATATCTTTTTGAACCTTTAAATGACAGCAAATGCAATAGCCAAAAATCTCTGAATTTTGATATTCTGTCACCTTCTGCTCAACCACCTTCTAAACGTCAGTCACTTTAGGTTAGGACCCATACCAAAGGAACTCAATTTATTTATCAGTTGCCTATGCAGAACTGTGGGAAAGGATGTGCTAAAAATCTAGGTACATCATATCTAGTGCTCTCCCTAGATCTGGCTGGTCACCCAGTCAAAGAAATTAGATTTGTCTGACAAGACCTACATCTAGTAAAACCATGCTGCCTTGGGTTCTACAAGCCCCTGGATTCCAGAAACCACATTGTCCTCTGGTTTAGAAGCATCTCCATAGAGGTTAGACTAACTGGCCTGTAGTTTTCAGCCTCCTCTTTACTTCTGCTTTTGTGGAGATGGACCACATATGCACCATTCTCCAATCCTCCAGGACAACTGTAAGCTCTAAAGAAGCACTGAACAGATCACACAACAGAGCCACCAGAACTTCTTTCAGTACCCTCAAATGTATTTCATTCAGCCCCTTCATTTTGTTTACCTTTAGTTTAACTAGCTCCTCAGTCTTTTAAAAATTGTTTGTCTATCACACATCCATTCCTATTAGCATTCATCTCCTGAATTCCTACTTTTGTCCCTTCATCCTTGAACATAGAACAGAAATATATTTTAAACAATTCCTCTTTATCTTCATCAGCTTCTACATATTGCTCCCCTTTACCCTTAAGACTCACACTGCCACTTTGGTACTTCATTCTCCCCCCTCTCTTTTACTAAACCGCAAGAGCGGTTATTAGCACAGGGAGCTAGTGTCGGAAGCAGTGCAGAGCATTCAGCGCAGCTCCCTGTGTTAATAACCGCTATTACAGTTTAGTAAAGGGGGGGGGGTATATTACAAACATATTTTTAAAAAAAGGTCTGGTCCTCCCATTGTACTATATTAGCTCATTTTTCTTTCATTTCCATCTTTTCTTTCCTGACTACTTTACCAGCTTCTCTCAGCTTTCCTAGATATCTTTTGCCTGCCTTCCTCTTTCTTAAAAAAATGGGAACACATTTCCCCTTATTATCAGAAACTCCACTGGTTACCCGCAGAATCCAGAGTCTTCTTCAAGTTTGCTTGTTTTTGCTACAAAGCTGTCTTTGGGATTCTTCCAGCTTACCTAATCTCCCAGTTCTCCCCCAACGAGTCCAACAAGAGCACTCGCAGAACAAACCTATTTAATTACCCCTCCTTGAAATCTTACCAATACAAAAAGTTTCTAGATAGAATGTTATCATTCCAGGCAGCTAGGCTGAACACATGGCTTGGAAAGCCCTTACTTGAGGCCACTACATACGCAGACTTTAGAAAATCCCTGAAAACTCGACTGTTTAACAAATTCTAAATTCCCATACCCAACTCTTCCTCGCCATGATCCTTCCATCTCACCCCCCCCTAATTCCAAGGCCTGAAACTAATTATACTTTCCACCTTGAATCTCATGTACTGACCTAATGTATCTTTATTGAAACCCACCTGCACCCCATGTACTGACAAAACATATCTTTATTGTAACCCATGTACTGACTAAATGTATCTTTATGGTAACCCACCTATATCCCTTACACTGACAAAATGCACCTTGATAGTAAACCACTTGTATTGTAACCCACTTGTATCCCATGTACTGACTAAATGTATCTTTATTGTAAACCGTTTCTATCCCATGTACTGTCAAATGTATCTTTATTGTAAACCGCTTCGAACTTCAAGATATAGCAGTATATAAGAAATAAATTATTATTATTATTATTATTTCTATAATCACTTCTAGTTTAAGAATGCTACCCTCTTTTTCCTTACCTATTCAGCTACTACTTTTGAGAACCAAAGCAGCCTTCCTTCATTCTTGTTTTTATTTACTTTCCAAACAAAAAGGTTTGCTGCCCTTAAAATAGCTCCATTCAGTTTTACCCACTTCTTCCCCAGCTGTTCTGATTCAAATATCAGTTCCTTGAGATATTCCCCCATCTTGGCAAAAGTAGTTCTTCTGAAGCCTATAACCTTCACTTTTGAACAAATCCTATCCACACGTGCCTTAATATTGAAGCACACCATGCAGTGATCACCAGAAAACAGATGATCACACATCATAACTTCACAAATACTCCCCATTAATAAGCCCCAGATCCAGGAATACTGTCCCATCTTGCATGGATTCCATTACCAACTGCTGGAAGAGTTCTCCCTATAGGGAATCCAGGATCAGCCTACTACTTAATGACCCAAAACAGGGATGCCCCAATCAACATCCAGCATATTTAAGTTGTCAATGAGTAGTACCTTCCCCCCCCCCTCAGCTATACTGTTAATGTTTTCTGTAAAATCTGTCCATTTTTGCCTGTGAAGGAGGCCTGTATATTGCACCAATGCAAACAAATTTCCCTTCCTCCCTTTCCAGATTAACACCCAGTGCCTCTTCCTTATCCCATGAATCTTGCAATTCTCTCACTTTCATATTAATCTTTAACCTATAGCATCACTCCTCCTTTGTTTTCCTTGGATATAGTAATATTGGGCTATAATTTATTCAAGAGAAACATGGTAGGAAAGAGAGTTAAAGATTGAATACTAGTAATATTCCATCTCAAACTTCAGCAAAGATATGTTATTTCAATTCCATGGTTCAGCAATCATTTTTGGATATGCTCAGCTAGTGTAAGCTAACTAAATTTCATATATTCCGGGTATTAATTTTATGGCCTCAGCCCCACCACTCCACCACTATTTGAAAAACTTTCAGGGTGAAGAATTACATGTGCTCTCATCGTCAGCCATAAATATATATTTCATTCTCTCAATAAATACTTAAATATATATTAATATTTTGTGGTACTAAGATTGCTATTGCTGGCCCGGGAGGAACAGACCCAACATGTTTCGCATATCGTGATGATGAAAGCCCATGTAATTCTTCACCCTGAAAGTTTTAAGTTTTTCAAATAGTGGTGGAGTGGTGGGGCTGAGACATAAAATTAATACTACCCAGAATATATTAAATTTAGTTATTTATTTATTGGAGAAGGTTCCAAGGGATACATAAATTTAAGTTATTCATCAATTGGTGGCAGCTAGTGTAAGCTGACATCTTACAGTTCCTGCTTTTCTGATACCAGCATGTTAGGTTTAGTAAGAATGAGGTATTATACCATCACTGGAACCTCTTCTTTCTTTGGAAGTGTAATTGTGATACCAAGATGAGACTGACAAAATCTTCAGCAAACAGCTCTGACAGGTACTGAAAGAACTCTGAGTTAAATGGTTAGTGACCATTTGATCTTTATGAATTCAGGATAAGGCTGCATGAAGTCAAAAGGACCTTATTACCTTTGTCCTCAGGGATCCCGTCTGAAAAGGGTGAAAACAATTAACTCTGAATCTCCCAGTTTTGACATATGCAAAGTGCATGAAAGCATTTGTAACTGGACCTACAAAATGCTTCTGAATTGCTTTTCTCTAGGGCAAGATGGAATAATTTTATTTATAATACCTTTCAAACTAAGATTTTAGGTCCAGTGCCAAACAAAATATATTAACACAATTTACATACCTCATTAGAATGTCCGAATAACTCTTCCAAGCCATACGGCTATCAGTTATATTAGGGTGAACTAATTAAACTGACCCTTACAACTCAATCTTGATAACATTTCCCCTTTTTATACAGCATACAAAGATGACGAGGGTCAGGCAAACCGGTTCTAAAGCATTTAAATAGAAAAGGACAATTTAACTGCAAACAATGAGCAATGCAAAAGTATATATTTGTCAATCCTGTTATTAGTTCACTTAATCAAGGGCATCTGAATTAAGGTTGACTGCCTATTACTTATTTAAGGTGGAGAAACTGACAAGGTACACAGTTCGACACTCATTAAAATATCCTTTATCACGTTTTATTTACAAGCATATTAGGTGGCTGGCAATTTATCATTTCCTGAATTATGCTTATCAGTCAAAATACATATAATTAAACTGCTAGTGTGCTCTTTTTTTTTTTTTTTTTAAACCATGCTATATTAAACTGACATGCTGACATCCGGAACTTAAAAATGGACTAAAAGATTTTCATCAGAAAGTTACCTGTCCAGTTATTTAGCTTAAGCCATACCAGGGTTGTCTGAAAAATTTGGTAAAAAAAACAAGTTAAACACTTTTTTAAAAATCATTTTTATTTCTCAACATAGAGGAGCTAGAGCAGCAGAGAACCCTAGTGGTTGGAGCATCTGGTTAAGAACCACGGAAATATGGTTACAAATCCTCCTTTCAAGGTGCCTCATGACCCTGGACAAGTCACTTCATCTTCCACTGCTTTGTGTACAAGCATAGACCGACAGCCCTTTAGGGAAAGGACCAACTAACTGTCCACTTCGCCCTGAGCTCAGATATGCAAAGGCAAATGATTGGTAAATCCCAAAAATCGAATTCCCAAACAGGAATTTGCCAAGTAACAAAATGCAAATACCAAGTTTCATTTCAACTTTTTCTTTAAAATTGTGATCTGATCTTTTTGCAATGGAAGGTATCAGTGGCGTAGTAAAGGGGATGGGGGGGGGGAGGCGGTTCACCCAGGTGCCGTCTTGGTGAGGATGCAGGCACCCATCCTTCTCTTCCACGTCTCCCCAACTTCTTCCCTGCCCCCCCCCACTGCCGCCCATGCACACTGCTTCCCTTCCCCTGTTTGCCTATAATGTTCCTGGCATGAGCAGCAACCCCCAACCTGCTGTTGCACCAGCGTTGGCTCTTCCTCTGACATCACTTCTTTGACCCGTGCCTAGGAAGTGACATCAGAGAAAGAGCTGGCGCTGGAGCACCAGGAACATTACAGAGGTATGGGGGAAGGGAAGCAGTGTGTGGGTGGGCAGGAGGAAGTGGAGAATGAGCGTATGCAGGTAGAGGGAGGCAGAGGGCAGGGGAGGAGCCTCTCACCCTCGCTACGCCATTGTAAGGTATGTTAAAGAAATCAAATAAGCTTAATTATTCAAAATATGTCTCAACAGATGCTTAACAATAGAGGAAACAGTGCTTTGTCCCATTAAAAGGAGAAATAGTTAATTTAAAAAATGTTTTCATACTTTGTACCACTTCCTGGTTGTTCTCAGAGTCTGCTAGTTGATGAAATATCTAATTGAGGAACTACTGTGCTTTTAGGGAGGGAACTTATGATTCCCTGATATATAGTCAAGCACTACATTATGGTAAAATTGGCTTATAAACTTAGAAGTTATTCCTTTCTAATCACATTCATATTAACCTAGGGAAAGGGGACAAGATTTTATATAATTGCCTTTCTGTGGTTACAATCAAAGTGGTTTACCTATTATTTGCAGGCATTTAAATTGTACCTGGGGCAACCGAGGGTTAAGTTACTTGCCCAGAGCCACAAGGAGTCGCAGCAGGAATTGAACCTGGTTTCCCTGGTCCTCAGGCTGCTGCACAAACCATTAGCCTGCTCTTCTTCTCATGGCAAGATGAAATGCCGATTGGGCTCACAGAAATACTGTGAAATACCCAAACAGTTATAGAACTATGAACTCTATCGACTCTCTTTTACTATGGTATAGTCCTAAAGTAAAGCACAGGACTGTAAAGCCAAGCAATTGGCAAAGATGGGCAGACTAGATAGGCCATGTGGTATTTTTTTCTTATTAGATTCACCATTTCTCTGTTGCAACAAATTTTTCACATATCCTATTATTTAATATTTGGCTTCCAGTTACACAATCTGATTTGATTCATTTTTTTATATCTAGTCTGAAGATCTAGCTGTAAAGGTTTCTTTTCATGACCAGAAATTTTTAAAAAAGTCTTTTCATCACTTCCCCTTATGGATCATTTAAAATACATGTGGAGGGGCATAATCAAAAAATACATCTAAGTACATTTTGGGCCCAAGTACTAGTCGCCCAAAGTCGGACATGTCAGAAGTCCATTCTCGAAAAATACGTCCAAAATATTTCTGTTTTCGAGAATTGTCTACTTCTACGTCCAGCCATTTGATCGCCCAGATCACTGTCATCTACCTCTAAACCCCATTCTCGTCCAAAAATTTGTCCAAGTCAAAAATGCCTAGAACAAGACCTTTTGGATGTGGGAGGGGTCAGCAAAGTGATGGACTGGCCCCCTAGACATAGCAACAGAGTACTGGGGCACCTTACAGAGCTCTGCTGTGTACTTCACAAAAAGGGTGCCACATTAACCTCTCGTCACAACTCCCTTATAGGTTATGGTGAGCCCCCCCCAAACCTACTAGACCCACCTGACTACCACCCCAGTAGCCCTTACGACTGCAGGTATCACCTATATGGCAGTACAATAGGGTTTTGGGAGGTTTTTGGAGGGTGCACATGTTTCACCATGAATGCAGTGGTTAGAGTGGCTTATGGGCTTGGGTCCTCCTCTCTATGGTTCACTAGCCCACCCCCCAGACTACTTAAGCCACTTCTATGCAGCTCTACTAGGCTTTCCTATGTCAGGTACTGATGTTCTGGAGGCAGGTATGCATGTTTTTATTCCAATTTTTATGATATTGTGTATGTGGGGGGGGTCAGTGATTACTGAGGGAGTGTGTGGGGGTCTGTACTTTGTGTCTGCAGTGGTTATCTGGTCACTTTGGATACCTTCTGGGCAGTTAGACCTGTTTTTAGATCGCCTACGACCACTACGTACAAGTTCCGTCTAGGCAGTCTCGTTAAACTTTTGGTTATACTTGCAGTACAACTAAGTCTAGATCAGCCCACGTCCTGCCCAAATCCTGCCCTCACCACTCCTCCTAAAACGCCCCTTTCAGCTCTGGATGTACAGCAGCATTGAAAAGGCCTAAGCTGTTTTTAGATACGTCTAAAATCTGTTTCAATTATTGGCACTTGAACAACCTGTCTTTTTGATTGGCCAAGTGCCGATTTAGGCAGGATTTTAGACGTATTCCCATTTCGATTATAAGCCCCTTACTGTATAACATAAAAGAGCAAAACATAAGAAAAAAATTTTTCAAAGTTATGTATTAGTCATCATTTATTTGAAAAATGTTATGCCAGTGTTATATTTCAACACAAAAAATTAAGAAACACACATATATATATATATGAAAATTCTTGGCTTTATAGAAGGCCTCTCACATGCATAATCCTGGGTAAACCATTAAGGTTTTATTAGATTATATATATATATATATATATATATATTTATTTATATATATATATATAATCTAATAAAACCTTAATGGTTTACCCAGGTGACCAAACTAGGATTATGCATGTGAGAGGCCTTCTATAAAGCCAAGAATTTTCATATGACTTCTTCTCCTTTCACAAGGCGAATTATTGAAAATCAAGACAAATTTCTTATTAAATTCAAAACAAAACCAGAACATACAAACCACACACACACACACAATTTTAAAGCTTTCTACTGCACTGTAACATATTGCATTCAAAAAAAGTTTTATGAAATATTAGTTAACATATCAGCATTTTTCTCTTTACTAATTTAATCTCCAACTCTGTAAGAAATCAAGACCAAACACATTCAACAAGAAAAAGCCAAAACATCTTGCCTTTTAACCAATTTGGTCTTCATAGCTTTCTAGCTTTGTACAATGCATTCGAAATGGCAAATTCAATTTGCCAAGAAAACATTATTGCTCATTTCATGTAGTATTATCCAGGTCAATTCTATACAAGGAGGGTACCATGTGGTAAAAGGTTGTATTTAGCATGTCAGAGTCAAACTCAGTTGTTCCACATCTCCAAGAATCTTTGTAACTGCCTCAAAATGAGGGATGATTGATTTACAAAGTACCGAATTTAAAATTTCATATCCCAGAGCTAAACATGAAATAATTGCAAAAAGTTGCCCCCCTGTCTGACCCACCACAATCAAGTTCCTTTCAAGGTTGACTGCTTGTAAGAGAAATATGTTGCATAATTTCATTTTGTCTCCCGTCCAACATCCAACGTTAGAAGTTAATTAAATTGCTTGTCCATTGTATTCATCCACTTACAAAGTTAATGACATTCTGGTCCTGAATTAAAGAGAATTTTATAAAGCCTGCACTATAGAATCTGGCAGGCTGTACATCGAGGAGCTGAACTCTGTCATAGCTCCTGACTGCAGCCCTTCCAATTAGGAAGCAAAATGAATGTTTCGATGTCAGCCGATGCAGAGGACAAGTAATTCCGACAGACAGGCTAAATGCTTTTTACAATAGCCACTTAATAATATCTCATGTTTGACTATAAAAAAATTCTGCAGGATTAATAAACCTGCTAAATTATGAAATTACCATAACAAAGATGAACTGCAATGTAACAAGACAGCTACCTCCAACAAAACAGGACCAATGGAAAGAAAGGACCTCTTGCAAGGACACTCATCCAGAGGAAGCAAAACTCAGGAGGACATCATCAGTTACAATGTAGAATGTGGCATGCTCAACATGATGTAGATTACCAGAGACAAAGATTACCCCCCTCCCCCACACCTTTTTACAAAACTGTGCAAGAGGTTTTTAGTAGAGAATGACACGGGGACAAATTTTTCCCCATCCCGCAGGAACTCAATTTCCCCATCCCTTCCCCGCAAGTTTTGTCGCTGTCACTGTCCCTGCCCCATTCCTGTAAGCTATGTCTTAACCGCACAAGCCTCGAACACTTATGATTTCAAAGTGTTTGAGGATTGTACAGATGTGGATAGAGCTTAGGCATTGGTGGAATGAGGCATTATGACATCACAATCTGAGCTCTAGAATGTTGCTACTTATGATTTTAAAGTGTTTGAGGCTTGTGCAGATGAGGACGGAGCTTAGGCATTGGTGGAATGAGGCATTATGACATCACAATCTGAGCTTTAAAATATTGCTACTTAAGATTTTAAAGTGTTTGAGGCTTGTGCAGATGAGAACAGAGCTTGCAGGAATGGGCCAAGGACAGGAAAAGAACTCTCTGGACTGGGATGGGAAAATTAGTTCCTGTGGGGATGGGGAAAAATTTGTCCCCGTGTCATTCTTTAGTTTTTAGCGCCGCTGCGTTGAATGCTCTGCGCTGCGCTGCTCAAGAACTCTATGACCGTTGGAGCAGCAAAGAACATCCAGCGTGCCAGCCAGCGCTAAAAACCTCTTGCACAGTTTTGTAAATGTGTGTGGGGGGGGAGGGGGGTTATAGGTACAGTGATCAAAATCCAGAAAGCATCATATTTAGATTTTAAAACTCATTGATGGATTTATTTTCAAACCGAAACAGATGGTTGAATACATTTGTGATCTTCAGTTATTATTATAAAAAAAAAAATACCATAATACAGATCTGTCTGTAGTTGAAATTAAATAATGATTTAAATTTGCATGCTGCTTCCTTATATTACAAAAAAATATTAGATTGCATAAGGTATGTATCATTTATCTTTATTTAGCAAGTTTTTATACTACCACAATGTGGTGTACATAAATTTATATAGCACACAAGTCTGTGCAGAATACATAAAAAATAACATTATAAAACATTTTAAACAGCACAAATTCTAACTTACAAGTCATCAAGCAGTTCTTATTAACTCTCGCCCCCCCCCCCCTTATTTACTCCTTCACCAGCATCATTCAATTAAATGCTTGTTTAAAAAAACAAGGTCTTCAACCTTAAATCTTTCAGTATCCTAACATCTCAAGGCAATCTACTTTATATAAAGGGGTTGGTATTGAGAATATCCTATCCCCGATCTATGGAAACTGGACATCATCAGTCTGTGTTACTTATCTCATTAGATCTCTCATCGGCTTTTGACAATATTGACCATAAACTTCTCCTATGACGATTACAAGACGTTGGCATTACAGACCAAGTCCTTGACTGGTTTTCTTCTTTTCTCACAGATTGGATTTCTAAGGTTGTATTTAACTCAACCTTTTCAGACTCTTTCACAACAGATTACGGTATACCGCAAGGTTCAATTATAACCCCTTTGCTTTTTAATATCTTCTTAGCTCCTCTACTAACTCTATGCCAATTTATTGGTTTCACAATATTTGCCTATGCATATGATGTCCAATTAGTACATCCAATAGATCTAAATAACCTGAATGAAATAATCATTAACAAAAAACTAGAAAAGATTAATTCTTGGCTCGATGCGCACATGCTCTCCTTGAATATAAATAAATCAAAATTAATGATCTTTCCTTTCAAAGATGGTCTCTCACTTTTAATAATAACTTAATAAGAGCGGTTTACAATGCAAGAAACTGTACATCTCACAAGGGGCCACATTAACCCAGAGGAATACTGGGCCCACTATGAAGCGCGCGAGGAGATGAATGAAGAAGGCGAATTCTGGGAACAGTGGTCAAAAACAAGCACAACCATCTTAGACAAAATAGCTCCCAAACAAAACAGAACAAACCGCTCAAATAAATATAACAACTGGTTCGATTCCGAACTACAAAAAATGAAACAATCAACACGACGACTAGAAAGGATCTGGAACAAATCAGGTGAAAAATCTGACAGGAACAATTGGAGAGCAAACATAAAGGAATATAAACAACTGATAAAAGAAAAAAGGAAAAAATTCTACTCATCCAAAATATACACATCCAACACAAGTTCAAAAGGAATTAACACTCATGAATTGTTCAATCTAGTCAAAAATTTATTCGACACCACACGCCACAGTCAATCAATGCACGACATAAAACTTCCATCAACAGACGACCTAGCACAACACTTCAACTCAAAAATTGTGAACCTAAGGAACAACGGCCCAACAAACAACACAGATGAACAGCAAATAACCAACATACATGAAAACGAAACACCAGTAGACATGTATTGGAACTCCTTTCAGGACCCAGAATGGAAAAGCTTCATAAAACTATATAACAAATACACCAAATCAAACTGCATCCTAGATCCCTGTCCACCCAACATAATGAAAGCAGCCCCTTTAGACTTTAAAATAACACTATGGACTCATATGTCCAACAATTTAAAAAACGGAAAATTCCTATCAAAAAATGGTCACATTATAATCACCCCAATCCCAAAAAATCGTAAACTACCCCTAACATCAGCAACCAACTATAGACCAGTAGCATCTATCCCATTTTTCGTAAAAATAATGGAAGGCTTGGTACAAACCCAACTGATGGACTACCTAGATCAGTTCTCACTGCTACATGAAACCCAGTCAGGCTTCAGACCACTGTTCAGTACTGAGACGGTGATAGCAGCAATCTTAGAATACCTACGTAACCTATTTAGCAAAGGCCACAAAGCCTTAGTGATGCAATTCGACATGAGCTCAGCCTTCGACTTGGTGGATCACAAAAAACTACTACAATGTTTAGATTCAATCGGCATCGGAGGCGAAGTGCTGGACTGGTTCCGAGATTTCCTCACGAACCGCACCTATCAAGTCCGCTTCAACTGCAATCTCTCAAAAACATGGAGAAACCCATCAGGCGTTCCACAAGGGTCCCCACTATCCCCACTACTCTTCAACGTCTACACAGCTTCATTGGGCACACAGCTAACCCAACGAGGCATAAAAGTATTCAGCTATGCAGACGATTTCACAATCATAATCCCATTTACGGCATCCCCCTCTGAAACCATCCCCACAGCAACTGAAGCGCTAAACACGATGGAACAATGGACCACAGATTTCAAACTGAAGCTCAATTCAGAAAAAACTAAATTCTTCATAGCCTCGCCACACGCACAGAATACGACAACACCACTACACATTAACAATCTAAACTACCCCATTCAACCAACGATGAAGATCCTAGGAGTAATACTAGACCAAGGCCTAACCATGAAAGACCACATAGACTCCTTAATCAAAAGAGGGTTCTTCACTCTCTGGAAACTTAAGTCCATCAAGGCGTACTTCCACACTTCAGCTTTCAAAATGCTAGTACAATCCCTAATACTAAACCACCTGGATTATTGCAACATCACCCATCTGACGATCCCCCAGAAGCAAATGCAAAGACTACAACTGATACAAAATGCAGCAGTCAGGATGATTTTCGGGCTGAAGAAGTCCGATCACATAACCCCTTCCTACCGACTCCTACACTGGCTGTCGATGGAGGCGCGCACAAAGTTCAAGCTAGGATGTCTCTGCTTCAAAGTATTAAATGGTCTAGCCCCAAAATACATTACAGATCTCTTCTCATTCCCAACCAACAGACACGAAAGAAAAACACACAAAATTTGTCTCCCCACCGGCTAGAGGGTGCAAATATAAGAGACACCATCAACAACTGCTATCATATCAAGCAGCCATATGGGGTAAAGACCTAGAAAAACTAATTGCACAAACAAACAACTATGAAGAATTCAGGAAACACCTAAAAACTTACCTATTCTTGAAATACCTAGGCAACGAACCGGAACATCAACCCCCCTCGTAACATCATCACATACCTGATCTTGCAAACTGTTAACCCCAACCCCTAACCACTAACTATGAACACTCTATTCAATTTACGGAACATTTCTACTTCTGTGCAAACAGCTTGGCACTTCCTGGCCTTGCAACACACAAACTGTTGCTAACATTATTAATATTATCAGATGTATACTGCTATACTCTTTAATCCATTGTACGAGATGTATACTGCTATACTCTTTAATTCATTGTACGTAAAGTTTCTCTTTATTGTATTTACATTTCCTTCATTGTATTCACAGTTTCTTTTATTGTAAACCGCCTAGAAGTCGCAAGATAGCTGGCGGTATATAAAAATAAAGTTATTATTATTATTATTATTACATACACAGCGAAGATACAATGCAAGGGAATGTACTATGTAGTTGAGAGCAGTTTACAATGCAGGGGACTGTATATATTCAGCATAGGTGTTCATACAGTGAAGATACAATGCAGATTTACAATGCAAGAGACTGTACATATACAGCGGAGATACTTATACAGTGAAAATACAGTGCGAGAGACTTATAGAGCAAGATACCCCTCTTAAACTCAAAAATCTCTCTATCAAAGCTGTACCTTCCTTAAAATTATTAGGAGTCACCTTCGACTGCAAACTTACTTATCACCAACATATCAGCACAGTGGTTCAACGTTGCTTTCATCGACTACGCATGATTAAAACTAGCAAAACTATTAGAGCCCGCATCTTTGAATATTCTAATCCATTCACTGGTCATCTCATGCTTAGATTACTGCAATGCCCTTCTTAAGGGCATCACAAAAAAGAAATAAACAGGCTTCAAATGGTTCAAAATACTGCAGTAAAAATTTTATTCAACGCAAAGAAATATGATCATGTTACAACTCTTTTGTGCAAAGCTCATTGGTTACCTATAAAGCAGGGGTAGGGAACTCCGGTCCTCGAGAGCCATAGTCCAGTCGGGTTTTCATGATTTCTCCAATGAATATGCATTGAAAGCAGTGAATGCAAATAGACCTCATGAATATTCATTGGGGAAATCCTGAAAACCCGACTAGAATAAGGCTCTCGAGGACCGGAGTTCCCTACCCCTGCTATAGAGCATAGAATCACTTATAAAATTCTACTACTAATCTTTAAAACGAAAGCAAATAGTCAGCCAGAATTTATTAACAACTTACTTATCCATTATAATCAATCAAGGATCACCGCACATAATCTTCTCACTGTTCCCTCATTGAAACATATTAGTACAATGAGGAACATTGAGCTTTTCTGTAAATGCTCCTTTTTCTTGGAACAGTATCCCCAACCACTTGCAGGAAAATACATCATTGATCAAATTTAAGGAAATGCTAAAGACATTCTTATTCCGTGATGCCTTTGTAACCTAAACTGTCCTTTTAAGGACGACTTAGTTTTTAGAAAAAAATTTTTAGTATTACTTCCCCACCTTTCAGTTTTTCCCTTTAAGTGTTTTCTTTTCTTTCTATTAATTGGAGTTCCTATCCCCTCTTCCCTTTTGTTCCTGTTCGTTTTTTGTCCTTGAATCGTTTTTTTCCCTTGGTCTGTTTTGGATTAAATTACACTTTTATTGGTATATTGTTATGGCATTTTTGTACACTACCTAGCAGTCTCGAGTAGGCGGCATAGTAAATTTTAAATAAACTTGAAACTTGGAAATCATTAGTATACAAAAGGACTGCAAAACATGACCAATGACATAACTGAAGATCCTCTCCTGTAAATATTTTGGTCCCATTCCTCATCTTATGCACCAATATGAATATGGGGAGAGTGTGGCAAAGTGGTTAAAGCGCTAAATCGGTTAGCGTACCTTAATAAAAGGACCCCTAAGTATCTTAATAACAAAATTTGGCCCACGACTTAGCCTATGTTTTAGATTTTGGCCCCTTATGTGATTGAGTTTGACACCCCAGCAGTAGAGCATTCAATTATACTTCAGTGGTCATATTTGTCCAGATTGTATGGCTCTGTTTTAGCTTGGTTTAGTTTGCTTTTGTTTGGTTGAGAACCAAAACTGAAAATTAAAGAGAATGAATCATCTTAGGCATTCTTTGGTGGTGGTGTCCCTCATCCTCCTACTTAGCAACGTTAATGAGCTTGCTAAGAGCTCTGTCCTATGTTCTGTCATAGAGTGTTCTACAGTTCATAGACAGTGGAGTGCAAGACGTCAGCGCGCTGACAATTCGGCACAAGACAGAAGCGCGCGGGGGAAAAAGTAATTTTTAAAGAGCTCCGACGGGTGGTTTGGGGTGGCAACCCCCCCACTTTATTGGTTAGTGTTCACGCTGCTGTTGGAGGGGGGTTGGAAACCTCCATTATAGTGAAAACAGAACTTTTTCTGATTTTTTTCGGGAAAAGTTCCTTTTCTCTATAATGGGGGGGTTTCACCCCCCACCCCCCGCAACGGTAGCGCGAACACTAACCAATAAAGTGGGGGGGTGCCACCCCAAACCCCCAGTCGGAGCTCTTTAAAAATAATTTTTTCCCCGCGCGCTTCTGTCTTCCGCCCAATTGTCTGCGCTGGATTGTCGGCGCGCTGGCGCGCGATTATCCCGTCACCGTGTTCTACTGTTCACCACTGTCCTCCTGTACTATATGCCATATTTACCATACTGTGTCTGCCACGCTACGATCTCTCAAGCCACGTTTGTTTCTCCATGTCTTGCATGCTATGCCAAATTGTGTCATACTATATTAACCATGCTTTGTAACACTATGTTTGCCGCACTCTGATTTGCCGAACTATACTCGCTATGTTATGTCTCACCATATCATGCTTTACCATGCTTTGTGAGCTATGTTTTGCCATCTTTGTCTATGTTTGCCATGCTATCTTTTACCAGACTATGTCTGAGAATGCAGCACCGTGGTTAGAGCTGCAGCTGCAACACCCTGAGGTTGTGGGTGCAGGCCCACGCGGCTCCTTGTGACCCTGGGCAAGTCACCTGCTCCCCCATTGCCAAGGTACATTATATAGATTGTGAACCCACTGGGACAGGCAGGGAATTATGCTTGAGTACCTGAATAAATTTGTGTAAACCATTCTCCCCTGGGAGAACGGTACAGAAAAGTGAATAAATAAAAAGTTTAATGTTTTGAATAATTGCAAGTGATATTTGGATATTTGTTTCGGCAGTAGGCATGGCTGAGATGGAAAATTCTACTGCTGACTGCTTGATATGATCATTTCATGGCTGAGTTCCAACAAAGTAGTACTTAATTTAAAAGAAAACATACCTGTAGTGCTCCTGTCTCGGGAAATTCAACAGCGAGATATGAGAGACTTGATCTCCCTTTTTCTCAGTCTTCAAACAACTTTGACGGAAACTAGTTACTCAGATGAAAATTACAAGTTTTAATTTCGATGGCGGAATTATTGGAAATCTAAAAGTGTACATGAGTCATTATTTGGCTGCCTCTATCAACTTTAGATTAGTTTTATCTTGCCTCACCCAGCATCCTCCTTCCTTAACACACCAAGTCTGTGAGGTAATTTTATACCTTGTGGGGCAGAAATTTACATAGGTTATGCTTACTTACATAAAGGGAACTTATGGGCACATATATGCTTTTATAAAACTAAACCGCTGAAAGTAGGCGCCTACATTTTATGCCTAATCTCCGGTTTGTATGACTATCCCACTTTTACATGTATCTATGCTTGTTTTATAATAAATATATTACATGTAGCTCATCCCCAGGAAAGCTATCGCTAATTGTAGCTAAAAATATGCTTATGTGGGCTGCACCTAGTTTCACAAGTGTAAACCCTTGGCCATTCGCTAAGGCCCATATTTTCTAAATGGTACTTTAAAAAATATATAACCACTGAAGTATAATTGAATGCTCTACCGCATCAAATGTGGCCATAATGTCTAATACTACCAGAACTCCAGCTGCATTAGTTCAGTCCATCTGTTAGCACAACCAGTCAAACATGGACAACATTTTCTCTACAGATGTACTTGTGTACTTAAAAAAAAGGCACCAGAATCGCTCCTCTGAGGCACCTACCAGTGCCTAATGCCTCTGTAGGTGTGGCTAACCCTGGACGTGGCATTAGGTGCTAGAAAGTGCCTTCCAGAGGCACAATTCATGTCAAAAGGTAAATGCCGAAAATGTAGGCCTTGAAAACTCTCACCTACCTGTCTGATGCCTGTCTTTGCCAGAAGCACAAATCTCTGAATGGTGTTGTCGTGTGATTGGCATGCGGTTGGTGACCACTTTTAAGGTGGCCGCCGACCACAGCACCGTTTAAAGAATCCAGGCCTAAAGGCCTAGTCATGTATCTAAAACACTGCTACATAGCTTATAAAACTGTCCTTGATTCATTTCTATGTTGAAACATCATTCTCTGCTTCTACCTATTCATTTTCTTTGGACCTGGTGAACATAGTAACATAGTAGATGACGTCAGATAAAGACCCGAATGGTCCATCCAGTCTGCCCAACCTGATTCGATTTAAATTTTTAAATTTTTTCTCTTCTTAGCTATTTCTGGGCAAGAATCCAAATCTCTATCTGGTACTGTGCTTGGGTTCCAACTGCCAAAATCTCCGTCAAAACCTACTCCAGCCCATCTACACCCTCTCAGCCATTGAAGCCCTCTCCAGCCCATCCTCCCCCAAATGGCCATATACAGACACAGATCGTGCAAGTTTGCCCAGTACTGGCCTTAATTCTATATTTAATATTATTCTCTGATTCTAGATCCTCTGTGTTCATCCCATGCTTCTTTGAACTCAGTTACAGTTTTACTCTCCACCACCTCTCTCAGGAGCACATCATAAAGCTCGAAAACTGATTAAGAAATGTATTAAGTTACTCAAATAAAAAGCATCACCTTTTAATTGATCCTTATTTTCACATGCATCTTACTAAGAAATATTGTGAATAGTAATTTTGGAAGAACTTTTTTTTTTTTTAACAGATATTCTTCAAAGAATAATATTTTCCACAATGGAAACCCAGTTCTCTACCATAACTTTAATACACTGCTGTTGAGAATTAATAGGTTCACCAGAGGGGGAAAAAAAAGGCCTTTTAGCAGAACACACTACAATTTCAATCTTGGCCATAATTATAAAGTTATGTTTATTAAATTAAACATTTTTGTATCAAGGCAGTTATCCAGACAATGAATAATCTATAAACTTTCATGTTAATTAAATCATGTGGAGAATTTGTATCAATTATAACCTTCAGTATTTTGATTAGATCATTAACTTTTCAGTAACAATTTTGTTCTGAGAAGTTTTATTGGGAAACTTATTTTGCATATGTTGGATGATATAGGGCAATTAAAGTAAAATGCAATTTCATTGAGATGGCCAACACAGTATATAACCCATTTACGAATCAACTTATGCTATTAGGGATATCTCAATGAATATGAAAATGCCACTGGAATGCATTAATTGATTTTTAAATCTCACTAATGTGATTATATCAAGATTTGCACTCGGTGCTTTCTTTTATTCCCATTAATTAAGCTCTATTCTTATGTCAGTTCCATTCTCTTTAAAAGCTTATTTATTTAAAAATGCATTTTTTTTTCTCTCTCTCTTGCTCTCTCTTCTCTTTCATGGTTATGACTTTTTTATTCTGATGATGTAATTTCCATTCTCCAGGTTATATTTGCACCCAGAAACCAACAATTTGTAGGCAGCTTTCCTACAGCTTTTCACTAGGTTTACTTAGGGCTCCTTTTACAAAGCCGCGTTAGCGGCTATATCGCACGCACCTTTTTAGCGCACGCAAACCCCGCGCCAGCTGAAAAACTACTGCCTGCTCAAGAGGAGGCGGTAGCGGCTAGCGCGGCCGGAAAATTAACGCACGCTATTACGTGCGTTAAACTGCTAATGCGGCTTCGTAAAAGGAGCCCTTAGTGGTATAAAACAATAATGTGTCATGTTGAGTTAGACCAGTGGTCAGTCTCAAACTCGCAGCCCAGGGGGGCCACATGTGGCCCACCAGGTATTATTTTGAGGCCCTTGGTATGTTTATCATAATCACAAAAGTAAAATAAAACAGTTTCTTGATCATATGTCTCTTTAGCTATAAATTACAATATTATTATTAAGACAGCCAAAAGGAAAGAATTATAAACTATACCTAGTTTTAACTCATGCAAAATTGTCATTTCTTTAATAAGACATTAACTATTTTTTCTGAGGCCCTCAAAGTACCTACAAATCCAAAATGAGGCCCTGCAAAGGGTTTGAGTTTGAGACCACTGGGTTAGACCAATGGTTCATCGAACCTAGCATACTATCTCCAATGTATGACTCTCAAAACTACATAATTTGTGGATTTTTATCCTCTAAGAATTTGTCTAAACTCTTTTTAAGCCCAGTTGAAGTAACTACCTTGAGGGAAAATGCTTGAGTACCTGATTGTAAAAAACCGCTTAGATAACCTTGATAGGCGGTATATAAAATCCTAATAAACTTGAAACTTGAAACTTGACTATATCTTCTGGCAGCAAATTCAACAGCTTGATTATAACCCCTCCCCCCACTTTACTTCATACTCTTCGCGCTGCCTTTGGAGGGGTGTGGGGGGTGCAACCCCCCACACTATAGAGAAAACTTAACTTTTTCCTAAAAAAATTAGGAAAAAGTTACATTTACTCTATAATGAAGGGTTCCAACCCCCCAACTCCCCCCCACCAACGACAGCGCAAAGAGTATGAAGTAATTGCTTAACAAATATTTCTGTTCTGTGTTCATGGCTGAAGCACCGGGAGCAGGACCGCAGAAGACAAATGTGAATAGGAATGGAGAAGCAATAGACCCTGATTGATTTTCACACTACTGTATTCGTGAGGAGCCAGCTAAAATAAAGGTAGACAAAGCGATGGGGCCAGATGGTGTACATCTGAGGGTGCTGAAGGAACTTAGGGAAATTCTGGTAGCTCCGCTGACTGACCTTTTCAATGAGTCTGTAGAGTTGGGAGTGGTACCAGAGGACTGGAGAAGGGAGGATGTGGTCCCTCTCCACAAAAGTGGAAGTAAGGAAGAAGTATTTTATTTATTCAATTTTCTATACCGTTCTCCCAGGAGAGCTCAGAATGGTTTACATGAGTTTATTCAGGTACTCAAGCATTTTTCCCTGTCTGTTCCAGCGGGCTCACAATCTATCTAATGTACCTGGGGCAATGGGGGGATTAAGTGACTTGCCCAGGGTTACAAGGAGCAGCGTGGATTTGAACCCACAACCCCACGGTGCTGAGGCTGTAGCTTTAACCACTGCGCCACACTCTCCCCAGAAAGTCTGACTTCTGTAATAAGGAAATTAATGGAAACGCTTTTAAAACAGAGAATGGTCAAGTTTCTGGAATCCTGTGGATTACAGGACTGGAGGCAACATGGATTCACTAGAGGTGAGTCTTGTTAGACAAATTTTATCAATTTCTTTGACTGGGTGACCAGAGATTTGGATAGAGGATGTGTGCTAGATGTGGTGTATTTAGATTTTAGCAAAGCCTTTGACAGTGTTCCACACAAGACGTCTAATAAATAAACTGAGTGCCCTTGGGATGGGTCCCAAAGTGACAGGCTGGATCAGGAACTGGTTGAGTGGAAGGCAACAGAGGGTAGTGATCAATGGAGATTACTCTGAGGAAAGGGATGTTACCAGTGGTGTGCCTCAAGGTTATTTTCTTGGGCCTGTTCTTTTTAACATTTTTATAAATGATTTTGCTGAAGGGTTGTTGGGTAAGATTTGCCACTTTGCGGATGATACCAAAATCTGCAATAGAGTAGACACGCCGGATGGTGTGAACAACATGAAGAAAGACCTGGTGAAGCTTGAAGAATGGTCTGAAATTTGGTAGCTAAAATGTAATGCTAAGAAATGCAAGGTCATGCATTTGGGCTGCAAAAACCAGAGGGAACGGTAGTTTAGGGAGTGAAGAACTTATGTGCATGACAGAAGAATGGGACTTGGGTGTAACTATGTGTGATGATCTTAAGGTGGCCAAACAGGATGAAAAGGTGACGGCGAAAGCTAGAAGGATGCTAGGTTGCATAGAGAGAGGTATGGCCAGTAGGAAAAAGGAGGTATTGATGCCTCTGTAAAAGACTCTGGTGCGATCTCATTTAGAATATTGTGTACAATTCTGGAGGCCGCACCTTCAAAAAAATATAAAAAGGATGGAGTCGGTCCAGAGGAAGGCTGCTAAAATGATGTGTGGTCTTCGTGATAAGGCGTATGGGGACAGACTTAAAGATCTCAATCTATATACTTTGGAGAAAAGGTGAGAGAGGGGAAATTTGATAGACACGTTTAAAATACCTACATAATATAAATGTGGTTTTTAGGAGATCCAAGATGGCCACGGTAGCCAGTGTATGAGAGAGACGTCGTGAACTGTTCCTGTTTCTCCATTAACTTCTGCATTAGGGGATGAAGGAAAAATGTTAACCCATTCTGAATTATTAGCTAAGGTGGGGGTGACCTGGGGAGTGCAGTTTGCCTGTTTTCAAGTGGAGCGTTATGTAAGATCCCTTGATAGAGCACAATTGAGTTTGCATTTGGGGATTAAAATGAGAGAGTTGTTTACTTGGGAGAAGGGATTATCTCTTTTAGTGTCAAGCATTCATGCTAGCTTACAAAAATTACAACCAGATAAGGACTACCAGAATATTTGGGATAAATGGGAGAGAGAATTACAGCTTAATTTGGGACATTGGGATGTTGCCCGTTCTTTAAGGGCTACACCTGGGGTGATACAATGTGCATGGTTAAGAGAAACATATTACAGAGTAACATTACGTGCCTATTATACTCGTACACAGTTGTTCTATGGTGGAGGTCTTCCTACTCCATTATGTCATAAATGTGGGATGGGGGAGCACACTTTGGGACCTGCTTTTTTGTTTTGTCCCATTGTTCAGCATTTTTGGAAGCGAATAATATCTTATATGTCTGAGTTAATTGGAAGATCTTTGCGCTACTCTCCATCCCATTTTATTTTGGATTTGCCAGAAGCTTTTAGTCATTTGCCTAAGGGGCATATGGCGCTGTGTAGGAAAATGAGTCTACTGGCCAAAAAATGTATTCTTCAATATTGGACGATCCCTGACCCTCCAAAGTTTTGGCATTGGTGAAACCAGTTGCATCAGTTGGCCATCTGGGAAGCTAGAGATGCTGGAAGGATGAGGAAACGAAAGATGTTGTTTATGCAAATATGGGATCCATATTTGCAAGCCTTATTTCCTAAAGGTGGTAGTGCAGTTTTAAGATGGGTGTCCTGAGATTGAGGAGGGGTAGAGAGTATCATTGGAAGGGGAAGGGTAGGGAGGGTTTGGGGAGGGAAGGTAGAGGGTATTAAATAGATTCAAACATGTAGTCCTATTGAGGTTTGATGGGGATGAAGGAGAGTACCTTTGAATGGGGAAGGGAAGGGAGGGTTTGGGGAGGGAAGGTAGAGGGTATTAAATGATTTAAAACATGTAGTCATACATAGATTGAGTGGGGTTTGATGGGAGATGAAGGTATTTTCTAGGTTTATATGGGATGTATTTTACTCGATGCCTCATTATTATACTATATCCCCAGGCACCATTAATATGAATCTTGGTTGAAGTATATATTCATAAACCAATTCAACAACCGTAAGAAGTTATCTTACTGTTGTGACTAACTTCAATCTGTCCAGTTCAACACTATTCACAGGTCCTCAGCGGGCCACCACATACTCAAACCGTTTCATTGTATGTGGCTTTATGCTCCAAATCCTCATCGGACCATATAATCATTTTTTAAATTTTTTTTAAGATAAAGCTTATTATAAATAGAATTTAAATATAAGACAGATAGATAGACTAAAGAGTGACAAATCACCAGGCCCAGACGGCATCCACCCAAGGGTACTAAAAGAACTGAGAAACGAAATAGCAGAGACACTTCGCCAAATATGTAACCTCTCCCTAAAAACTGGAGAGATCCCAGAGGACTGGAAAATGGCAAATGTCACGCCCATCTTTAAGAAGGGATCAAGGGGTGACCCGGGAAACTACAGGCCTGTGAGCTTGACCTCGGTTCCGGGAAAGATGATGGAAGCAATGGTAAAGGACACAATCTGCGAACACATAGAAAAAAATGGGCAACTGAAGGCGAGCCAGCATGGCTTCTGCAAGGGAAGGTCGTGCCTCACAAACTTGCTGTACTTCTTCGAGGGAATAAACAGCCAGATGGATAAGGGGGAATCCATAGACATCATTTACCTTGACTTCCAAAAAGCCTTCGACAAGGTACCTCACGAACGGCTACTAAAAAAGCTGTGGAACCACGGGGTGCAAGGGGATATCTACCGATGGATCAAACACTGGTTGGCAGGCAGGAAACAGAGGGTTGGAGTAAAGGGACAATACTCAGACTGGCAATGGGTCACGAGCGGAGTTCCACAGGGGTCGGTGCTAGGACCTCTATTGTTCAATATATTTATTGACGATCTGGAGACGGGGACAAAATGTGAGGTTATCAAATTTGCTGATGACACCAAACTCTGCAGCAGGGTTAGGAACAAGGAAGACTGTGAAAACCTGCAAAGGGACCTAACGAGACTGGAAGACTGGGCAAATAAGTGGCAAATGAGTTTTAACGTAGAAAAATGCAAAGTCATGCACGTAGGGAAAAAGAACCCGATCTTCAGCTACAAAATGGGGGGAACACCGCTAGGGGTGAGTAACCTTGAAAGGGATCTGGGGGTGATGGTTGACACATCACTGAAACCATCGGCGCAATGTGCGACAGCCTCAAAGAAAGCAAACAGAATGCTGGGCATCATCAAAAAGGGTATCACAACCAGGACGAAGGAAGTCATCATGCCGCTGTATCGCGCAATGGTGCGCCCGCACCTGGAGTACTGTGTTCAATACTGGTCGCCGTACCTCAGAAAGGACATGGCGGTACTCGAAGGAGTGCAGAGGAGGGCGACTAAACTGATAAAAGGTATGGGAAATTTCTCTTACGCTGACAGGTTAAAAACGCTGGGGCTGTTCTCTCTGGAGAAGAGGAGACTTAGAGGGGACATGATAGAAACCTTCAAAATCCTAAAGGGCATAGAGAAAGTGAATAAGAACAGATTCTTCAAACTGTGGGGAGCCACAAGCACTAGGGGTCACTCGGAGAAATTGAAAGGGGACAGGTTTAAAACAAATGCTAGGAAGTTCTTTTTTACCCAGAGGGTGGTGGACACATGGAACAAGCTTCCGGAGGAGGTGATAAGCCAGAACTCTGTACAGGGGTTCAAGGAAGGTTTGGATAGGTTCCTGGAGGATAAGGGGATAGAGGGGTACAGATAGAACTTGAGGTAGGTTATAGAAGTGGTCAGTAACCACTTCACAGGTCGCGGACCTGATGGGCCGCCGCGGGAGCGGACCGCTGGGCGGGATGGACCTCTGGTCTGACCCAGTGGAGGCAACTTCTTATGTTCTTCTTACTTAGCTCAGCGTGTTCGACGCTAGTCAGGAGGGAACAGATGTCGCCAACATGTTTCGCCCGGTCAATCCCCAGGGCTTTATCAAGGCTCCCTCTCCTAAATAAATATAAGTGTACAATGTACAAAAGTGATATAACCCAGCATATATTCCTCCCTGTCATACTTTGACCTATTTAATAATAAAATTTATTTAACAATAAAATTCACTCACACCAGTCGTTTTAGCTCACTCCACCATTGCGTCGGAACGGTAATGGCGGCCACGCTCTAAGTCAGCTGTTTTATACGTAACCCCGAATATGACGTCAAGGGGAAACGTCAAGATACTACTAATATCTTACAACCTAACATTATTATACGCTTATATGTTTATATGGATGAAAAAATGTGTAACCCCCGGGGCCATCTATTAGATTAGCGAGCCCCAATCAAGCTCATTATTTAGGCCGTTCAGGACCACCGTGTTCAGACGGTAAATCCACCGTTGTTCAAGCAGATTCAGTTTGTTCTCCCAATCACCTTCCTGTATATCTTCACTGATGTTATCAATAATCCTCCATTTTAGATGCTGGATATCATCCCCAATCGGGTTTAAGGGTTAAATCAAAGGCTGATACAACTTGTAAAACTACTCGGGTGGTTTATATTATAGTCTGCCCATGTAACCTTGTATATGTGGGTCGTACCAAGAGGGCCATTAATGTACGACTCAATGAACATAAATCGCGAATTAACACTGGGGCTATGTTGGCCCCTATAGTTCAACATTGGGTGGAGAAAGGGCATGATATCCAGCATCTAAAATGGAGGATTATTGATAACATCAGTGAAGATATACAGGAAGGTGATTGGGAGAACAAACTGATCTGCTTGAACAACGGTGGATTTACCGTCTGAACACGGTGGTCCCGAACGGCCTAAATAATGAGCTTGATTGGGGCTCGCTAATCTAATAGATGGCCCCGGGGGTTACACATTTTTTCATCCATATAAACATATAAGCGTATAATAATGTTAGGTTGTAAGATATTAGTAGTATCTTGACGTTGCCCCTTGACGTCATATTCGGGGTTACATATAAAACAGCTGACTTAGAGCGTGGCCGCCATTACCGTTCCGACGCAATGGTGGAGTGAGCTAAAACGACTGGTGTGAGTGAATTTTATTGTTAAATAAATTTTATTATTAAATAGGTCAAAGTATGACAGGGAGGAATATATGCTGGGTTATATCACTTTTGTACATTGTACACTTATATTTATTTAGGAGAGGGAGCCTTGATAAAGCCCTGGGGATTGACCGGGCGAAACATGTTGGCGACATCTGTTCCCTCCTGACAAGCGTCGAACACACTGAGCTAAGTATTCTTAGCATATATTTAAATTCTATTTATAATAAGCTTTATCTTAAAAAATTTTTTTTAAATGATTATATGGTCCGATGAGGATTTGGAGCATAAAGCCACATACAATGAAACGGTTTGAGTATGTGGTGGCCCGCTGAGGACCTGTGAATAGTGTTGAACTGGACAGATTGAAGTTAGTCACAACAGTAAGATAACTTCTTACGGTTGTTGTATTGGTTCATTATTATACTAAGCACCTTGGTGTTGTATGTAATATTGACCACATCAATATGTTCATCATATTATTATATTTGATGCATCATCATTGTTATACAAGTTTTAATGTTGTATTTGTTGTTGTTTGCATCAATAAAAATTGTTTGAACTTAACTTCTGCATTTAATAATGCCGAAAAGAAGGGGTAAAGGAGTCGGTGGAGCCTCCCGACGACCGGAGATCCCTTTGAGCGGCACTATCGATGAGATATTGCAGCGCCTCACTGGAGGTATGGATTTGTCTGGGAATCACTCGCTGTTGACGCTGGCAATGAGTGACGCCGCTGCGGATGACTTGGGGATAGATGCTACTCTGAGCCCAGACCATAGAGTTCCTCCTCCACAGCCACAGCAAGCAAGCTCTCCACAGGAAGTGAGTATGTCCAAAGAGGCTATGCTCTTACTGCGAGAGGCTGGTTTATCAGAGAGCTTGTCCTTGGAGTCAGCGAGGAAACTTGTGTCCCTGGAGCTACCTGTGGCTGGTAGATCAATCGAGGAGCCAGTACAAGGAATAATAGACATGAATCCGGCAACAGGTAAGACTGAATTAGCACTATAAGACTTTTCATTATTAGTAAAACCTCCCGAAGTTACCTTGAAGAATATTTGGGACTTAGTTGTAAACCTGGGGAAAACTTTTTCCCCAAAAGCTTGAAGAGATAGAAGGAAAATTAAAAGTACAGCAAGAAGAAATTCTATAGATGAAACAAGAAATTTATCAAAGTAAAAGTGAGACTCAAAAAATGACTATAGAATTTAAAACAATAAAAATTTTCAAGAGACACAAGTTAAAAATAATAATATACGAAGAAAATTAGAAACTCTTGAAAACTATAATCGTTTTTACAATTTGAGAATATTAAATTTTCCTAAAGATATTTTCTGAATGTTCTGAATGTTCCAGAACAATCATTACCTCCCTTTGTTAGGGTATATTATCTTCCAGAGAAAAAAAGCCAGGAACAATCAGATCCAGAACAAAATTATCAAGACAAACCCCTTAATGTTTCTGAATTATTGGAAACCTCTGAGGAGAAAATGGTGAAATCATCAACACTTCTGGTAACAGTTGCCTTAGCTCCTGATAAAGAATATTGAGGTTATTTTTCAAAAATAAATCAAAAACATTTTTGGGACACAAAATATTAATGTTTCCTGATGTCTCTAAAGACACCCAGAGAAGAAGGCAAGAGTTCCTGTTGATGAGACCTGCAGCCTGCAGTGACAGCTATAGGAGGAGTTTTCTTCTTACGATACCCCTGCAAGTGCATAATCAGATATAAATCCTTCAAGTATGTTTTTTATGATCCATCCCAGCTGACTGGATTTCTGACTATTAAACGCCTTGATAAAGAATAGGCGACAGACTAATTTAAGAAATAAAAGTGGAATAACTTAAAAAAAGCAAAAAAAACCCAACTAATACTGTATAATTAAAGTGTGCTTAAAATGCAGCTACAAGGCTGGAAGAAAGACTTACACAAGGCAAATACAAGGCAGAAGAATAGACTCAAACAATATAAATGTAAGAATCATTTCTTCACAGTAAATAAAGTGAACAAACAGAGCAGCTTCTTAATGGATGTTGTGGGGAAGGAAGAAAATGGCATCAGAATCTTAAAAGCTCGGGACAGAGATATATACGATCAAAACAGTATATGTAGACAACAGTATACTGTACATGGACAGCTTGAGGACAGTCCAGCAATGGAAACTACCACCCCACTCTGCCCACCATGTTCGAAGGAAGGCTCTCTTCCAGGGCCCCAGAATCTGGCACAGCCTCCCAGACAGCCCTCGACAAACACCCGCATACTTCCAATTCAGGAAAGCGCTGAAAACATACCTTTTCTCCTCACTGCTCTGACCCATTCCCATGCAGTCACCTGCATGATATCATCCATGCAATTTCCTGCATGATGTCTATGTCTCTGTAGCCATTCTAATATTGTGTAAGCTGTAATGATTCTAGGCTAAAATTTGCGAGATACAAGAGATGGAATGGAATGGAATGGTGGAAAACCGACTAGCTCAATGCTTCTCAGGAAGAGTCACAAACAGGTGTGATTTTCAGGATATCCACAATAAATATTCAGGACATATGGCACAAATATGCTGGGAGAGCAAAGTTGAGTTTTCATAAATTGATTGTCCTACAACCCAAACCCATCTGTGACCCTCAAGAACTGCAGCTAAGAGTCATAGGACAAGATATGCATGGTATTCTTCATCACCAGTAGTTTTTGTATGTTGTTTGAAAAGAATGTTTTCTTTCAATTATTAATTAAAAATAAATGACATTTTATTTTGCAAAACTACTTATACTTGTACTCATAAATTATCAATCTTATAGTCTTAGGATCAATGAATACAGGTAAAAAAAACAACATACTTCATTTGTTGGTAGTTAATCTGATGAAAACAATGGTAATTTCTTGAGTTTTTCAGGACCTTTGAAATTATCTACTTAAAATTCTTTCTAAAACATTTACTGTAGAATCTCTCTCAAGTAAGAACATAAGAATAGCCTGACTGGGTCAGGCTACTGGTCCATCAAGCCCAGTAGCCTGTTCTCACGGTGGCCAATCCAGGTCACTAGTACCTGGCCAAAACCCAAGGTATAGCAATATTCCATGCTACCGATCCAGGGCAAGCAGTGGATTCTCCCCGTGTCTTTCTCAATAACAAACTATGGACTTTTCCTCCAGGAACTTGTCCAAACCTTCCTTAAAACCAGCTACGCTATCCGTTCTTACCACATCCTCTGGCAACGCGTTCCAGAGCTTAACTATTCTCTGAGTGAAATTTTTTTTCTCCTCCATTTGGTTTTAAAAGTATTTCCCTGTAACTTCATCGAGTGTCCCCTAGTCTTTGTAATTTTTGATGGAGTAATCCTATGTTCTACAGTATAATCAAGACATTTCTGAAAGTAGTCCATAACTTAAGCTTAATAGACTATAAAATCTAGAGTTTTCAACCCAGCCCAAGGACACATCAAGCCGGTCTGGTTCTTAATACATCCACAATGAATATGCACAAGATAAACTGGCATACATTGGAGGTAGTGTATGCAAATTTATATCATGCACATTCATTCTTGAAAGCCTAACTGGCTGGGTATGCTCTAAAGAGAGGATTGAGAACCTTGGTCCGGGAATTAATTCCCAAAACACATTTTTTGAGATACTATTATAGATACTGCAAGCTATAGAGAAGCTCTCCTACTAACCTTAGATTATAATTATGATCTTAATAGTTAATCTATGATATTTATTAGAGCAGGGGTGTCCAATGTCGGTCCTCGAGGGCCGCAGTCCAGTCGGGTTTTCAGGATTTCCCCAGTGAATATGCATGAGATCTATTAGCATACAATGAAAGCAGTGCATGCAAATAGACCTCATGTATATTCATTGGGGAAATCCTGAAAACCCGACTGGACTGCGGCCCTCGAGGACCGACATTGGACACCCCTGTATTAGAGGAACAGTATTTCATATGAAACTCCTAGGACCTTCCAGTATTATGCCTTGCTAACAGCAATTAAAACTAATCTTGAAAATCTTCATGCCTCTGGCAATAATCACCTCTTTCAAAATACTTATTAATTCTAATCCAAAATGTATTCAGTGGAAGAAATTCAACAGGCATCAAAGATGATTCAACTAGTTACAAAGTGCCTTGTTCAATATGAAATAAAAAAGGAATCAAGAAAGAAAAGCAAATATAGAACATGAATGTTTTACTTCAGCACAAGGAAATGAACCAAAATAATCTTAGCACACCAATGAGTTCCAAAATGGACAAGTAGTGAGAAGAACTAATTTGAAAGGAAGTATAATTTACAAGGATATCTAACTTAGTCATATTTTATCATGGGAGCATCTGACTCTATTGTTATGCCCAGAAAACAATTACAGCTGAGAATAAATTTTGTATTATATATGAAAAGCACCAAGAATATATAAAAAAATAGTTGATGTAAATCAAGTCAGTTGTCTATTCATGTCACTTTTATGAGAACCATTAATCAGTCCTTCTGGACAGAACTGCTGTCTGATGTAACCAAGCTTATTGACTTAATGGGGGGAAATTTATATCAGTCTAGAAGCAATGATGAATGCAGTTTTAAAGTTCAATGATTCAAACACCTTAGAGGCCTAAACCTTTGACCCAAGCAGGCAGAAATCTAAACCAGAATGTTAGAAACCAAGATTCATGCTTGAATTTTTTACATTTTTAATCAATGTAAGCTGTTTGCGAAATATTTCAATATACTTATAAAGAAATATACAGTGTACACATTAAAGGGGGTTTGCAATACACATGGATTGGTTTGGCCACTGCAGAAAGCAACACATTTACAAAGCAAAATCACCCATTAATTCACTTTGAAAAAGGACAATGTAACTGTTTCTCATGGACATAAGATGGGAGAAAGCCTTTAGTACAAATAGGGCCTCATGTTCAGAGTAGCCAAGTTTTCATGATATTCAACAACAAATGTGCAAATTTATCTCATGACATATTGTGAAAACCTGACTGGCTGTGGGAGGAAGACAGAACCAAGACATCCTGCTTTTGGATATCTGACCCAAAGTTGGCTACTGCAAGATATATGGCTAAGACTGACTCTTTTACCATCGGCTACTCATATAGGTAGCTCAGCAGGACAAAATTACACATTTATTTGAAAATCCAGTTTATCCAAGCTGCTTTGCTTCCCTGATTTAAGCATGCCTACAGAAATGCCTTTTTATAATTCAGCTAAAATGAGATAAATCCATTACATCTGACACAAAGTTTTAAAGCACACTATCAAACATCATGACAAACCTCTTATAATATCTCATTTCTCTTGCTATGTGCAAAAGAGCCCCCCAGGATATAATTTTTAGAACTGTATGCAAAATAGGTGAAGTTTAAAATGTACAGATCTTGATGCACAAATACATACATGGTATAAAATGGATCATTAAATGTAGGGGTCCTTTTACTAAGGCGAGCTAACTGAATTAGTGTGCGCTAATCAATTTAGCACGCTCTAAATGCTAAGGCACCCATAGAATATAAAGGGGCACCTTAGCATTTAGCACGTGCTAATCTTTATTTCTTCACACAACATGTAATAAAACTCTGGAGTTTGTTTGCTGGAGAATGTGGTGAAATCAGTTAGCTTAGCAGGGTTTAAAAAAGGGTTGGATAAATTCTTTAAGGGAAGTCCATAGTCTATTATTGAGATGGATTGGGGAAATCTACTGCATATTCCTAGGATAAGCAGCATAAAATCAGTTTTATTGCTTGGGATCTGACTAGATACTTGGGCCTGGGTTAGCCACTGTTGGAGGCAGGATACTGGGCTTGATGGAGGGACCTGGGTTAATCACTGATGGAGGCAGGGTACTGGGCTTGATAGACCTTTGGTCTGTCCCAGTATGACAATTCTTATGTTCTTAACAATTCTACAAATTTCTTGAAATATCCCAGTCAACATTTTCCCATCTTCAAAATGCTTCCCTATAAAGATATAATAAAGCCTTTCCAAGTTTCAACCCAATTCCCAAAAATAAAAATATAGATTTCAATCACCAGCAAAGACTAACCAAAGAAGCTGAATTTCACAAGACAGGGTCAACACTTAAATGCTCACCACCTAGTGGAAGATAACACAGGCCAACAACAACAACAAAAATTGTCTTGGTGCCTTGGGTTTTTGACCTGTTTTGAGGATTATTTAGGGCACTGATTCAGAAAATTACATTGGATAGACTGCATTAGCTCTAGTTTCTTAGATATGGTTGAATTTAATAATTTTTTTTAACCTCTATTTAAAAGATCTCTTTTGCAGAATTGGGATGTCAAAACAAACTTTCTTTTTTGAATGGGAAATTTGTGTATTTAAATTACCCCCTTTTTTGTGTATAATGACTTTTGTTTCACAACTATTCGTCTGCTTCCTTTCCTATAATCCAAACTGGCATAAAAATGTAAAGCTCAAATGACAAAATTGCCTTTGTTATATTACATAATCATGCGCAAAAAAATATAGATAGTAAACATGGTTTCCTTAGACTTCATAAATTTGTATTTCAAAGGTTTCTCAACCTGATCTGTTTAAAACAGTTGCACATAGATTTACTAGTCCTTTTACTAATTTAGCGTGTGCTAAATGCTAAAGTGTGCCAACGCGTTCATAGGATATAATAAACGCGTTAGTATGCGCTAATTTTTAGCGCACGCTAAAACGACTAGCATGCCTTAGTAAAAGGACCCCTTAAATTCTAATGGGTTTTTCAACTTTGGGCTCCTTTTACGAAGGTGCGCTAGGGCCTTAATGCGCACAATAGCGTGCATTAAATTCCCGAGTGCGCTAGCCACTACCGCCTCCTTTTCAGAAGGCGGTAGATTTTCGGCTACTGCGCACTATAGCGCGCGGTAATTTTATGTGTTCGCTAAAAATCCTAGCGCACCTTCATATGAGGAGCCCTTTGTCTTTTGTTACCTGGTTTATGTTTTTGTGTACAAGTTAGCAGGTAAAGTGAAAGTGTTTATATATTTCCAAGTATAGTTTTACATCCAAAACATTGGATTGCAAAAGGGCCACAGATCAGACAACTTATAAATGACCCCCATTTCATAGTGTCAATGAATGAAATCGAATCATGTGACTGGTCTTCATTTGTTCTTGTGAAAAACTTTCTTGGCAACAATTACACACAGTTAGTAGAGGATATGCTTTTTCATTTCAACAGGTTTGGCTGTAACATGAGTGTTATAGTCCATTATCTGCACAGTCATAGATTGCTTTCCAGAGAACCTTGGTGACTTAAGCGAAGAGCAAGGTGAAAGATACCAAGGAAGATGGGATGCACACATGATGGCAGACTATTGTTGAAATTTTATGCAATATTGTCCTGGCATAGGGGTAGGCAATTCCAGTCCTCGACAGCCGGAGCCAGGTCAGGTTTTCAGGATATCCACAATAAATATGCATGAGATAGATTTGTATCTCAAGGAGGCAGTGCATGCAAATCCATCTTATACATATTCATTGTGGATATCTGAAAACCTGACCTGGCTCCGGCTCTCGAGGACCGGAATTGCCTACCCCTGTCCTGGCAGATCCCATTCTCGGAAGTCTTACAAAAGGAGTTTCTTGTGTGTCAAATGACTGGAAAGTTTGCATCATAAACTTGTGCTTTTGGTATGAAATAAGTAGATTTTCAGGTTGTACACTTTAATATTTAATATGTTTCATTCATGCTTAAAAGATATTACTTTAAATACTGTATTAAAATAAGGAGTGGTATATGGCACATGTACTGTATCTCAAAAACTAGAGTTGATAGTAGAAAACTGGTACCAATTTTTAGAATCAGCAGGTCAAATATACCCAGAAAGAGGGTCTAACATTTGAGGCACCAAAATGAGTGTAGGCCGGTGTAATTTCAGAAAAGCTAGGTACCATGAACACCACTTGATGAAATGATTGTAAAGATTTACACAGTATTATCAGAAAGCAAATCTGCAAAATACTGTATTTAGGTCCTGTGTGAAGACAAACTTTTGAACTGAACACATTTTTCAACCGGGAGCCAGTGAAGTTTCTCTAAAATAGGATAAGCAGCATCCGAGCTTTTCTTTCTTGCTGATGATCTATCTTGTGGCAGCATTTTAAAGGACTTGTAAATGCCTACCTTGTTTCTGTGGTAGGCCAAAGTACAATGAATTACAATAATTAACTTGACTAGTAATCAAAGTATGCGTAATAGATGCCAGATGTTTTTGTTCAATAAATAACCGCAACTAATGAAATCAATAGGGCTCCAGCAAAGGAGTTTGTGATGCTGTATATTCCCTAACACATCTAACACAACCCCAAACTGTATACTGCCTTCTTGGGGCATACATTTATTTATTTTGACTAAACTATACTAGTTCTTATCTGGGTTGACAGCTGCCAGTGTTGCATTAACCACTGAGCAACATCCTCAAATACATTTTTTTTTTTTGCATTTTTAACTAAGGTCATTAAGACAGACTCTGTTAATAAACTTAAGTAAAAATCCATTTTAGTGCATTCTAAATACCATGTTTCCCTGAAAAGAAGACACTGTCTTATATTAATTTTGGGCCCGAAAAACGCACCAGGTCTTATTTTTGGGGTAGGTTTTATTTTTTTCATGTACAATTATAATCTCTCCCTTCCTCTCCTCCATCCCAATTCTTCCTCTTTCCTTTCTCTCCCCCACATGTGCAGTATCTTTCCTCCCCTCTTACCCATCTCCTAGTGCCTTCCCTCTGCAGCATCTTTCTATCCTTCCCATCCCTTGTGCAGCAGAACCCTTACACAGCTTCAATCCCTCCCTTCCTCCCACCCCACCCCCATGCAGCATCTTTCTATCCCTTCCCCCCCCCCCCCGGCACAACCAAACCCCTGCTGACACTTCCATCTCTCCCTCTCATCAGCAAAGCGGCACATGGTATGCCCCGGCGGGAGAAGGCCGCAAAGCAGCCTGATTAGATTGCTGCCAACGCTGCTGTTTGCAAGGTATATCGGACTCATGCTTTCTAACGAGGAAGGAGATATGGAAGTGTTAGTGGGAGTTTGGCTACGCAGGGGGGAGGAGGAGGGGGGAGGGCTGCTGCCAGTGACTAGGGCTTATTTTTGAGGTAGGGCTTATACTAAGGCCCATCCTGAAAATCATACTAGGGCTTATTTTCGGGGTAGGTCTTATTTTCAGGGAAACACGGTATTATCGTGTGCTAAACGCTATCATGTCCATTGTAGTCTATGGATATGTTAGCGTTTAGCGCACACTAAAATGGCTAGCACACTTTAGTAAAAGCACCTCAATTTTAATAAGGAACTAATACAGATATCAGATAGCAGTAAGCCAAACACAGAGCCTTCAGGGACTCCACAAGTTCTGAATAAGTATCAGCCCATCACTGACTCTTTAAGTCAAATAAGATTTTAGCTAATCCTGTCTTCCCTCTTTTAGGCAGATGTTTCTGGATGTTAATGGAGACTCAAGCTTTTCAGTACTGGCCCCTATTTTGTGGAATTCTCTTCCATTAGATTTAAGTGCTGAAAAATCACTTAAAAACTTCAAGTCACAATTTAAGGAAAAAGGCATATTATTTTAAAAATGGTATTTGATATACCCCCTTTTTGTTTAGTTATTTTTTATCTTGGTTAATATGAGGTTTTTAATTTTTCCCCTTACCTTTTGTTTTTTTTTTCTTTCCCTTTTCTTAACCCTTAACATATTGTAAATATTTCCTTTTTTCCTCTTTCCAATTATTGTTTGTTCTGTGGTTTTGCCTTGTCTGAGCATATTCATTTTTAAATTGTTACCCCTGTTTTTACTATTATAAACCACTTTGATTTAAATTTTATGTTAATAAGTGTGGTATATCAAATAAAGTAACTAACTGTAAGCTGTGCCAATAATATCCACCTTACTCAAGCTCAAACTAAATCTGGTGATCAATGATGTCAAAGCTCTCGCAATCCAGTCGGGTTTTCAGTATTTCCCCAATGAATATGCATGAGATCTATGTGCATGCACTGCTTTCAATGTATATTCATTGGGGAAATCCTAAAAACCCAACTGGATTGTGACCCTCAAGGAGGGACTTTGAGATCCCTGGTATAGAAGGATAAGGATTGAATCTTCCTTATGTGAAGGATGATGTCTAGCTGTGGCACCATGAGACTACTGTTAGGGGTCAGTGGCACCATTTTGCATTTAGGTGTTGACTGGCCAGCAGCTGAGAAGGATCACTGCTATTTGTTCATACTTGGCCACCAATGCAGCCCCAGGCAAGTGCCAGGGGCCATCAGAAGGGGGGGGGGGGGTGGATTTAGTGAAGGGGTGGTTCTTTTGTGTCAGCATCAATGGTGGGGTCAAGGTTGTGTTGGAGGTAGGGTATGTGTCACAGGTGGGGTTACTGTGCTTGGGGTGTTAGGTAGGGTATCAGGGTGATATCTTGTATCAGGAATGTGCTGGGTAGTAGTTCCAAAGTGCTATTTTGTGTTAGAGGAGGGCTGTAGGTAGCTGTAATGCTATCAGTCCAGGCATGTAATGTGGAGACTGTGCATTATGTGCCAGATGCAGGGCACACCCTATATGCATCTACCAAACTGCCTTTGTGTTTACTGCAAGTTAAAACCAAAATTACCATGCTGAAAGCACCAAAGTTACTACATTTTAGCAAAAGGGCCCCTAAACAAGCAAATGATCAGACCAAGGTACCCTAATAGGATGAACATTCTCTGAAAACAGCCCAAAATTATCAAAATCAAATGCTAGATCAATTCTATGTCCACTATAATAGGCTGGAAGATATTATCAGTTCATTAAAATTAAGATCTTAGAAATTAGGCATAAAGCTAGATCTAGAGTGTAGGTTTGGCAATTTCTTCAATGTCTGGAGCTCTTTCTCATGTGTTAGTAAGCTTAACATTAGTAAGACCTTCCACTTGATGTATTGTGGAATGGAATAATCACTATCTGGAAAAAATGCTTTTTTGGTAGAAAAAATAGAGAACTATGCTTAACAAGATAGTTTGAAAACTATAATTATCCTTGCTCCTGAGACAGTACAAGGAGGAAGGGGCTGGCTCAGGCAGTGGATTCTTTCAGCAACATCTATTATTTAGATCCTTAACTGTTCCCATAAGCCTAATGATGAAGGTCACTGACCATTTTAGTAACTGCCCTCTGGGTTATGAATTTAACTCACAATATTTTCAGTTATATCTCAAGAAGAGTTATATTCAGATACAGTAGGTTATGCTGTCCTTGGATGGCTCGCAATTTAAGCTTGTATCTAGGGCAATAAAGGATTAAATGACTTATTCAAGATCACAAGGAAAAATAATGGGATTTGGACCTGCCTTTCCCAGTTCTCAGCTTGCTGCTCTAGTCCTCTCTCTTACTTATTTACTTTCCTAACATAATGATTTTCTGCGCTTAATCCCACCTCCCCCCACTTCTTCAGTTTTATCTACTGCTTTCCTACTTCTCTCAGCTACTGATTCCTTGAGGTTCCCCATTTTGACAGAGATAGTCTCGATGAAGTCTAGAAGCCTGAACAGTTCTCCCTGTAGAGAATTCAGGACCTTCCTACTTGTAGATGACACCACAGTCATTATGACCCAATCAACATCTGTTAACTCTAGATTACCTATCAATAGCACTTCCCCTTTCATAACAATATTGTTAACCTCTTTCTATTTCTTGTGCTAGCAAAAAGGAGGTCTGCATATCACACCAATAAAAATGATGTTCCACTCCCTCTTCCTTGATTAATTCACAGTACCTCTTCCTTACCTCCAAAGATATTATTTTTTTCTGCACTAGCAACTTTCTTTCTTCCTAACCTGCCCTGCCAATAACTATAGGCCAGTACAACACAAAGAAAGGGATCGAAATAAACAAAAAGTCAATAACACCCGTAAAGAAGTGCACACACCAACAGAACTGGGACAAATAATTCTTTATTCTGTAAAAGACCTGACATTGCCAGTGTTTCGGCTCTTGGTCTTCCTCAGGGCCTACAACATACAAAAACATTATATAGAAATATACATATATAAATTCCAATGTACATATATAAGTTTGATACACTTTTAAAATAACATTTAAGACAAGAATGTAAACATATTTATTTTCTTATAAAATATATAACATCATTCATCTCCCATTTTGCTACATGTGTAGACAAAAATCACTATACTACACTTATGTCATATTTCTCCCATATCTCCTTCTAATATAACATCTATATTAAAAAAATAAAACACTTTAAATGAAACTCATATCAATAAGCACATTTTGTCTATCAACATATATATACTCATTTCAATATATAATTCGCTCTGAGAGCCAGAGTACTGTGCTAAATTTAAGGCAGTGGTCTCCAACCCTGTCTTGGAGGACCACCAGCCAGTCAGGTTTTCGGGATAGCCCTAATGAATATACATGATGGAGATCTGAATGTAATGAAGATGATAGGAATGAAGATCTGCCCATGCATATTCATTAGGGCAATCCTGAAAATCTGACTGGCTAGTGGTCCTCCAGGACAGGACTGGGGCCCACTGATTTAAGGCCATAAACTCCTGGTATCTCTTCTGTGTAACCCACTTTTGTGTAACATGAATCTGTGACCCTATAAATGTTTAATTCAATTCTAATCAGATGGCAAAGTAAAGGAAGTTATTAAAGTAGTCCTCTGTGTAATAACTTCTAAAAATGATTCTAGGACGCTTAACAAATCCTTAGTAACTTATCTCTGTACCTTAATCTCCAGCAGATCTTCTACTCCAAGACACACAATAAGCTCTAAGAAGTGCCTCAGCTGGAATCTTCAAGGAAAGACTTCAAGGAAATATTTATGAATCATATCTATGGCCATAATTAAAGATCTTGGTAAATTTAATAATCTCAATTTTTTTTTCTCATTTGGTTTTACCAAAAAATGAATCTTAAGGTGCAAATAGTCCTTGTTTTTCATTAATGCTGCCATGCTTTCTTGAAACAAAGTAAACTTTGTGTCTATGGACTCAAACTTGGATGAATATTGTTCTATGGCATAAGCCTGGTCATTCTGAACCTTTTTAAGATCTTTAAATTCCCTCACCAAGCACTGTATAACAGTTTGAAGAGAGATGCTCACACACCAGAATCACTTCCCAAAGTGACTCTAAATATTCATCTCCAGAATTCCAGCTTATAGATTTTCCACTACTTTCTTACCTAATACACCATTGGAGGGTGGGGTAACAACTCCAATCAGAGATGCTCTACCGTTACTCTTTACATCAGGAAAGGAACTCGCCATAGGAATTCCCCCCCCCCCCCCCCCAGAATGTATCATTTGCACTTCTCTGGTCTTACTGCTCTTTCCCAGTGCATACAGAACTTCTGGGTTGCTGAGGAACTGTTAATGTGGGGGCTCAAAGAAACCTCAACAATACTTTGGTCAGCAGAACAAATCATGGTCCTCAGTTCATGCTCCTCATGCCTCCAAGATAAGCCGTTTGGTAGCCCAGGTGGAGGAAGCCACCGGAAGATCTTAACTACTCCTTTCCGCCTCTTCCCCATCATAGGAGAAGCCCACAAGCAGTACCACTCAGAATCCCATAGAGCCCAAAGCTGAACATCTATGCTTTACCCATCTTGACTAAGTTTACTAGTAGTAAAACTACAAAACAGATCATCAACTTAATCAACAAAATAAGAACATAGCAAAAAAATCTCTACACAAATCAAACAAAGAACTATTCTTCAGAGCTATCATCCAAAGGCAATGCATCCATTCTCTCTTTCTGCTCAGAACTGCCTGAGTATTGCTTCATTCATAATAGATCCTAGAAATCCCTATAGTCTACCACTTGGCTATTTGGAGATCATTCTATATACATTATAAAGTATCCCAGAGGAATAAATTAATTTGGGCTTGGGACAGGGAGTCTTCATTTCTAAGCCCTAGCTACTTTCTTCATTGCCTCCGATTTATGGTGAACAGTCAGGCTGTATTATACTGGTAACTTACAGGGATAAAATCCAAAGGAAGGCACATAATACTCCCTTTTTTCTGCCTTGTCTCCTGGTACTCACTTTTAGAAAACTTACACAGATGATGCTCTCTACAAGGGTTATCTCCACCTCTTAGGCTTCTTAGAATTCCTCCCTCTGGATCATCCGGTCCAAAAGAAAATGAGATCCTTGGTGTAGGGACCTCCTTGTACCATCTTGGGATATTTTGCAACCTGTTCTGCACAGATACTCAGAGAATTAACAAAAGGAGACCCCTGAGTTGGGTCCTTCAAAGGAGACTCAAAGGTAGAAGGTTCTAAGCCAAGATTCAGGGGAGATGACTAGAGGGTTGTTTCTCTGGAGATTTATGAAATCCCAAACTCCAGGGAAGATAAGTTAACCAGCTCTTCCTAGACAAGCTTATTAGGTGATTGGAAATGTTTATCCCTAGGCTTCCAAACTGGCAAAGATAGATCAGATGAATAAATTTGATTTAGGTTTCCTCTTGCCCATTATAGTCAACGTTTTTAGTATTTTTTTAATATGTTTATTTATATATGTCTTTATATTGTTAATGCATGTGATTATGTGGAAAGGATGCTTTTATTCATCACATTGCTTAATGTGTCTATGAATTATGTTTTATCTATATGTCTCATTGCTATAATATTTGTGGATTCTTGAGAAAGACGCATGTTGCTGAAACACTGGCCATGTCAATTCCAGACTTGTTGAAGAACATCCTGGTTGGTGACATCTCCTCCTCATAATTCCTCTGTTTTGGACTATTAGAGGCAAAACCATAGGTTCCAATGGCTCTGAAAAAGTGCATCCCTTAAGTTATGCCCTTTCAATTACATACCCCCAGCTGTGTGCCATCACTTTGACCACTCTTATGTATGCCAAGAGACAACTCGGGATGCTGTCACTAACCAGATTTGTGAGGATTCAAAACAGTTACTGCAGCATTTTTAGAGAACCCTTTCTCTCTCCTGCAGTGACAAAAAATATGGTAGATTATCTCCCTCTCTTCTCTGTATTTTAATTCTAACATGTTAAAGTAGTGCGCCATTTATTTCTTAGCAAAACCCATTCATCTTTTTTTAAAAGTAATTGTACTTAGCATGACATATTTATATATGACAAGTGACAACCAACCTATACATATAACTACAATATACAGTGTGATAGATAGACAGGCACATGTTGAAATATACAGTCGTATATCAACGTGCGTCTTCAAAAAGATGATTTCCATTAAAGAAATATTCTTATATAAATAATTGTGTTTGGTCCCAAGTAGGTACTCTCTATATTAACTAACTAGTAAATTAAATGTACTGGAATGAGATATGAGCATACAGCAGCTTGTATTTTTCTAAAATAGAGCCCCCCTCCCTTTTTTTTTTTTCTTTTCAAAATCCTTCCTCTTGTTCTGTACCTAAGAATAAAACCTTTGGGAAATAGACAGAAAACATAATTGCATCAAACAGGAACCCCCCCAAAAAAAAAAATTTGGAGTGAATTGCAAATTTTGGCCCTGGTCCCATATAATATTGCATATTCTAGTTAGGCCACATTTTAAAAAACAAAAAATGAAATGAAATATTTGCAACTGATCTTTTCATGGAAAGGCAATAATGTCACAAATCAAGTCTTCCAGGCTGCAAGCAAAGTACTATCAATAAAAATGGACTTTAGGTGGCTTATGGTAAACAAACATCAATTATACTTGAAGACATATACATCTACCCAAATACATAAAGAGCAGGACAGAGAGCACAAACAAAACACAGTCTATGTAACATTTACTATTTTATATGATAACTCTAAGGAAAGGAAATAAATATGACAATGTGCTCCCAATATTCCTTCCTAGACCAAATAACAAAGTTATTTATTTGCAAGTCTAATTACTTTACATTACATTAGTGATTTCTATTCCGCCATTACCTTGCGGTTCAAGGCGGATTACATCCAAACTAAAACAAGAATTACATTTCAACTTGACGTAATAGATTAAACGATGAGATAAAATTTTAAGGGAGAATTATGGGTTTTAGATATGTTTGGTAACTAGAAAAATTAGAGAGTACTAAGGGTTTATATAGTGTTGGATGTTGGGTTAGGATTGTTTTGCTGGATAGGTTTAATGTGTTTTTTGAAGAGTATGGTTTTAATTTCTTTCTTGAAGGTTTTGTAATCTATGGATGAAGATAACAGAGTGGCGAGTTGTTTGTCCAACTTAGCTGCTTTGGAGGCTATTAGGTTGTCATAAAGTTTTTTTCGTTTGACATTTTTGGATGGTGGGTAATAGAATAGGGAATGTGTTCTTCTGTGTCTGATTGAGGAGGAATGATTTAGTCTGTTATTCCAGTAAGTTGGGCTTTCTCCGTTGATAGCCTTGTAAAGTAAGCAGAATTTGAAGTTCACTCTCGCTTCTATTGAGCCAATGCGAGTCATGGTATGCCTCTGTGATATAGTCATATTTTTTTAGTGAATAGACAAGTCTAATATTCTGCCAATCCCGCAGAAATTGCTCAATGCGGATAATGTACTTGTATAATGAAAGGAAAGTCATCTTGGAGCATTAGTATGAAGTAATAGCGCTGGTGTTATGACTGAGCTTGAGTAATGCTGGGACTTTGCATTGCAGCAGTGGTTGATAGAATCATCCAAAAAGACAAACAGGAGAAACTGCTTTCACAACAATGAGTGGCATGAAAACAACAACGAAGGAGCCCATATGGTGCTCAATCCTTTTTATTATAAAATAGACTCAACACGATCGTGTTTTGGCCCAAGAAGGCCTGCCTCAGGAGTCTTGGTGTTGAATGATAAAACCAAAGATGTGTTAATCCAAATGTCCAAGTACTGCGACAATTGCAGAAAACACCGGTGTTCGTTGCAATTGTTGCTGCCCATTCCTTTGGTCTTTTCTAGTGTTTTTATTGCAATACTTGGAACATTTGGATTAACACATCTTTGATTTTATCATTCAACACCAAGACTTCTGAGGCAGATAGAATCGTCCAACATGAAAATGTGGGAGTGCAATGCCAATCAATGATAGTGCTGTGTTACTCCGGGATCATTAAGGAGCTTTATAATCCATGTGCCCAGTGATGACATATCTTATGCCAGGTCATTGACCAAAATACCTTTTGAACTTGCTTCCTTTTTCCCATTGCGTCTGGAATGTTAGAGACTTTTGAAATCCAGCAACTTGTACAACCTGGTACCTTTGGAGGTTTTGCTATTTTGGTTTTGTTATTTTTGAAGAAAATTACCACTGCAGGTACCAAGTCAATTAAAGAAAAACTGTTATCAAAATGTATTTATTTCCTTTTTAGCCACGTCATCTCTATTGCTTACTTTTTTCCTTATGTTATTTGGGGCTTGTTTTTTGTTTTTTTGCTTATTAATCTTAATTTGGAACTGGTGCTGGAATTCTGGTGCCATAAACTTTCACTTGCAGCTACTTGGAGATACGTCTCTAATTTTAATTTATTCATCTTCCTCCAGTTCCTTGTTCGGTCACTGCCACAAATTATACACTCTCTTATTATGGGCTCAAAATCTAGCCACCAGATGTCTCTTTTAATTGATGTATTTATTTACTAAATTTCTATACTGCACAATCTACCATTCTTAGCAGTATATAACATTAGAAACAAAATTATAAAATACATACAAAAATGTTCACAGCCAATATCAAACCATGGGCTCCTTTTACAAAGGTGCGCTAAGCGTTTTAGCGTGCACTAATTGCCAATGCGTGCTTGTTAGTCTATGGATGTGTTAGTGTTTAGCATGCGCATAGATTTAACGCGTGCTACAAATGCTTAGCACACCTTAGTAAAACAGGGGGCATGTCTCCATCTGTCAAGCATCCAATGGCATCTATCATAGGTTTTGGCATTAATATAAATGGCATAAGCCATATTCTAATTTTAAATAGCTGCTACATTTGGAAAGGCACACAAACAAGTTGTTAACAATTTTTTTTTTTTTTTAATGGCTTCAATTTCTAGTCAATCTTAATATTGGTGGTAAAGTATTTCAAAGCTTTGGTCCAATTATATAAAATACTGAAGCTTTATATTCCTTCAGGCACACTACCGGGAAAAAAGAAACATCCAATACGTTGGATGTTGCTTATTTTAAAGATCTCACTGGCTGGCATAAATGTAAATTTGCAGAAATAACACAGGGTACTGAACTTGTGACAAACTTTACCACAAAATATGCAGAATTTTATGTTAAATCTGAAATTCGACAAGTAGCCAATATAGTTTCATCAAGGTATCAGAAAAGTGATCAAAACAACTTACGAGTATACTAAACATCACTCAGGTAGTGGCGTTTTGTGCTATCTGCAGTGCTCTCAAAGTTCTTTTAGGTAAAAAAAAAACAAACCCAACAAAAAACCCAACTATTACAATAATCAATGCTTTGGACTACTAATCTGAAATATTCTAGTTAAGTAATCCCTCAAACACCTAATCAACTTCAAATTCATAAAAATGGGACCATCATCTTCTTAGAAACCAATCAATAGAAAGCAGAAGAGGAGGATTCCAAGATGGCGGCAGCTTACCATCGGCATCTCTGACTTCAATCTGCAGGAGCGATTTTTCATTGATTTTTGCCTCAATCATGGCGAGTATGCCACATTCAAAGAGAAAGGCAGTAGTTCGAGCCGATCCCCTTGCGGCACGAACTTCCACTCCCTCACAACGCTCCATGCTGGAGTTTGTCGGGTCAGGTTCCCCTCTCATCGGGGCAGAGTCTGGTGGTTACCCGGCTGGAAGAGAGGCTGGGGCTTTAGATTGGGAGGTTTCTCTCCCCCCCCCCGATGTCAGTTCCACTGCTGTTCCCAGCGCCTAAAGCGGTTGACCCGGATGTGACTCCCGATAGGTTAAACTCGAGGGAGACCCCGGTAGCAGGGGCTGTAGGCCACGCGGAAACATCTGGAGGCAGGAGAAACTATGGAGATTTCTCCCCAACTAAGAAAACCTGAGGCGGTGTCACTGGAGATCACATGGGAGGCTCTCATGAAGATCAACACAACAGTTTCCAGCTCTTCTAAAGAAATTGCAGCGCTCGTGAGTACTGTTAATACCTTGGGAGAGAAACTACAAGGTACTATAGACCAATTTACTATGGAAATTTCTCAGGTTAAGACTAAAGTTACTGATTTACAAACTCTATCTTCAAAACTGGTAAAAGATAAACTTAATTTGAGTAGGAAATTAGAACTGGAAAATTATAATAGAACATTAAATGTGCGGATTCTCAACTTTCCTCATTCAATTGGAGTGTCATCTATGGAAATTTTAAGAAAATACCTTGTGGAAGTATTGAAATACTGACTTAATTCCTCTGACTTAATTCATCTGACTTAATTCCTCCAGTTAATCGAATATATTATATTCCTACAAAAAAATTAGGAGCCACTCCCGAGGGACCAACTGTGGAGCAACTAAATCTTACAGATATGCTTGAATCATCACTTACTGACTCCACAGAGCGAGCCACATTATTTGTTTCTTTTGTGTTTGAGCAAGAAGCTAATTCACTCCTGAGATTATATTTTCGAAATTCCCAATTACCATTTTTGGGGAAAGGGGTCTGGATATATCTAGATGTCGCAAGATAAACCCAAGAGAGACGTAAACTTTTCTTGGCAATGAGAACTGAGAGAGTGATGCTGGGGGCAACTTTTCTATTAGCCTATCCATGTAAATGTTTAGTCAAGTATCTTGCAGTTAAATATGTCTTTTTTCTACCTGAACACTTGCGCGCATTTCTTGATATGAATTAGTTGTCTACTGCTAGTGTTAATTAAGGTAGTATAGGGAACTCTACCGCTAAGCCTATTCTTTATATATCAAGCTATTATTAGAATTATTGTTTCTCTTCACATTTTCTAGGAATTCTCCAAGGATGCATTGTGGTCTAAGAAGGTTTACTTTGTTTCCCTTGAGAATTGATTGAATTGTGTATTTTTACAGCTGATTTTCTTGAACAAGGTTATCTTGTGATTATTTTGAAAATTCAATAAAGATAAAGAAAAAAAAAAAAGAAAGCAGAAGAATACTGCAATAATCAAACACACTTCTACTTGTCATAAAAAACAAAACACTACAACAATACGGGAGCATTACAAGTGCCCAAAGAAAAAGAGCAACCAATAAAATGAAAAATGAGGAGGAAAGCCTCAGATCCCAACCTCCACCCTACAGAGACAGGTGACAGGTATAGGAGGGTAAAGTAAATCCAGTGAAATTCCAAAGATAGACAAATAAAAGGCTTATCTGTGTTAGGAATGATAAGTGATCAAATTTAATTACCCCCCCCCCCCCACAGCTACCGCAGCTCCAAAAGGGCCACATGCAGCAACTGCACGCCGCCGGCCCATAAGCCTTCCCCCTGACATCAAGTCTGACATTGCAGAGGAGGTCCGGGCCAGCCAAGCAATCGCTGCATGTGCCTAGCCCTTTTGGAGTTGCAGCAGCAGCAGGGGGATAATTAAATGGAGCGGGTGAGGTGGCGAGAGGCAGCGGCAGGCAGGTGGGCGCTGGGCAAGGGGGAATCGGCAGTGGGTTAGCTTGGGGGCAGACTTTGGTGCAGTTTCGGGTGAGGGAGGGGGCACTAACTTGGGACATAGGAAGGAGGGAGGGAGGGAGGAAGGGGGCACTAACGGGACATAGATAGAAAGGAAGGAGGGAGGGAGGAAGGGGGCACTAACTTGGGACATAGATAGGAAGGAAGGAGGGAGGGAGGAAGGGGGCACTAACTTGGGACATAGATAGGAAGGAAGGAGGGAGGGAGGAAAGGGGCACTAACTTGGGACATAGATAGAAAGGAAGGAGGGAGGGAGGGAGGAAAGGGGCATTAACTTGGGACATAGGAAGGAGGCAGGGAGGGAGGAAGGGGGCACTAACTTGGGACATAGATAGGAAGGAGAGAGGGAGGGAGGAAGGAAAGGGGCATTAACTTGAGACATAGGAAGGAGGGAGGGAGGGAGGAAGGGGGCACTAACTTGGGAGGGAGGAAATAAAAAGGGACAATTGTTGGGCCTGAGTGAAGAAAGAAAGGAAAGAAAAGAAGGAAGTGCAGCCACTCATGAAATCACCAGACAACGAAGGTAGGAAAAATGATTTTATTTTCAATTTAGTGATCAAAATGTGTCAGTTTTGAAAATTTATATTTGCTGTCTATATTTTGCACTATATTTGTTTATTTTTCTATAGTTGTTACTGAGGCGACATTTCTTATTTTAAAGTCATCTGCCTTCACATCTTTTTTTTTTTTAAGTTCAATCAGTTTTATTAGCATTTTGTCATATAAATACAAACATAGACTTCATATTCATAATAAGTCTTTAAAAACCACAAATATAAATAATTAACATTTTCTCTGCTTTGTGTTTTTTTAAAATTTTATGGTTACCATTATGTATTAATAAGATTAGATTGTGTGTATATGAAAAATGGATGGAAGAAATTGCATTACAATTAGTATTATTATTATGGGGGTGGAGTCAGGGGCGGAGTTTGGGCAATTTGGGGTGGAGTTGAGCCGGGGGTTATCGGTTGGTATTTGTTAGGCTTAGGGGGTACTTGGCTTGAAAAGTTGAGAAACACTGTTCTACAGTATAGTGGAAGTTGCACAAACAACTGCCATTATAGAAGTTGCACTTAGCAACTAGCATCATCTCAGTGCCTACATTTCGGCAACCTTTTGAGAATTTACCTCTATATGACTCTGCTAACAGGCATCAGAATAAATCTTCTGCTGGACACTATTCTCAAAACAACAGGACTAGTTGCGCAAAATAGCAACTTAAATAGCCTAGAACTCAATTTTGTTCAAAACATAATATTTTTGCTATACTTTCAGCTTTTGCTGGAATATAAAGCATATACCTACCTCTTAATACAGACTCCCCACCCCATGCACTTCCTTAAACCCATGCACCAATTTTTGTGTTCTTTATACCTGCATAAGGATATAATGGATAGAAGTATAGCATAAAAATATAATCTGTCCCATTTAGAAAGGATATAGATGTTGAAGTTAGTCCAAGTCAGGATGTTCCAATTTTCACAAGTATATCAGAACAGAATCTACTGCCATAGATTCTTTCTAAAATGTGGGAGAAATGGGCATTTGTGTGACAAGTGCAAGTAAGATTTGGTAAACAAACATTTTTGTGCACAAAAGAACTCAGAAATTCCATAGTAAAGGGGGAGTCCAAAAAGAACAAAAGTAGCTGTGGAATTGATGTTTTTGATGCAAATATGAGTAAAAGTCTTGTGAAATACACACTCATCCACATGGAGGACCACGGGCACAAGTGTTTATTGAATATTCACAGAATACAAGCTCATCCACATACAACAACAATAGTGCAAACCGAACATAGTCTGTGTTTCAGCTGTAATAGCCTTCCTCAGGGGTCATGGATGCTGGGTTTATGATGATTAATAGCACTAGTATGGATGAAAACGATGTCTCCAAAAATACTCTTTCTGAAACGAGCCTAGAGACATATGATGCACCGCCCAGATACAACATATTGCTAAAACCTGCCGCTTCTTCCTCTATAATATTACCAAAATCCGACCCTTCCTCTCTGAGCACACTACCAAAACACTTATCCATGCCCTCATCACCTCGTGCTTAGACTACTGCAACTCGCTACTCTCAGGCCTTCCAGTTAGCCATCTCGCTCCCCTCCAATCCGTCCAGAATTCATCTGCATGACTCATATTCTGGGAGAGCCGCTCACTTCATTGGCTTCCTATCCGTTTCTGAATACAATTCAAACTCCTCTTACTGACGTACAAATGCACTCACTATCTCTCTTTGCTTATCTCCCCCTGTATTCCCTCCCCCCATGAGCTCCTCTCAGCTGGTAAGTTGTTCCTATCTGTCCCCTTCTTTTCAACTGCCAACTTCAGACTCCGTCCCTTCTACCTTGCTGTGCTATATGCTTGGAACAAGCTGCCCAGATCCCTACGGCGGGTTCAGTCTCTGGCAGTGTTCAAGGCCCAGTTCAAAGCCCACCTCTTTGAGAATGCTTTCGATTCCTAACTCCTCTCACCTTGGATTCTGCATCCCCAACCCTATATGTCATATCTGTCTGTTCTATTTAGATTGTAAGCTCTACTGAGCAGGGACCATCTATAAATGTCAAAGAGTGACAGGGCATTTTCCAACAATTTCCTCAATTGCATTTCCTTCCCACCCCATATTCTGCTTCTCCTATCACAGTGTTTCTCAACTCGGTCCTGGAATACCCCCTTGCCAGTCAGGTTTTCAGGATATCCACAATGAATATGAATGAAAGAAATTTGTATATAATGAAGGCAGTGGATGCAAATCAAGTCTATACATATTCATTGTGGATATCCTGAAAACCTGACTGGCAAAGGGGTACTCCAGGATCGAGTTGAAAAACACTGTTCTATCACACCTGGGTATGAAGGAAATCATACGATTAATTCTGCACATAAGCAAACAACAACAAAAAATAAAAGGATACATTTTGGGACTTTACCAAAGAAGGATCTTGAAATGTGCCACAATTTGGTGAAACAGGGCTTCAAAAGTATACCTTACACTTAGCACCCAGATACCTACAGTTCTGATTGATCATTAATTAAAAAAAACATAGTAGTGAAATCATTGAACTAAAGAAGAGGAGTGTGCACCTAGAATGCAAAAACACTATGTTTTTTATCACTTGTAGTCTAAGGACCTGCATATTTCTATCTTTTTTTTTAATACATACATAATAACCACAAGTAAAGTATGCGAATAAGTATCTGGAAGATTAAATAACTTGCATGTTAAATATTGCCTAAAAATAAGTAACAATAACTAATGTTTATGAAAAGTTATAACTGAAAAATTCTACTCAGGCTTATATTAAATGTACTTAGCAAAAAAGGTCAGAGCTTCTGAATTTGCTGGATAAATAAATGTTGGTGAGGTGGATGAATCACTGGAGAATTGGTGCATGGCAGAGAATGAGTAACCTGCAAATGCTTCCCAAACCCCATTATTTCCCTTTTTTTCCAGCAGGCCAAAGATTCATGTCCCTGCATGCCACCAGTTCATTACAGAGAAATATCATTCCTCTTCTGGCACACTCTGGACAACCCTCTCAGCCCCACGAGGACCCTTTAATGTTTAATTCCCCATCATCTGCTCCACTGAACAGCTTAATCTCTGCTTGTATGATCAATACTATATCAGTGTAAATTAAAATGACAATTTTAAAGTAATTAAGCCTGTTAATGCTCGATTCAAATGTCATTATTTGCACAAGGGATTGAGAAGAAATTACATCGTGTCTAGGGTGACAGGAAAATGTTTGAGCCTTCTCAGTGCTGTTGCTGCTATGCCACGAGAGGCTTTAGCAAAGCAGATTAACTTCTAGCTCCCAATGCCAGGATACCTATCCAATTTCAAACGAGGATAATACAATTTGATAAATTTAATTTCGGCTCCAAACTCAATTATGATGATATTGGATGAAAACTGGGAGGAGACTCTAAACAAGATCCGCATTTTAAAAAACATACTATGCACACATTTAATTTCAGAATGAGATACAACCATATAGGTTTTCTTTAATTTGCAGTAACCCTTTTCAAAGTAGTCCTATAAATAGCCATTCTCCTAACAACTGCAAGATTTATCAACGAGCATCAACTTCAGCAATTTAAATGATTTTGGTCACAAGGAAAACACATTTGTTCCTTTCTTGTGCAAAGCAACATTTATTAGAGAACTCAGATTGCGTCATTACATTCTTAGATCTAGAAATAGATCTATAAAACTCCAGCATGCTTCAGAAGGAGTGCCTGTTCTATGTGCTGGCCTCTCTTGCATCGACTGTGACAGCCCCGAGTCGTTTTTCATTTCTAGGAGACATTTTAATCAAAAGTTAAATGCCTTTAGCTCTCAATGACAGGCAAAGTATTCAGAAGGTAGTACAGGTTAAATTGTAACTGGAAACTGAAATCTTAAGGTCGCACATTCCTATGGTAAAATCTTAAGGTCGCACATTCCTATGGATAGTAATAGAATTCAAGATATTGCACGAAAAAGTTTACGGAAAGCTTTAATGGCAAGCACTGTGATCGATCAAAATACTGGATTGCAGGGCTGTAGATAAATCTGTTGAACACAGAAGTACAACTCTCGACAAGAAATTTTCTTCCAGTATGAAGGCTTCACCTAATTTTGTTGCACAAAACACGCAACTGTTGTGGTCCAGAAAAATTTGGTGGCATACAGATTGCACGGTACCACAATATTTTATATTTATGAATGTTGAGTACTTAAGTACATGCATTGAACTAGAAACACAAGGCATTTGACGGAACAGAAGTGTAATTGATTAGGAAGAAATAAAATGATTGTAGCAATACCTTTCTAGTGCAAAGGATAAAAATGAATATAAACTAATTGGTTAATAGATTAGTTTACTAGAAGAATGTTTAAGCACACTAAAGTATAAAACCTTTTAACCTAATGACAGTCTCAAAACAATTTTATTATTTATTATACTCATAATTTGCCTATATCCTAAGTGGACTCCAATATAAACATACAAATAAAAAAAATCACACACACAAGAAAAACAATGTATCAATATTTCTATATCCAAATGTCTTCAAGAGCTTCTTGAGCTGCTCTATAATATTGCACAGATGTACTGTAAATTTCCTAGAAAATTCTTCCACAAACAGACAGTTATTGAAAAGGTCATTGCCTTAATATCAGCATACTGTGTTCTATTTGATAGCTGCATACTTTTCTCGGAACTTGGCCAATAATGCAAAATCACCTGGGACAATTGCTCTGGTATTTGCTTATATACTATTCGATGGAGAAGCATCACCACCTTATACTCGTCAAAAAATTGCACTGGCAACCAGTGCAGCTGTTTTAAAATCAGGGTAATATGTACTTCCCGCTATAAGCCACATGAGTTTTTTTATGGTGTGAGGACAGCGTATCAGAAGTTCCACTTCTAAAGCTCAAAAAAGGCAGAGGTGATATTTTGAAGAGTATTAGCCCCTGATGAAAGCAGTGAAATGGCTGGGTAGCCGTCGGGCTGAACGATAAGTCGTCTTCTTAAATTAAGTAGCTCACCACCTAAGAGAGACTAAAAAGAAATTTTGCCTGTATTGAATAATATATTCAAGCCATGACCAATGATGAACATCTCACCTCAGCAAGGGCACAAAAAAATTACATTAGTAGTGCCTCGGCTGTTTGAGGTCGGGTGTTTGAGGGTTAAATTTGAATTGTATACCAGGTTGTTCATAGAAAATACGATATACATTAGTTCAGGGCTGCCCAAGTCCAGTCCTCGAGATATACTGGCAGGCCAGGTTTTCTGGATTTCCACAATGAATATGCATGAGAGAGATTTGCCTGCACTGCTTTCTTGGTATGCAAATCTCTCTCATGCATATTCATTGTGGATATCCAGAAAACCTGGCCTGCCAGTAGATCTCGAGGACCGGACTTGGGCAGCCTTGCATTAGTTAAACAAACTGATTTTCCTTTTTTCCAGTTTGGATGATCCGATATGCTGTCATTCCCTGAAACAAAGCGTTACAGTAATCAACTTTCATCAGTACTATGTATTGAAAAAAAAATACAAAGACTTGACCACAGTTGACACTTGCTCTTGAATATTAAGCTTACAATTCAGCATCACCCCTAACACTGTCATACAATTTCTCACAAGCAACACCACAGAACTAACCATCGCACATCTGAACACTAACCAGCCAGCTGTCTTCTAACAAGCATAATTTCTGTTTTCTCACATTCAGCTTCATCTTATGAACACATATCCAATCACTTATAGAAAAATGAAGGCAAATAAAGACCGTATGGCCTACCTAGTCTGCCTAACCATGCTGTTTTTGCTAGAAGCTGCTCATTCCCTCACCCAAAAACAGGGAAGAAAAGCTGTGTATTATCTGCATTAAAAATGGTAACTAATCCCCATATTTTGAAAAATCTTCCCCCGCGGGGCAAAAGAAAACAATGGCTTTCTCTTTCAACAAGGGTATATACAATTACTAGGGCCCACAGTATAGTTATTGCAAATCACCCAAGGCATACAATTTAAATACATATGTCGTATATATATATATATACACAGTATATATATATAGTATATATAAGGCTGGATCTGTAAGTGCAGTGGTATTCACTGACAGTCTTCATGCACTGTAAACAGGTTGGTTTTCCATAATCTCCCTGATGAATATGTACAAGACAAATTTGCATTAAGCTATCTCTATGTATTTGCAGATCTCATGCACTGGAAGTGAATGCCACTGCTCTACTGAAATCTCAGGATGCTTGAATATTGGTCAGAAGACAAAGAGCAATTATGGTTTTCTTCACAGACCCTCAGATTCTATATATGGAGCTCAAAATTGCATGCAGATATGGGGGCATGCATCCAAACTCTGCACGCGATTCATTAAATAACAAACAAATTAGCACTGATAACTGGGTGCTAATATTCAATCATTGGCGATAATGGCCAGCAATTAGGATTTATTCATCTTGCTAGGTGCATTCTTTAAAGATGTATACATATAAAAGGGGGCGGGGGCTATGGGTGGGGCATGGGCATTCCAAGGATTTGCACAAACCGTTACAAAATATGCCCAATCTGTGCCTAAATTATGCGCGGGGATTTACGTCATTTCAGATGGTATAAATCCTCATGCGTAAAAGTTTAGGCATGGATACCAGCAATAGGTGCTATTCTATAAAGAGTGTCATCAATAGAATAGCACTTAGCACTCAATTTTGGGGTGCCACATATAAATTAATGTAAACCATTCTGGGCTCCCTTGAGAGAACGGTTTAGAAAGTTGAATGAATATAGAATTTTGTCCATAGTGATCATATGTACACAGGAGCAAAGCATAACAAAACAGAATCCTCTAAATTATTTTAGATATACAGTATAAGCCAGTGGTCTCAAACTCGCGGCCCGCCAGGTGCTATTTTGCGGCCAACGGTCTGTACTAGTGCTGCCCACTCTTTGCAGCATCCTCCAGTTTCCCCCTGGCCTCCCGCTCTTACCTTCAGATAATTACCGTTACCTGTAGAGAGGATTACCGGGGCTGTAGCGATCCTTTCATGCAGCCGTCATCCTCAGCAGTACGTTTCCTCTGCTGCGATCCTGCCCCTGATGTCAGAGGAGGGGCGGGACCACGGCAGAAGGAACGTGCTGTGGAGGCCGCCTGCAAGGAACACTACAGCACTGATGATCCTCTCTGTAGGTTGCAGTAATTAGCTGAAACTAAGACTGGGAGGCCAGGGGCGAAGCTGGAAGACGCTGCAAAGAAGGGGGAACATGCAGGACTTCGGGGGGGGGGGGGGGTAAAGATTTATAAACTATAAAAGAGTTTTACCTTATGCAAAATTGTCATTTCTTTAATAAGACATTAACTATTTTTTCTGCGGCCCTCCAAGTACCTACAAAGCCAAAATGTGGCCCTGCAAAGGGTTTGAGTTTGAGACCACTGGTATAAGCTGTAAAATGATTGAGAAGCCAGTTTATTTTATGGTAAGTCCTGTGACACTACTTTAAATTTGCAGCCAAGCATGTGTATTGTGTTTGACACTCCCAATCATATTGAAATGTTGATGCCCAGGCAGCCTGGTCTAAAGGTATCCATGAGCCAAACTTGCTTAACACCAAAAGATGGACTTCAAACTAGCCTATAGACTTTTATTTCTGTAGTTCCAATGCACATCCCTGTCCTCTGAAGAGCACTTTTCTTAATATTGTAATTAGTACTAGACCCATGTAGGGTTAACCAAAACCACAATGACATGTATGCATTCGACTTTCTTTTACAGATGACAAATTGGTTTGCATTACGCTTCTGCAGGATACTATTTTATCTTCATTAATACAGTAACAACTACATATCAAAGCAAGCCAGTAGAGAAGTCAAGGATGAGATCACTGACGTCTCTAGTCTCCGTGATTTACTGTACTTTTAATCTTTTTTTTTAAATTGAAATGAACATCCTTCTACATGCAGTGGCTCAGGAAAAATTACTCCATATTTTCCAAGACCTAGAATGTAATAAATTTTCTAGTAAATTTAGTTTAAAACAAAGAACTCAAAGCTTTGTTAAACAAAAGATAAAACACCAATATTACCGTATTTTCGCGGATATAACGCGCACCTGTGTAAAACGCGCACAGGGGTATAGCGCGCAGAAATCACGATGATATGTACCAAAACTTTTCTATACCGCGCTCAGGCATATAACGCGCATGATGCCCGACGCTCCTTTCGCCCGCCCTGACTTTCCGTGCGCTGTCCCGACTCTCCGTTCACCCCCCCTGACTTCCGTGCACTGTCCCCCCTTGAAGTCCTGTCCCCCCTTGAAGGTCTGTCCCCATCCTGAAAGCCTGATGCCCCCCCCCGACGTCCGATACATCCCCCCCCCCGGCAGGACCACTCGCACCCTCACCCCGAAGGACCGCCGACTCCCCAACAATATCGGGCCAGGAGGGAGCCCAAACCCTCCTGGCCACGGCGACCCCCTAACCCCACCCCGCACTACATTACGGGCAGGAGGGATCCCAGGCCCTCCTGCCCTCGACGCAAACCCCCCCCCCCCCCCAACGACCGCCCCCCCCCAAGAACCTCCGCCCGTCCCCCAGCCGACCCGCGACCCCCCTGGCCGACCCCCCCACCCCCCTTCCCCGTACCTTTGGAAGTTGGCCGGACAGACGGGAGCCAAACCCGCCTGTCCGGCAGGCAGCCAACGAAGGAATGAGGCCGGATTGGCCCATCCGTCCTAAAGCTCCGCCTACTGGTGGGGCCTAAGGCGCGTGGGCCAATCAGAATAGGCCCTGGAGCCTTAGGTCCCACCTGGGGGCGCGGCCTGAGGCACATGGGCCAAACCCGACCATGTGTCTCAGGCCGCGCCCCCAGGTGGGACCTAAGGCTCCAGGGCCTATTCTGATTGGCCCACGCGCCTTAGGCCCCACCAGTAGGCGGAGCTTTAGGACGGATGGGCCAATCCGGCCTCATTCCTTCGTTGGCTGCCTGCCGGACAGGCGGGTTTGGCTCCCGTCTGTCCGGCCAACTTCCAAAGGTACGGGGAAGGGGGGGGGGGGGGTCGGCCAGGGGGGTCGCGGGTCGGCTGGGGGACGGGCGGAGGTTCTTGGGGGGGGGCGGTCGTTGGAGGGAGGGGGGTTTGCGTCGAGGGCAGGAGGGCCTGGGATCCCTCCTGCCCGTAATGTAGTGCGGGGTGGGGGTAGGGGGTCGCCGTGGCCAGGAGGGTTTGGGCTCCCTCCTGGCCCGATATTGTCGGGAAGTCGGCGGTCCTTCGGGGGGGGGGGGGATGTATCGGACGTCGGGGAGTCGGCCGGGCAAGAGGGCTTGGGCTCCCTCTTGCTCCGATCGTGGATGCGGGTGCGGGTGGGAGCGCGTGCGAGCGGTCGTTCGGGGTGGGGGTGCGAGCGGTCCTGCTGGGGGGGTGAATCGGGCGTCGGGCGGGGTGGGAACTATGTTTAAAAACTTTTCTATACCGCGCTCAGGCATATAACGCGCGAGGGGTATGCGCGGTAGGTAAAATCGCATATAACGCGCGCGTTATATCCGCGAAAATACGGTATTTGTATTGCTGGTGGAAGCCGACCTAATGGAAATGGATACTTTTCTTTTAAACAATGAACGAGCTTGCTATACATCTTAAAATAGTTTGCAGTTATCTAGAGACATTTCTTTTTTTGAAGCTAGATGAAGTCATAATGGGGTCCTTTTACTAAGATTTAGCGCTAAATGCTAAGGCGCCCATAGAATATAATGGGCGCCTTGGCATTTAACGCACGCTAATCATTAGCGTGCACTAAATTGGTTAGCGCATCTTAGTATAAGGACCCCAATGTTAAAGGGTACAATTTGTTTTTAAGAAACAAAATCTATTTTAAAAATCCAACAGTAACATTTTATATACAGGCCTCAATAAATTTTCATCAAATCTAGGAGCCAACCATTCCCACCCCTACAAAAACTGGGTCCAATGAAGTTTGGGGGGGAGGGGAGGAAGTTCAAATGTATCCCAAAGTTCAAATGTATTTGATATACTGCATAGAAATATAACATATTTATGCAGTTTTTTAAAAAAAAAATTTACTGAAGGTAAAGAAACTAGAAAAAAAAGAATGACATAGGAGGGAAACTATATTACAATATTTCAAAACTAAAACCCAATCACCCAATAAAATATCACATAGATTTTTTTTACAAGCTAAGACACAATAGGGAGGTAGAAAGATGACAAGACAGAGCACATAAAAAGAAAAAAAGGGAAAACAAAAAAAACATCCCCTCCCTGATTAGCTGAAACTCTTATAAAATCTAATTTTCTAGGACTCTTTTCCTATTCTGTGTTTGTAAGCAAAGAAAATTTAGTAAATCAGTCCCTAAGACAGTGTTTCTCAACCCTTTCAGGATATCAACAATGAATATGCATGGGTTAAATCTGCATATTGAAGACTTATTGGGCCTGATTCTCAAAATGCACGTTCCGACTGCAGGCGTCCTACTGTCATCTGACAACCAATCAGGACGCACATTTTTTAACGAAAAAAAGTGTCCGAGACAGACCGCCTACATTGTAGGTCTCTGTAGTGCGTCTACGGAGATGCATACCCATGCTTAAGCACGCTCAAGGTGGGGGTGAGGGCGTGGTTTCACCCAGAAGTGGTCTTGGGCGGGCTTAAGCATCCGGTACGCATCTCTGTAGATGCGAGACAGACGCCTTAAAAGTAGGTATGCAAAATGCTGGCCTACATTTAACGCTTACTGAAAAAAATCTCCCCTCAACCCTATACTAGGTGGGGCAGCGGCGGTGGAAACCTACATTTAAGGCATCTGTCCAGTATGTAGTCATGATTCTGAATAGGACACCAATGTGTGATTGACACGCGATTGGTGGCCGCTGATATTGGTGTCCTATACAGAATCAGGCCCATTGTGTTCTAATTTCTCTCATAATATTCATTCTAATAAATGGTTAGTTGTGTTTGCATTAAGCGGTTGTGAAATATTGCATTAAGCTGCCCCTGCACGTCACTGGTCAAAGCCTGCAATCTCCCTTCCCAAAGCATGCTGTCAGTGTGAAAGAGAATCACTTTATCAATGTGGCCTGGGAATAAAATGCTCTATGCTGGATTAAGTTTACCAGACGTCTGGATTTACCAGGACATGTCCTCTTTTAAGAAGATTGTCCGGGCGTCCGGATGGCTTTTTTCAAAACCCGCAAGAGCAAAGTGGAAATGTCCAATCAGATTGGTGCACAAAAAAGTGTCTTTCAACTCATCTGATAAACCCAATGGTCTTTATTAATCCAAATTAGCTCATACATCCAAAGCAACTCAACGACTCGACATGATCATGTTTCAGCCACCCGGCCTGCATCAGGAGTCTTAGGAGTCTTTGGGTATCAAATAATCTCAAATGGTCTAAAGCAAAACGAACAAACCGTTGCTCCGAATCTGTAACACCACTGAATAATACAGCTTTGCAGGTTTTGAAATGCTGTTGAGATCAGGGCCGTCTGGAGTGTATCTGCGCATGCAACACAGTGACATCACACATATGCGCACAAAGAGACGAGGTTTGTGTGGGGCTGGGGGCGGGAGCGGAAGCGGGCCTGGGGACGGAGCAGGGCAGGGCCACATGTCCTCTTTTTCCAGATGGAAAATCTGGTAATTCTAAGCTGGATGGAGTCCTTCACCTGCAGTCCACAAGTTTCACCAGTGAGGGACTGGAAAGCTCTGTAGAACTCCAGTTAACCTGCTTCTCTCCAACAACTGAAAACACAATATTGAAGCACCGCCCTCTACTGGTGGCAAGAAAGATGGAGGACTTCTACTCAGAGGGAACAGTGCTTATTGTATACTAGATGGAAAAATTAATGCATGCTAAGTACAAAGCAAGTGAACCAACTATTGGAGGCGGCCCCATATTTACTGCACAGAAACGTGCATGGGGGGAGAGTGTGGGGCAGTGGTTAAAGCTACAGCCTCAGCACTCTGAGGTTGTGGGTTGAAACCCACGCTGCTTTTTGGGACCTTGGGCAAGTCACTTCTTCCCCCCTTTTCCCCAGGTACATTAGATAGATTGTGAGCTTGCCAGGACAGACAGGGAAAAATGCTTGAGTACCAGAATAAATTCATGTAAACTGCTCTGAGCTCCCCTGGGAGAACAGCACATAAAAATGAATGAATAAATAAATGTGTCCATACCATATTCATAAAGAACACTCAAATGCACTTATCTTTTGTTTCGAAGGCAGTAAGTATATCTATGCTAACTGCAACCTTGACAGCAACAGTGATGCACGAGCTACGCCAGGGCTGCCCAATTCCGATCCTTGAGATCTACTGGCAGGCCAGTTTTTCAGGATATCCACAACAAATATGCATGAAAGAGATTTACTGCACTGTCTTCTTGCTATGCAAATCTCTCTTTTGCAAGTTCATTGTGGATATCCTGAAAATCTGGCCTGCCAGTAGATCTCGAGGACCGGAATTGGGCAGCCCTGATCTACGCTATATCTCTAACTATAGCCCATTTCTTGCAACAGAATAGGCTAACTGCTCAGCATAATCTTGTAAACAGGCCCCTAAATTGACAGTATCAGTGCTTAGCTGGGTATAAATGTACTTTGAACCTTTGAACTGGTGTTAGAGTGCCTGAATGTGGCAGATATCCATATAATTTATAGCAGGAGCCCTGCCTGTTTTCTGTCAATGTTACAATCCATGTACACCTTTCTTGCAAATGCATACTATGTAAGTTAAGCAGATAGGTATTTGCAGTATAGCAGAACACTTAGCAGCATGCTGGTATATGCATGCATAAATGTTACCATCTGGTTATAGAAATGAGCGACCCTCCAATTCCGGTTCAAGCTGTAGCTGCAGAAAGTTATATAGGAAGAGATACTGAATGAATTCTATCAATCAAGGTAAGTTTTAGCAATGGCCTGTTGACTACTGAAGGCCTATACTCAAAGATAATTAATACGCTTTGTTACAGAAATGCAAGCCAAGATCCGCAAGATAAATTGGGCTATACTGTACAATGAGAAACAATTAGCTCTCTGCTCCATATGGCCTTATGTCCATTAACATGCCCTATTAACAATGCAGAACAAAAAGCACTCTAATTAAATTCAGAAAGGCTTTTGATATTACATGAAAAAAGACTTTCATAATCTGTTTTGACAGCAGGTTGAGATTTTAGATGCCTGTAAGGTGACGAAAAATAATGATAGTCCATTTTAATTGATGAATTCAGAATGATCTTGTAACGATGCAAAAAAGAAAATCTCGCAATGATGGTGCATTGCTAGTTTACATTCCAAGCATCATGGTTTGATTACATCTTATTATTTGCAAAATATCTGGTCTTATAGCAATACCATAAGTTCAAAACAGGTAAAGTTTCTTTTTCTTTTTAAAGGTAACAATCTTTCTATTTTACAGACTGTTAACTTCATTATTTATAGGATTCATCATAAATCACATTTCACTGCTTTGTAAATGTCCTTATGCATACTAATTTAGGAATTTTAAAAAGTCAGAAGTCCAATAAGTACTATTTCCTTGTTTATTTATTTTCTTTCAAGCCACAAACAGGAATATCCGGTTTCATTAGTGAATTTTTATTTTTTTACAGATGACTTTTACCCCCCTTTTATCAAGCTCCGCTGCCAAGCGGCGTGAGCTAAATGCCGAGTCACCCGTAGGAACAGAATGGATAGCTCGTCATTTAGCTTGAGCTGCTTAGCAACACAGCTTGATAAAACAGGGGGATAATTTGGTTAACATAAGAAAACTAACCACTTTGATTTGGATCCCCTCAATCATTGTCTGAAGTCTCCTAGAGCAAGTCCATATCTGAAACTTAACTGATCAAAATCTATAGCTATGTAGATTACAGGTCAAATTTTCATGCCCTCTATTGCTGACCTTTACAAAGCTGCGGTGGAGGTTTCTACCACGGGCCGGCGAGGTAAATGCTCCGATGCTCATAGAATTCCTAATAAACTTATCAGGCTGAAGTTAAGAACCAAAGTGGTGACCTGGATTAGAAACTAGTTGACTGACGGGCAACAAAAGAGCGGTGGTAAATGGAATTTGCTTGGAGGAAAAAAAAAAGGTAAGTAGTGGTGTGCCTCAGGGATCGGTATTAGGGCCCATTCTGTTCAATATATCTTAGAGTGATATTTATGAAGGGTTAGAAGGAAAAGTGTATCAATTTGAAAATGACACACAGATTTGCAACAGAGTGGACACAACAGAGCAAATAGAAAACATGAGAAGAGATCTGTGAAAGTTAGAAGAATGATCTAATGTTTGGCAATTAAAAATTAATGCGAAGAAGTACAGAGTGATGCACTTGGGGAGTAAAAATTCAAAGGAACTGTATATGGGGTGAGGGGAGAGAGTGTGGTTCAGTGGTTAACGCTATAACCTCAGAACCCCGAGGTTGTGGGTTCAAACCCTCGCTGCTCCTTGGGACCCTGGACAAGTCACTCAATCCCCTCCATTGTCCCAGATACATTAGATAGATTGTGAGCCCACAGACAGTAAAAAATGCTCGAGTACCTTAATAAATTCATGTGAACTGTTCTGAGCTCCTTGGGAGAACAGTATAGAAAACTGAATGAATAAATAACTAAATACTAGGGAGTGAAAAGCTGATATGCATGAACTGGGAGAGGGACCTTGACGTGATGTGTAGAGGGTATCAAGGCTGTAAAACAATGTGTTGATGTGGTGGCCTTAGCCAGAAGGATGCTGGGCTGCACAGAGAGAAGAATTGCTAGTAGAAAAAGTGAGGTGTTAATGCCACTGTACAAGTCGTTGGGGAGGCCACACTTGGAATACTGTGTTCATTTCTGGAAGTCATATCTTGCTAAGGAAGTAAGAAGACTTGAAGCGATCCAGAGGAAAGTGACAGAAATGATATCTGAATTGAACTGAGAGACATATGAGAAGAGGCTGAATATCTATATCCTAGAGCAGGGGTGCCCACACTTTTTGGGCTTGCGAGACCAAGTCAAAATGATTTATCAACAATAAAATTTAAAAAACACAAAGCACACTGTACATTACATTAGAGATTTGTATTCTGCTATTACCTTGCGGTTCAAGGCGGATTACTTATGGTTGGTCTGTTACAAAAGGAGATCAGTGATCATGACTAGTGAAGGTAAAGAATAGGGCAGGTAGTTTCGGAGAGTCAGGAAGAAGATAGGAGGATGGGGGAATTTGTGATGTTAAGACTTATTCAGGGATTTCTTGAAGAGTATGGTTTTTATTTCTTTTCTAAATAACTGGTAGCCTGTGGTTGTTATCAGTAGATTGGAGATTTGGTTATCTAGTTTAGCTGCTTGAGTGGCTAGGAGACCGTCATAAATTTTTTTTCTGTTTAACTTCTTTGATTGGCGGGTGTGTGAATGGGTTGTGAGTTTTTCTATGTCTGGATGAGGTATTATGGATGAGTCGGTTGTTCAGGTAGGTTGGGCTGCCTCCGTTTATAATTTTAAATAGTATGCAGTAGAATTTGAATAGTATTCTTTCCTGGATTGGGAGCCAGTGTGAGTTGATGAATGCTTCAGTAATATGGTCGTGTTTTCTTAAGGAGTAGATGAGTCTTAGGGCTGTATTTTGAATTGTTTGTAGTTGTTTGGTCATTATTGTAGGGCAGGGGAGATAGAGGATATTGCAGTAATCTAGTATACCTAGGATAAGGGATTGTACTATGAGCGGGAATTGTGTTCTTTCGAAGAATTTACGGACTTGTCTTAGATTTCTCATAACGGCAAAAGATTTCTGTATTGTTTTGTTTATTTGTGGTTGCATGGTGCAGCATCTGTCTATTGTCATGCCTAGTAGTTTTAGGGTGGTTTGAATGGGGTAATTGATCAAGTTGATTTCTATGTTGATTATAGTTGGGGGTTTTGTTATTTTCGAGGAGGATGAATTTTGTTTTGTTTGGGTTGAGTTTTAGTTTGTGGTCTTCCATCCAGTTCACTATTGTTTCCAGAGTTCGGTGTAGTGTGTCTGTTATAGTAGTAATAATAATAATAATAATTTATTGTTTATATACCGCCAAAGCCAAAGTAGTTCGAGGCGGTTTACAATAAAGAAGATCTGGACATTCAGTGGAAAAAACAATGAAGTCTTTGAGTACATGAATATTTGTACAGAGTAAGGTTACATTGTAGGGGCGGGTTTACAATAAGAAGTAGTTTGAGGCGGTTTACATACAGCATGGGGTAAGCAGTGAATACTAGGAATCCTTGGTCACAAATCGGTTGAACAGGTTGGTTTTAACTAGTTTTCTGAAGTTGAGGTAGGATGAGGAGTGCTTGATGATGCTTGGAAGGCAGCCGTTCTGTCAAGGAATCTTTTGTATCAGCAGGTTTTTAATGTAGGATGGCTAAACATACGTATTCTGCGTGTAGGCCTGGTGGAGCAGTCTAGTTTAAAGTGGGAGACCTGGTATAGAGGGGCCAGACCGATAATGGATTTGAAACAAAGGCAGGCAAATTTGAACAATGCTCTTGCCGCCAGAGGCAAACAGTGGAGTTTTTGGTAGTAGGGGGTTATGTGATCCCATTTCTTTATGCCGAAAATCAGTTGCACAGTTGAGTTTTGTATGATTCAGAGTCTTTGAATGGTTTTCTTGAGAGACCCCAGGTAAATGATATTCCAATAGTCGAGTAGGTTTAAAATGGAGGATTGCACCAGTAAGTGGAATGATGTTGTGTCGAAGTACTTTCTGATGGTTCTTAGTTTCCATAGTGTCGCGAAGCCCTTTTTGATTAGTAGCTCTGAGTGCATATTTAGAGTGAGATGGCAGCCCAGTGTCACTTCCAGGGTTGTTATGGTATCGACAATGGGAAAGTTCTGACCGTTCAGGGTTATTGTAGTATCTTTGATTTTGTCGTTTGGGCTTGCCAGGAGGAATTTGGTTTTTACAGGGTTGAGCTTCACTTTGAACTCTGTCATCCATGTTTCGATTTGTTTTAGAATTAGTGCTAGATGATTCTTCGTCTCGGGAGTCAGGCTTGTTAGGGGCAGGACTATGATGATATCATCGGCGTAGATGTAAAATTTGATTTTTAATTTTTCCAGTAGATTTACCAATGGGACTAGGTAAATGTTGAACAGAGTGGGGGATAGGGGGGAACCCTGTGGTACTCTCCATGGGTTTACCCAGCTGGATGATTGGATATTGTCGCTATAGACTCGGTATGATTGTTTGGTCAAGAAGGCTTGGAACCATTTTAGTACATTCCCTGAGAGACCAATTGCCTCCAAGCAGTCAATTAGGATGGTGTGATAGACTAAATCAAAGGCGCTGCTTAGATCAAGTTGAAGGATTAGTGCACTGGAGCCTTGGCTGAGTAGGTTCAGGAGGGAATCCAGTAATGAGGCAATGACCGTTTCCATGCTGAACCCGGATCGAAAGCCTAATTGGTTTTGATAGATTCCTTGGAATTTTTTATAATCGGTGTGATCAGTATAGAAACATAGAACATAGAAAGGTGACGGCAGAAAAGGGCTATAGCCCATCAAGTCTGCCCACTCTACTGACCCACCCCATTAAGTCTGAATGCTGCTCGACCCACGTAGGGATCCCACGTGGATGTCCCATTCTTAAAGTTGAGCACGCTTGTGGCCTTGATTACCTGCACCGGAAGTTTGTTCCAGTGATCTACCACTCTTTCTGTGAAGAAATACTTCCTGATGTCACCACTAAATTTCCCTCCTCTGAGTTTGAGCGGGTGCCCCCTTGTGACTGAGGGTCCCTTGGGAAGGAATATATCGTTTTCCACCTCGACACGACCTGTGACGTACTTAAAAGTCTCAATCATGTCACCCCTTTCCCTGCGCTCCTCTAAAGAGTAGAGCTGCAATTTGCCCAGTCTTTCCTCGTATGAGAGACCCTTGAGTCCAGAGACCTTCCTAGTGGCCATTCGAGTATGTGACCTAACTCCTCGGGAAATGTACCTGACAGTAATAGGGAGGAGAGCCAATCGTATAACATGGCTTTGAAGGTGACTGGAGCAGCTTTCATGACATTTGGAGGGCAGCTGTTTAACCTGCAGTATGAATTGACGTATTTTGAAAAGAATTTCCTGAAGTGATTCCAGGTAGGGATAGAAAAGTTGTTCCAGTACATGTCTACTCTGGGTTCATTTGTGTGTTGGGCGACTGGGTAGTTCAGATGGTTGATTGTGGAGGGTGGTAAGTTGGATCTTAGGATAATAATTTTGTTGTTAAAAAATTCAGCCAGCACATCTGCTGAAGGTGGGGAGTCTGTGGTGTGGCGTGAAAAGGCCTGTATATCGTAAAGATTGTTAACTAGTTTAGATAAGTTCTTGGTGTTGGTGTTGGGATAGTCTATTTTTTTTGCATTGATCAAAAGGTATGAGGATGGTGATGTTGTCTGCATAACTGTAGGAGGTTATGCCTAGTTTGTCCAGGTATGTTCCGAGGGAGGCAGTATATAGGTTGAATAGAGTAGGGGATAGTGGGGATCCTTGTGGTACAGAGAAAATGTTAATTATCATTTATATTCTGGTTTTTTTTTCAAAGAGGTCAAGGCAGATGACTTTATGCAATGTCACCTCAGTAACAACTATACAAAAATAGACAAATATATCCCATCCCTTTTTACTAAACCGCAATAGCTCATAGGCTCCCTGTGCTAAAAACTGCTATTTCAATTTAATAAAAGGGGGCCATAGTGCAAAATATAGATAGCTGATATAAATTCTCAAAACGGACACATTTTGATCACTAAATTGAAAATAAAATCATTTTCCTACCTTTGTTGTCTGGTGATTTCATGAGTCTCTGGTTGCACTTTCTTCTTCTGACTGTGCATCCAATATTTCTTCCCTTCTTTCAGCCTCCTGTATGCTTCCTCTCCGCCAGACCTTTCCTCCCCAAACTTTTTCTTCCTCTCTCCCTGCCCCCCTTCCTTCTTTCTTTCTGTCTGTCTTTCTTTCTGTCTCCCTGCCCCCCTTTCTTTCTGTCTGTCTTTCTTTCTGTCTCTCTACCCCCTTTCTTTCTGTATTTCTTTCTGTTTCACTGCCCCCTTTCTTTGTCTTTCTCTCTCCATTCCCCCTTTCTTTCTTTCTTTCTGTCTCCCTGTCCCCCCTTTCTTTGTTTCCCTTCTTTCTTTCTGTCTCCATGCCCCTTTTCTTTCTGTCTCCTTGTCCCCCCTTTCTTTCTTCTTTCTTTCTGTCTCCCTGCCCCTCCTTTCTTTCTTTGTCTTTATTTCTCCATGCCCTCCCCCAAGCCATCGCCATTGGGTAACAGGCCCCCAAGCCACCGCCGCCGAGTTCTGAGCTCTCACTGCTTCCCGACGCGGTAAACAGAATGCAGAAGTGCCGGGCAGACCAGCCTTCCACCCCGATGTCAATTCTGACATCGAAGAGGAAGTTCCGGGCTAGCCAGGCTGGTTGGCCCAGCGCTTCTGCGGTCTGTTTACTGCGTCAGGAAGCAGGTAGAACACAAAGGCAATGCAAGCCCTGAGATGGGCTTTGCAATCGCCTCGCCTTTGCGATCTACTGGTCGATTGCGATCAACCTTTTGGGCACCCCTGTCCTAGAGGAAAGAAAGGATAGAGGAGATAAGATACAGATGTTTAAATATTTAAATGGTATTAATCTACAAACAAATCTTTTCCAGGGACGGAGAAGCAGTAAAACTAGAGAACATAATATGAGGTTGTTAGACTTAGGAGTAATGTCAGGAAATAGTTTTTCAAGGAGAGGATGGTGGATGCCTGGAATGCCCTCCGTATAGAGATGGCGGAGGCAAAAACAGTGACCATACAAAAATGTGTGGGATAGGTACAAAGGATCCTTAAATAGAAAGCGGATAATAATAACACAAAACTCAACAGATCAGTAATTATAACTTTGTTTATGACACGCAGGAGCAGTGCTTAAATCAAAGCCAATGCTGGATTGGCTTCTACTGATGTGTGCAGTATATGGCAAAACATATTGGGACAGGCTGCAGTTAGCTGTGATGGTGACTCAAGCAGTCGGGCAGCATAGCTGATGCAGGACAGACTTCTACAGTCTGTGTCTGTATGTGACAAGACAGATCAGAAGCAAGTTTCTTTTATCACATTCATATCATCTGAATACAGGTCTTGCCCATCTTGAGAGGAGGGAAAGACATGGGGTGCAGCTCAAAAATTGAAAGTAGCACGGACACAAGAATCCATGCGATGTTCAGGACCAAGACACTGAAGACACCAGCTGTACGGGTCAGTGATAGATATGGCCCTGTTGCACCTAGTACACTTCTTGAACCCACTGGCAGGCTTGGAAATCAATGGAAAAATAGCCACAGCGAAGTCAAAGGACTCAATCATACCGGATGTCGAGTAATCGAGAGTCTGAAAAAGGTTCAATGCTGCCAGCCTGAAAAGAGGCTGAAAGGGGCCCAAAGGCCGTGAAAAAAAACAAAAAATGAAAACTTTTTTAACAGAAATACTTTGAGAAGGAAAATAATGAAGAAAACAACTAAGAAAAACTACGGGAAGGCAAAAAAAAAAAATTAAGAAAATATATGTGCACCTTCTTAGCTCCACGGATAACAGATAATATTGGCTCACAGGACCATCAGTTCTTAGATGGTCCTATGAGTCAATGCCAGGTGAAAAGGCATTCGCGCTTGTGCAGTACAGGCAGTCTAAAGAAGTTAAAGTGACAGTACACTTTTGCACAGTCCGTATCTGGCTCCATGGATCCATCTGTGAGAATATGATGCCTGCTTGTCCTGGGATAAATATCCTTATCCTGCTTCCAGGGTACTCCTGAAAAGGAATATAGGGGAAGGGAGGGGGGAACTTACTATAGAGGCAAGGACTTAAATGACCCCAGGTGCCAACTAGATCATATTCTGCTGTGCAGGTAAAATTATACCTAGGCACAGGTTAGAAACACAGAACAAGTGAGTATAAGTTATGAATAAAATTGTACATTTTTGACAAAACAGGCAAATAACTTTCAAACCAAACCTACTTTAGTACTAAACCTACTTTCAAACCAAACCTACTTTAGCACTAAACAAAAAAATGGCAATGTTTAATTATATCTGTTCACTGTGGCTATTATTCCTATGTTTGCTGCTTCACTGGTTTTCTGTCAGAACATACTAACAAGCTTGCAGACCTTTGAGAGCCCCTACAGCATTTCAGATAGCTCACCACCAACTTTCTTTAAAGAGTATTTGTTTCCCACATGCACTGTTATGACATAACATTCAATCACACGTCTTTTTGCCTGATATATGGGGTCAGTCACAAGTCTCAGTCAGACCTTTGCCAAATTGTTCTTTATATATGTTTCTTGATCTTTGAAGAGTCTTACTGACAAAGAACTGAGCTGAGAACTCAAGAAATTTGTGAAAGACTACTTGCACAGAGGATTAGTCACAAACAGCAGAATATTTTTGATTCCGTTGCACAGAGGAACTGCAGTATCTGCCGAAAGTAGTTCATTTGGATGCTGATGTCCACGTCTGTACTAGGTTCTCAGTCAACCCACCTTTGTACTATACCTTGCCCCTCTGAATTCAAAATGTCTATGCCATGTCAGATACAAAGGAAGGGACAGATGATTATTCTGTCTAAAAAAACAAAGCCAATAATAGTTGTTTTTTTGTTGTTTTTGTTTAAACCAAACATATAAGCACAGATATAATATAAAGCTTCTTCCTTCAACCCCACCAAAAGTGATTTTCATCAATGCAAACCAGTGGTTCCCAAACCTGTCCTGGGGGAACCCCCGCCAGTCAGGTATTCAGGATAGCCGCAATGAATATTTATGAGAGATTTGCATGCATCTCCTCCAGTGAATGCAAATCTCTCTCATGAATATTCATTCCCACCTGGATAAGGACCACTGAATGCCTTATTTTATGTAAGACAAATATATAATGCCTGAAAGTTATAATTTCACTTCAATGTCTAATGGATAAAACGAGCCATACAACAGTATTTTTAAAATCATGCCATAGATAATTTTATAGATGCCAGTTAAGTTAATTAAGAAGTATGAATACCATTTAGAAGTATATGCCAGAGATTTCAGTTTATCACACAAATATATGTCATGCACCACATAGCTAAAAGGTTAATTTTTTTATAAAAATTTAAAATAAGCCATACTGATCAGACCAAGATCCATCAATCCCAGTATCCTGGTATCCTTTAAAAAAAAAATACTGGCATTACATTGGTGGCCCTTTAGTCTTCATATATCAAGGCTACAAATCACTACTATCAGGTTAATAATTTCATGTTTGAGCTCTTTCAGAAATCTGGGGGAGTCTATCACCTGGTCCTTGTGATTTGTTACTCTTCAGTTTGTTAATTTAGTCTATCTTCTAGATTTAGTTATTTGCTTCAATTGCTTTGAACTGTCACCATCAAAGAAGGTTTCCAGAGGGGTAAGAACATAGCCTTATTGGGTCAGACCAATGGTCCATCAAGCCTAGTAGCCCCTTCTCACCGTGGCCAATCCAGGTCTAGTACCTGGCCAAAACCCAAGAAGTAGCAATATTCCATTCTACCAATCCAGGGCAAGCAGTGGCTTCCCCCCAGTCTTTGTCAATAACAGACTATGGACTTTTCCTCCAGGAACTTGTCCAAACCTTTCTTAAAACCAGCTACGCTATCCGCTCTTACCACAACCTCTGGCAATGCATTCCAGAGCTTAACTATTCTCTGAGTGAAAAAGTTACACATTCTCCTCAGTGAAGGCAGACAAAATTCATTTTGGTTTTCTGCTATTATCTTGTTCTTCCAGAGCACTCTTTATACCCTTTGGCTAACTGGTGGGTCCAACTAACTTCTTCACGAGCTTTTTGATTCAAATGTATTTAAGCAAGTTTTTAGTATTAGTTTTTTCCCTCTTCAGCAAAGTTCTTTTCAGTGCATTATATCTAACTTGCTAGAGTTTAGGCTCATCCCTATGTTCCTCATTTGGGTCTATCTTCTGTATTTTGAAGGATACGTTTTTGGCTTTAACTGTCTTTCACATCACTATTATAAACACACTGACGGTTGTTCAATCTTCTTTCAATCTTTTTAGTGCGTAAAATAATTTCTGTCTTGACTTCTAAAACAGAATCCATAATAATAAAAGGCTAAGCGCGCATGCGCTTTTCAAAGATCGTAATTCCTGGTGGCGTGAGGTGTGCTTCTGTGTCACACCTCACGGCGCCTTCGCTAGCTGGAGGCGCATGTTCCAGAGACTCCTCCCTCCCGCTGCCGCTGCTCTTCAAAGCGGCCTGCTGAGGTTCGCCAGCCGCTGTAGCGAACCTCGCAGGCCGCTCTCCACCTTCCCGATGCAGAAAAAAAAGCAAATTCAGGTAGGACGGAGGCTGCGATCGGCAGCGACTGCTGCTACTCCTCCAGCCGCCTAGCTCATCTCCGCCGGCCCCGGCCGGCAGCCCCCTCCACCCCGTCCTGATCACGAGGGAGACCGTGCAAAGGGAAATGCAAGGGGAAGGGGAAAGAGAGGAAGCGTCTCTAGCACCCGTTAATGTAACGGGCTTAAAGAGCTAGTTGTTAAATAATTGCCTAAGACCTGTTCAGATTTTCCAAAGAAACTGACATTAGGAAAAGGAAAGGAACTACCAGTCCCAGCATGTCCCAAGGTGGGAAGTATACAAACTAGGGCTGGAACTGCTAGGACAACCAGCCCAGATGGAAAAGGCTGTAATCAGCTGAAAAGAAACCTGAATGTTGCTAACATGAGACAGAGTAGCTCAGCTGGTATGAGTTCTAATCAGAACAGAGTAGGAGTAAAGGGAGTGGCTGCTAGGGAACAAGAGAAGCCTACACCATCTACCAGAGCAAGACTGTCTGATATGGAGAGGAGTTTACTCCAGCACAGAGCTGGAAATCAGCAAGCCACCAACTCTCAAGTTTCCCAGGTAAAAGCCTCTAATGCTGAATTTGCTACTGATATTGAGGACGTTGAAATGGAGCAAGATGCTATGGTGGAAGAAGTAAATGCCTGGGAAATGGAGTCTGTAGAGTGTGGGGGATGGGCTGATGAAGAAGGCATGGGGCTGAGTTAGGAGCTTCCATGCAGTAAATGTGCTTGCTGATAACCAAGAGGATAATATTGGGGTTTAAAGCCAGTGTGCCCTACACCTTGAATTACCAAGGGTGAGCTGCAGGAAGAAGGGATTTGAGAGCAAGGCAGCAAGACTGTTCAAGACCTTGCCAGAACCCAAAGACTAATAAGATATTGCCTTTGGCATGATTTGTTTGTTTCAACTTCTGCTGAAGTGGTATGTTAAGGCAGTTATTTTGAATTGTGTTTTTTTTTTTTCTTTGCCTTGTATAATAACTTTTTGAGGCTGCCAGTTTATTTTGTGGATTTCTGTGAGTGGGGAACCTGAAGATTTGGTTCCATGTATGGGAGGTGAAATCCCAGAGCTTGGGGAAGTAATATTCTTGGTTTCCCCCCCTCTAAGCACTGGCTATTAAGTACTAGGTAAAGAACGTGTGCTTGTGTTTTCTGTTGTTTGTATGACTTACCTAGTTTGCATTGTTTGACCAAACTGGAAGCAGTGGAAGAGAAGGTGAAGCATGAACCGAGTATGATGTGTTTTCTCTGTTTTGCACCATGGATGGAACTACTGTGAATCTATACAGAGTGATGAATTGACTTGGAGCAATAAAGTACAGTTTTTCCAATTTAAAGCATGTTTTACTGCATTCTCTACTCTACTCTCCAAGCTTCGTCTAACCGCTCGGCCGAGGTCTATGTGCTCCGGCCAAGGCCCCTAGCTCCAGCCAGCTCAGCCATGCCTGGTCACAATTTATAGTTCAGGTTTCTCTTTCCCACATGCATCACTTTGCGCTTGCTCATGTTAAAAAGTTATCTGCCATTTGGATGCCCAGTGTCCTAGTCTCTCAAGGCCCTCTTGCAATTTTTCCACAATCCTCTTGCGATTTAACAACTTTGAGGCATCGGCAAATTTAATTACCACCTTTAAATCATAATTTTGGGGAGGTTCTTCAGGGCATTGGGAAAAATACTTGTGGATTGGCTTCAAGGAGGGGGGATGTCATTTGGGAGGCAGAGAAAAGGGGTATTTCCTCATTGCTGAGCAGCAGCCCTATTAAGAAGCAGCTTGAGAACACTGGAGCATGGCTTTGCATTATTCTGGTACCACCGAAGTCAGTAACCTATGGTACTGAGGTACTGACTTTATTTTATTTGTGCCACAATCTAAGAAAAAGTAACAAGTCTTAGTGCACGCTTACTTGTCATTTGGGTTCTATTTATAACTAAAAGTTTTTGTTAATTGAAATGATATATTTCTGGCAAATGAAATGAGTGTGGTGCAGTGGCTAAAGCTACATCTTTAGCACCCTGAGGTTGTGGGTTCAAACCCACGCTGCTCCTTATGACCCTGGGCAAGAACATAAGAATTACCGCTGCTGGGTCAGACCAGTGATCCATCGTGCCCAGCAGTCCGCTAACATGGCGTCCCTTAGGTCAAAGACCAGTGCCCTGAGTCTAGCCTTACCTGCGTACGTTCTGGCTCAGCAGGAACTTGTCTAACTTTGTCTTGAATCCCTGGTGGGTGTTTTCCCCTATAAAAGCCTCTGGAAGAGCGTTCCAGTTTTCTACCACTCTCTGAGTGAAGAAGAACGTCCTTACGTTTGTACGGAATCTATCCTCTTTTAACCTTAGAGAGAGCCCTCTCATTCTCTCTACCTTGGAGAGGGTGAACGATCTCAAAAAACATGACCACGTAAGCCCTTACTACAAAAAACTTCACTGGTTGCCAGTAGAGGCAAGATCATCTTCAAATTTGCCTGCTTCTGCTTCAAAACCTTAACAGGCTCTTCCCCAATTTACCTGTCTGAGCACCTTGAAATTGCACACAAAATGCTTGCCTGTTTACCTTTCCATCCCTAAAGGGCTGCCTCCACAAGAGATTCCTTGACAGATCCCTAGCATTCCAAGCGGGCAAATGGAACAAATGCCCAACCGCCCCCATTTCTAATTCCCCTTCTCACCAGATGTTCAGGAAGTCAATCAAAACCTATCTCTTTGACAAATTCCTCTGACTCCTCACCACCCTTTCTCCCTCGCCCCCTACACCGACCTTGGATATGCTCTTGGATTCCCCGACTCCTCCGATCTTGTCAAGCTACTTAATGGCCTAACAAATCTGATCGCTTAGTTTAACTAAATGCCCTGTTTTGTAACTCCTTTATTTTTTATGCCTCATCTCTGTCATGCATGTAACATCACTGTTAAAGTACAGTCTCTTCATCTGTTAACCGCATTGAACTTCCATGGTATTGCGGCATAAAAGAATAAATTTATTATTATTATTATTATTATTATTACTAAGTCTAGTCCCTCCATTATCTTGAATGTTTTGATAATGTCCCCTCTCAGTCTCCTCTTTTCAAGGGAGAATAGGCCCAGTTTCTCTAATCTCTCACTGTACAGCAACTCCTCCAGTCCCTTAACAATTTTAGTCGCTCTTCTCTGGACCCTGTCGAGTAGTACCATGTCCTTCTTCATGTACGACAACCAGTGCTGTTCACAGTATTCCAGGTGGGGGCGTACCATGGCCCAGTACAGTGGCATGATAACCTTCTCTGATCTGTTTGTGATCCCCTTCTTAATCATTCCTAGCATTCTGTTCGCCCTTTTCGCTGCCGCTGCGCATTGCGCAGATGGCTTCATTGACTTGTCGACCAGTACTCCCAAGTCTTTTTTCTGGGGGGGGTCTCTCCAAGTACTACACCAGACATCCTATATTCGTGTATAAATTTTTCTTACTGACATGCATCACCTTACACTTATCCACGTTAAATCTCATTTGCCATGTCGTGGCCCATTTCTTGAGCGTGTTTATGTCACTTTGCAGGTCTTCACAATCCTTCTGCATCCTCACTACTTTGAATAACTTTGTATCGTCTGCAAATTTAATCACTTCGCTCGTCGTACGAATTTCCAGGTCATTTATAAATATATTGAAGAGCATGGGTCCAAGCACCGAACCCTGCAGCACTCCACTTGTGACACTTTTCCAGTCAGAGTATTGTCCATTTACCCCCATTGCCAACCAGTTTTTAATCCACGTGAGTATTTCACCCTCGATTCCATGGCTCACAATTTTTCGACGTACTCGTTCATGTGGGACCTTGTTGAACGCCTTCTGAAAATCCAGATATACAATGTCAACCAGATCACCCTTGTCTATCTGCCTATTTACTCCCTCGAAGAAGTGCAGAAGTTCTTCAAGCAAGATTTTCCTTTGCTGAAGCCATGCTGGCTGGTCCTCATCAGATTGTGTCCATCTAGGTGATCAATGATGCGTTCCTTTATCAACGCCTCTACCATCTTTCCCGGTACCGGGGTCAGACTCACCAGTCTGTAGTTTCCCGGTTCTCCCCTCAAGCCTTTCTTGAAGACTCAGCATAACATTCGCCACTTTCCAGTCTTCCAGAATCCTTCCCGATTTGATCGGCAGATGGGCTATAGCTGAACTGCTCCACTAATAGCCACTTTCAGTTCCTTGATTACCCTCGAATGGATGTCATCCAGTCCTGGGGATTTATCGATTTTAAGCCTATCAATCTGCCTGCATACCTCTACTAGACTGACCATCAACCCTGTCAGTTTCCTGTCTTCGTTTCCTGCATATAGCCTGTCAGCTTCTGGTATGTTGCGTACATCCTCTTTGGTAAATACAGACGCAAAAAATGTGTTTAGTTTGTCGGCGATGGCTTTGTCCTCCTTTAGCACTCCCTTCATTCCATGGTCATCCAAAGGCCCCACCGCTTCCTTCGTGAGTCGTTTCCCCTTAATATATTGAAAAAACAGCTTGAAGTTTTTTGCCTCCTTGGCTATTTTTTCCTCGTAGTCCTTTTTGGCACCTTCTTTGATGTTTGTGCTTTTTCCAGTTTTTGTCCGTTTTTGACCTTTTCCATTCCTTAATCGAAGTCTTCTTGTCTCTGACCGCTTAGGCCCAAATTCTGTAACCAGCACTTAATGTTAGGCACCTATTTTGGAGGCACCCAACTAGATAGGCGCCTATCTAAATTGAATAACAAGCTCAATTAAGGTTTTTAATCAGTACTAATTGAAACATAGGTGCCTATCAAGAAAGAGCGGTTCTGTAACAAGACACCTCTAAAAATTTAGGCGGACTTCAAAAAAATAGGTGCTATGCATGTTAGGTGTGGGCGTGGGTTCATGTTAGGCTCCTTGTTATAGAATCGTTGCTCTTAAGCGTGTTTAAGCGCTCACATGGGCGCCTAAGTTTTAGTTGTTACTAGAGCTGGCCTATTTATTGGGTGCCTTCAAAATAGGTGCCGCTAAGCGTGATTCAGTATGCAGCACCCAATTGTGCTTGAATCGCGCTGAACGGTGCCTAACTCGGCGCCTAACTTTTGGGTGCTTCTTATAGAATTTGCCCTTTAATCCTCCCCATTACCCCAGGTACATTAGAAAGATTGTGAGCCCGCTGGGACAGACAGGGAAAAATGCTTGAGTACCTGAATAAGTTCATGTAAATCGTTCGGTATAGAAAATTGAATGAATAACTAAACAATAAAATGTGGCTTGTTGCACTTGAATCAGCATCTAATTGATTACTTAGCCAGCTGAATAACTCAATTTCTAAGACTTGGTCCCATTTCTTGGATTATGACGCATTTATAGCTTTCTTTAGTGTTCTTTCTTTAGTGTTCTCCTTCCAGTCACGATAAATTTTACGTCATTACAATTACTGTTGTCAATCTACCCTACCTAGGGTTACCATATGGCTCCAGAAAAAAAGAGACCAACAAAAAGGCAGAAATGGTCCAAAAAATTCCGAGAACATTTTGGACCATTTCTGCTTTTTTGTTGGTCTCTTTTCAAGTTTCTGTGGCAGTATATTTGGAGTTCCAGAAAAAAGAGGACAGATTTAAACATCTGGGTTTTACTTCCACTGAAAGCAATGGAAGTAAAACAGGCATGCTGCAATCCGTTCCCCCTTTTCTGGAACCATATGGTAACCCTAGCCCCACCATTCTTACTTCCTTGTTCTATACCCTCCATTCCACTAGTGACTAGATATTTTCAAAGACATGCTGTTTAACCCTTATTAGAATATTTTGTATTCTAAGACGCATAGCAGGCAAAAGGGTTAGTCATAGAAACATGATGGCAGATAAAGGCCAAATGGCCCATCTAGTCTGCCCATCCACAGTAACCATTATCTCTTCCTCTCTCTGAGAGATCCCATGTGCCTATCCCAGGCCCTGTTGAATTCAGACAGTCTCTGTTTCCACCACCTCTTCCGGAAGACTGTTCCACGCATCCACCACCCTTTCCCTAGTCAGACATAGAAATAATATAAATATTTTTTGTACAAAACAGATGATCAAAAAAGGGGTCAGAAGTTTGAAAATAATTTCAGATGAATTGCAAGGAAATATTACTGAAGTAAAAGAACATTAGGTGTCAAGTTGAATCAGTTAAAACTTCATGTTGTCTGACATTCTAGAAATTTGCATCATTTCACTATTTTCTTGTGGTTTTGTGGATTGTGAAACTGTAGGACAAAGTACCACTAATGATAATACCTCTCAACCATTGTAACCATCCAAAGGTTAGATGAGAAAATGTACTAGCCTAGTTATTATAGTTGTATTTTGTTCCTCATGACCTCAATCTGCTCAGTTTATAACCCTCAAGAACTCAAGCCGAGCCCCAGAATAAGAATCTGCACTAAGATGATCTGTTTCCAGTATGAACTCAATCCTTCGAGATGCAGTAGTGCATTGTTTCAGGGGCAATGACTCATTTGATTTGTATTGATTCTACACAATCCATTCACTTGTAAGTCAAAGGTACAGTAAGTCTAAAAGAGGTTGGTAGTTATCAAAAGGTTTTATTTAATGATTGCTAGGTGATTACACAACAGGAGTCTGAAACCTTAGATCAAAATAGTACCATTGACAAAAGTTCATTGGCAGTCTTGTGAGATGGACCAATGACGCGTACAGACATGGGAAATAAAAATAGCCATTTTGATGCTGGAAGTAATTCTTTTAAAAGAGAGCTGAACTACAGTGGCAAGGCAGAAAATAAATATTGATCACAACTGGGTTATTTTTTTGTTTTTTTGCAAATTCCCATGATATTTTATAGGCATGACACAAGTGTGTCAATGGAAGAAACCATCATTTTGGCATTTAGGGGAGAACTTATGAAGGTGCAGTACAAGGCACATTCTTTATTTATTTAAATAATTTATATCCCGTTTATCGTACAATTCTAAGCGGGTAACAAAAAAAATACATATTCTCTAACACATAACATCGTAAAACATACAATAATAAAATACCTAACACTAGACTCAACCATAAAAATAATACTAAACTACTTAAAATCAAGTGATTGCAGTATAACAGAACTAAAAGCAGATTATGGGCAAAAATTTGTTCAAATAAAACAGTTTTCACCAATTTCCTGAACTGCTGTACCATGGAAATCACCAGCCTGAAATCAATGGCATAGCTAGGGAGGTTGGCACCCCGGATGATGGCACCCAGCATTGCTGTACCGTGTACCCCCTGATCTTCCCCGCTGCATGAGCACCTCCTCTGCCCCCGCATACCTCTTGAAATATTCACCAGCACGAGCAGCATCTTCCACCTGATGCCCGTGCCAACCTCAGCTCCCTTCTGACGTCACGTCCTGGTCCCGTGACATCAGATGGAAGCCGAAGTGAGTGCGAGCAGCGAGTCAAAGATGTTGCTCGTGCCGGAAAACATTTTAAGAGGTATGCAGGGGGAGGAGAGGTGCCGGCACCCATGCCAAGATGGCGCCTGGGGCGGTAAGCCCCCTCCACCCCCCTTACTACACCACTGTCTTCAGTATAACACTCTGACAAGTCACTGATTGCCACTGGAATGAATAACAATACATGCAAGTCATCCTGTAAGCAGCTTTATTCTAGCAGCCTGGAGCATCAGGGTGCCAAGTTACGGACTTCCAGGGCCCCCTCCCCTCCCAATACCAATCTTCCAAACAAGCACCCTTCACTGATCCAACCCTTGCATAAACAAAACTTTCCTCCTGATCAAGACCCCAATCTTGAATCTATGTCTTAATTCTCTGGTGGTCTAGGTGCCCTGGCAGGAGTGATCCCTTAGTTGCTCCTTCCCTTCTGGCATAATCCATCACAATGGCACGACTACCACTAGTGGACATGTTTCTGTATAAGGAAACATGACCCTTAGCAGTAGTGGTGCAATACTACCTCCAGGGGCACCATCTTGAGAGACAGCACCAGAAGAGCAGGAGTGGCTAGTCATTAGTCCTGACCGGGGATGCTCTAGACCAGGGGTGTCCAACTTTTTGGCCGAAAAAAATATTTCTGGGGCCGCACAAATGCGCAAACGCTGCAGCAAGACAGAGAAGGGGAGCCGGCAAGATGGTAAAAACCTAGGGGCAGTAGAGGAAAACACTGCATCGCCCTCAAACGGGGCCACACAAAATCCTTCACGGGGCCGCATGCGTTGGATACCCCTGCTCTAGACTACCAGGGAATTAAAGTAAAGATCTTTTGAAGGGTGGGATTGTTTGGAGGGTGGAAACTTGGAGTCTTGTTTAGGGGTGGAACCCTGAAAGCCTCAGCTGGGAACACTGAGCTAATAAACCAACTCTAACTTTTTTTTGACTGGGGTTATTTTATTATCATTTTAGGGTTTATAACACAACTTGCAGTGTGTATTGCAAGTCACTTTATAGCATTTATGCATCTCTTTACTGTGTAACTTGTGGTGATTTAAATATCATTGCCTTAAGGCTAGACAATCTGTGATAGTGTCATTTAAGTCACGTTCAGGGGCAAATAATGAAGTTTATTACCTTAATACAGCTTGAAACATTTCACCCTCATCTGGGATATATTTAACGTGACCATTTATTTTTTTCATCAAAACGTGACATCTATTAATATTCAGTCCCACCCCTATTCCGTCCTAGCCCCGCCCCCAATTTTTTCCATTCATTTTTCATGTACACTCAATATCTTATTATTTCATAATAGTAACCATAAAATTAAAAAAAACACAAAACACCCTATACGCAGAGAAAATGTTAATTATCATTTATATTTGGGGGGGTTTCAAAAATGTCACCTCAGTAACTATAGAAAAATAGACAAATATAATGTAAAATATAGACAGCAGATATAAATTCTCAAAACTGACACATTTTGATCACTAAATTGAAAATAAATTAATTTTTCCTACCTTTGCTTTCTGGTGATTTCATGAGTCTCTGGTTGTGTTTCTTTCTGACTGTGCATCCTTTCTTTCATCTCTTTCTTTCTGCACTCAGGCCCAACAATTATCCCTTTCTATTCCCTCCCTCTTTCCTTCCTATGTCCTTAGTGTCCCCAGCACCTCCTTCCTATGTCCTTAGTGTCTCTAGTGCCTTCTTCTTGTGTCCTTAGTGCCCCCAGATCCAGTGTCAGTTCTCCTTTGTACCTCTGTTCCAGGTCTCCCTCTATTATGATCTTGCCTCTCTCTGCTCTTCCTCAGGGTCTCTCCTACTTTGTCTGCACCTCCCATAGTCCTGCTTCTGCCTCCTGTCTTTCCACTTTGGTCCAGGCTTTTATTTCTCTAGTCTTTCTTCTACTTACAACACCCCCCTTTCTCTGCCTCTTTCTCTCCCTCCTTCCTCCCTCCCTCCTTCCTATGTCCCCCTTACTGCCTTCCAGTCTTTGTCCCACCCCTTCCCCAAAGCCAGCCTTCCTACCTCCCTCCCTACCGTGCCCGATTACACCACCCCCGATCCGCTGCTGCTGCTTGCCATCCAGAATCCTTCTTCCCGACGTCAATTCTGAAGTCGGAGAGGAAGTTCTGGGCCAGCCAACCACTGCTGGCTGGCCCGGAACTTCCTCTCTGATGTCAGAATTGATGTCGGGAAGAAGAATTCTGGATGCACCATTATCATCATTTGCTTGTGTGTTGTGTTTTTGCACTAATGGTAGACAAGTCCTGGTCTGTGCACCTTTTTAACAAGGAGGGTATATATACATGATGCCACATGAGGTTTCTATAATTTTAAAAAAAACTGGACACTACAAAGAGCGATAAAGGCAGTGGTGTGCTGGAGCTAGCTCACACCAGTGGCCCCCATGGAGGGACTGGGGGGCCTACCCCCCCCCCCCCGGGCTCAGAGCCTCTCCTGAACTCCTACCAGCCAAACAGACTGTCACTCCTCCACGCTGCTTGTTTCCAGAATTGAGCAGCATGCCAGGACTTTTCACACATGCTCAGAGCATCCATGAGAAGTCCCAGCAGCAGCAATAGTATATTTACTTGGCTGGCAGGGCTCAGCATCCCTGTCAGCAAAAGTATGCCTAGTAGGTGCATGCGTGCATGCAGGGGGGTGGGGGGGAGAGGAAAGAGGGGAAGAGAAGAAAAAGAAATGCATTGCTCCCCCAGTCCACCCCTATGTGCACTTGTATGCTTGGAGATAGAGCCCGTTGTTAAAGATTTACCAGCATGCCATTGAACGAATGCCCCATACATGACAAAGAACCTTATTTACCAATGCACCTGAGCCATCTTCAGCCAGTAAGAACAGCAAAAAAAAAACCAAAACACAAACCTAAAATGCCCCACACAATATAATATTTCAAAGATTTCAACATCACCAATAACCCAAGGGGCCCAGAGAAAAGAGTTTATAAAAGTTCAAAGTATGATATTAATTATATGATTGAATTAAAAATAAATGGTGAGGATTTTTTTTTTTTTAATCATAAAAATCAACTAAACCCATAAAAAACAAAAACATATGAGATTAAAATAACAAATATAGTGGAAAAAAGACCTCAGTGTCACCTAATTTGTAGAAAACAGCTCTGCTAATACGGGGACAAACCTGCTTCAGAAATGCAAACCTGTGTTTTATATATATATATATATATATATATATATAAACATATTCCATATTTTTTTTTATTTGATGATGAAAAAATAAAATTAATCCACTAAAGCAAAAAGCAAAAGACTGTTTAAATCTTCCCCACTGTAACATATTTATGGGCTGCTTTTCATTTATTCATTTATTTAATTATATATTTTGTTACAATGCTTCCCATTCATTCTTATGCTTTTCTGGTTCAGCTGCAATTTATCAGCCTGTAGCGGAAAATACCCAGCGCCTACTTAAAATGCATGGATCCAGCAATAAAATTAACCTTGCGGCAATTGTTTTCCCACATGTTTGATAGACCAATGTCAGCTCATCTGTTAGAGGGAAATAAAAAAGTCAAGCCTAAATGTACAAAAAATTATGATGGAAGCCCTAAATAAAGCAAGGGTAATGCAAGTTTATTGAGTCAAAAATCAATCAATCAATCGAGTGAGTGGATTAGGAGCACCTCATAAGCCCAAAAGAAATAATTTGCCCAAACACTGGAATTTAACAGTAAGGGACCAAATTCCAGCACTTTTAGGAAATAAATAATGAGAAATCAATTCAAAGGAAAAACAGATCAAGAACCCTGAATTCTGACATGCCGACACATTTATTGCTGAGTACCATTTCTTGGCTGACCTGAAAACTTCGGAAGGTGTTTATTTACTTTCAACACCTTCCAGAGATCAATATTTTTAATTTGGATCCCAGTTATTATTTTTCACATCACAGCATCGGGGGAGCAGAGTAAAGTGGCTCATATTTTAGTGCTAAAAAGATCGATATGACAGTTTCACCTTCACTCCAGACCCCTGCAGTTGACTGCTGCACATCATAATGTGCAAGGGTGGGGGAGGAGGCTGCAGGTGCCACGGCACAGGGATCATATCATTATACAGCTGTGGATTCAGACAGCCATGATTTAGCTTATCATGAAGGGCCTGGTGCCCTTAGAAAACCAATCTTGCTTCTTTCACTTTATCAGGCATGTCTTTTTTTTTTTTTTTCTTTTCGCCAGGCAAGGGAGGAAGGAGGAGGAAGGGGAAAAAGGGATGATCAGTTGCATAAGGCAGATTACGTCCCTCATCATAAATGCATCCAATTTTTCTCCCTTGAACCAGGGAACATCTGTAGACTATAATTAATTTTCCATAAATTTCCAAACAAAGTTATTCAAAGCCGAAACTAGGGCTCCAGAACCTGTAACCATAATTCATTTCCAATGGCGGCTTCATTGATCGCTATTCACTATGGTAGAGGGTATGAGAAGAAGAATTATGGGTCCAGTGTATTACTGCACTGACATCTACTTTATTTAAATGGTTTAAGTCTGGGCTGTCTTTCTCTTATCAAAATGAAAAGTGATGGACTACGGTTTCTTCCAGCCTAGACATATTGTATTAGGGCTAAAAATTTTGTCTCCATCCGTGTTAAGGATTTGCTATTTACTATTTCATGACAAAAAATAATATATTGCCGTGCTATGCAGCAGAGTACACATATGAGCAACCTGCACCTAAAGAATTATTTGCTTTTCAATCAACGTTTGAAAATCAATCACTTACACTGTCACAGAAAAAGCTCACGTGAAATTAGCTTGGAATATTTTGGTCAACTATTAGTAGCCCAAGTGTCTTTTCCAAGGCTTTCATATGCTACTAAAACAAAGTGGGAGACAGGATTATTGATTCTAGTGCTTAAGCATACAGATTTTCTATGGTAATAAATGACAGTTCAGAAATAACCAACATAGGTAACCTGTTGCGTCTAACCAAGGATGAAGAATAAATAGTGAAGCATTCTCCGTCTAAAGATATCATGAAAAACCAGTAGATAATATTCTCTAACTAGTGATTACAGTACCATAAATATGTTATTTGTTCAGAATACTCTTCAATTTTTCTTAGTTGGAGCAGGAACACTGATTGCTGTAATTATTTCTAACAGCTTGAGCTTGACTGAGATTTTAGTTGAAGTGTATAGTAAACCAATCATTCAGTTGGGAGCTCTAGATCAGTGGTTCCCAACTCTATCCTAGAGGACAACCAGCCAGTTAGGTTTTCAGGATAACCCTAATGAATATGCATGGAGCATTATATGCAAATCTCCCTCTGCATATTTATTAGGGCTCTCCTAAAAACCCGACTGGCTGGTGGTCTTCCAGGACAGGGTTGGGAACCACTGCTCTAGATCTAATACTCAGTGGCGTACCTAGGGGGGGCGGTCAGCCCCAGGTGCACGGGCCCAAGGGGGTGCACAGCTGGCCTGCCACCGGGGAAAGGCTGCCATTGCAATCATCTGAAAGAAGCCGGCGCCAGTTCTCCCTCCCTCCGAATTTGCTCTGCTTCTTTTCCCGCGGGCCGACCAACTATAGCCGTCCGACGTCAATTCTGACGTCGGAGAGGATGTTCTGGGCCAGCCAATCACTGCCTGGCTGGCCTGGAACGTCCTCTCCGACGTTAGAATTGACGTCGGACAGCCAGAGTTGGTCGGCCCGCGGGAAACGAAGCAGGGCGATTTCGGCGCTGGCCTGTTTTCGATGGCCAGTGGCAGCCTTTCCCCGGCGGTGGTGGCAGCATGGTGGTGGTGGCGGCGGTGGCATGGGGGAGGGCAGGGAGAAAGAAAGAAAGGGGGGGAGACAGGGAGCCAGAAAGAAAGAAAGGGGGCTGGGTGAAAGAAAGAAAAAAATGGGGCATGGGGAGAGAGAGAGAAAGACAGACATAGAGAAAGAAAGGGGGCAGGATGAAAGAAAGAAAAAGTTGGGGGAGGGAATGAGGTCTGGAGGAGAGGAAGCATACAGGAGGCTGAAAGAAGGGAAGAAATATTGGATGCACAGTCAGAAGAATAAAGTGCAACCAGAGACTGATGAAATTACCAAACAAAGGTAGGAAAAATGATTTTATTTTCAATTTAGTGATCAAAATGTGTCCGTTTTGAGATTTATTTATGCTGTCTATATTTTGCACTATGGGCCTCTTTTTCTAAACTGCAATAGCAGTTTTTAGCGCAGGGAGCCTATGAGTGTCGAGAGCAGCATGGGGCATTCAGCGCAGCTCCCTGTGCTAAAAAACGCTATCGCGGTTTAGTAAAAAGGGAGGGAGTATATTTGTCTATTTTTGTATAGTTGTTACTGGGGTGACATTGCATAAAGTCATCTGCCTTGACCTTTTTGAAAACCCACAGAATATAAATGATAATTAACATTTTCTCTGCGTACAGTGTGCTTTGTGTTTTTAAAATTTTATTGTTGGTAGATCATTTTGACTTGGCCACGAAGGTAAGGGGGAGGGAGGGAGGGGAGCTGCTGAAAGACATCTAGGCTTGACTGTGCAGGGAATTATTTTTGTAAAATCATGTTTTGTTATGTGACTAGCATTATTTAGACTTTAATTTCTATGAATGAATAGAATGAAAATGATATAAAATTACTTGCTTGTTTTTATGTGCGTGCGCTGAAGGAAAGTGGAAAGAGAGTGGCTGAGGACACTGAAGGGAAATGGGGAACAGAGAGTGGGGAAAAGACGCTGATTTATAAATTGACAATTGTACAGAATATTGTTTCTTTTTATACTTTAATATAATAAGTTCAATATAAAACAATTCAAGGCTTGTGTGGATGGAATCAAGTGGTTTGCAGGGATGGGGACCCAGCTTACGGGGATTAGTCCAATAAAATGGTATTTTCTTATTTCTCATTATTTGTTTTATTTTATTTGTTAATTTGTTTTATTGTTTTATTGTTATTGTTTTATTGTTATTTGTTAAAGTGGTGATTGTTATGTATCAGTTTTTTCAAATTTACATCTACTGGCTTTATATTTTGTACAGTATTAGAGGACATGTATTACTGTTTTTGTGGTGTTGCATTGTATGCAGAGTCTGGTTTCTTGGCAGTTCAGTTTAACTTTTGTCTACATATTTCTATTTTTAGTTTGTGATTATTCCATATTGGGCAAAGGTGTATCTGTCTGTGTGTATGAAAGGGACATGGCTTTCTGATAGCATTGACTGTACTGGATCAATTGACTGTGCAGGATTTGGTTTGTTTAGTTTTACAATGTATGTGTTGGTGTTCTAGTGCTCACTGAAGTGTTTAAGATACTACCTTTTCCTAGGTACACCCTTGTTGTGCGATATGTAGATTGTTACTAAAAATCATATTTTTCATATAGATGGGGGGTGTCAAAAAATGATGGGCCCCGGGTGTCACATATGCTAGGTACGCCACTGCTAATACTCCACTTTTGGTGCTCTGAAACCCCTGATGCAGCCCGTGTGCAGGTAAAATGTGGTCCACATCAGGTATTGTTAAAGGATTTTTTTTCTTCTAGATATTGTAGAAATATTTGGCCTCTTGTGGATGTTGGCCTTAAAGCTTTCCCATGATCAACAGAACGCAGATTGGTCTTTGTAAGCTTCTGCTACCCAAAGGGTTTTTCTCCAGCTCTATATTATCACCTTCTTCTGGTATCTCCCTTCCCCACTGGAATTTTCATTCTATTGTACAGTCTTTAAAACCAAAAAGGTGGCATTCTTAGAACTCCCCTCACAAACCCAAGTTCCTCTTCAAACATGAGGTAGGTGCCTACACAAAAAGGAAAGGCGTGGCCTAGTGGTTAGAGCAGCTGCTTCAGTACCCTAAAATTATGAGTTTGATTCCCACTGCAGCTCCTTATGACTCTGGGCAAGCCACTCAGGGCCATATTCTATAAACAGTGCCTAATTTAATTGGTAAAGCCATTTAAAAATAATTTTTTAAAAATGTAGGTACCTACTGCTGTCTAGAAAACCAGCACCTTCATTGCATCTACAGGGGCACCTTAGAGCGCCTAAGGTCGAAGTTGGCGTGGTTAACGCTGGAAACAAACTTAGGCGTTCTAAGGTGCCTCTGTGGAAGCAATTCTCACCAAAGGTAGGTGCCAGAAATGTAGGCCTTTAAAACCCTGGCCTACATTTCCAGGGCTTACCTTTGATGAAAGCCGCAATTCTGTAAACGGCATCATTGCGCGACAGACATGCGAATGGCATCTGTTTTTTAGGTGGCTGCTGATAACAGTGCCATTTATAGAATCTGGCCCTTAATACTTCATTGCCCCAGGTACATAATAAGTACCTGTCTAAAATATGTAAACCACTTCAATTGTAACCCCAACGAAAAAGCAGTATATCAAGTCCCATTCCCTGTACCATATTTTGGTCGAGAGTAATTTTATAAAGACACCTAAGGAGTCCCAGCACAAAGGCACACAGCTTGTACCCGTGTTATAAAGACAATCTCCGAACCCTTTTGCCTTCCCTCCACTCAAGGGCACTCAGCGCATAAAGATGTTTGATAATCTTCTGGCGACGCAAGCAGCAAAACTTAACCACTCCATCTCCAACCTGTTGACGGCAACGGGCGACTTCAAAACTTTTCGAAAAGAAATCAAAACTCTACTTTTCAAAAAATTTATCCAGATATCTTAACCCAACCCTTCCCCCTCCTCCTAGATAAATTCTCCCCCAAAACCTCCACTTAAATAATCTCTTCCTCCCCATAACACCAACCAAGTATTCAGATCCCTGAAATGTAACGTAATCTTATTTGTACTCTAACTGTAATCTATTTGTTATATCACACAGTAATGTACAGTCAATTTAATATCCAATTTTCAAGTTCTTCCGGAATTAATCCAGCTACCTCTCCTCCCTTGTAACCAAAAAAAAAATAACAAAAACAAAACTGTTGTAACTTCACTGGAAATGTCCAGTTAGCTCTTTTGTAATCCGCCTTGAACTGCAAGGTATAGGCGGAATAGAAGTCCTTAATGTAATGTAATGTAATGTATTTGCATTATAACCTAGTCTCCTCAAAAACTGCTTAATAGTTAACACCAGTTCAGAAGTCACTCAAATTGGATGTCCCCAGGAGCTCCCTATGGGGGAATTCATTAAATGATACTCAAAAATCACAATGAGCATTATGCTACCTGTTAGCTTGATTTATTTGGACATAAGAGATTGATATTGCATTGTTTGGGCTCTTTTGTGTACCATGATATGAAGTACCATTCTCCAAACAACAAAATATAACAAACAAACAACAGTTTGACTCCTGAGGAAGGCACTAAGGTGCTGAAACACAGGCTGTGTTGGGTCTGATGTTTGTTTTAGTGCGATAAAGTCCCAGTTGAAGCATCTCTTTCATCTCCACTTTTGTCAATTGTGATATTTCATAGAGGAGTTTCACCTTTTTTTTTTTGTTTTTGTTTGCTCAAAAATTAGTACCAGAAAAAAATGGCGTTAACACTATCTATAAAATGCACTGCGAGATGAGTGCTTTAAAAAAAAAAAAAATTGAATAGAGCTTAGCGACAATTCCCACACCTAAAGCTGAGTGCTAGAATTTACACAAGCTGAAACCCGGTACAAAATATCGGCAAACAAATTGTGGCATTTTGGCACATATATGGCACTTTTCTATAACAGTGCGCACAACCTTTTGTAATGACCAGGTTCTCCTTTTGAATTGCACACTAGAGGATTTAGGCATGCGGTGTTACAAAACAGCACACAAGATGACGCAGGTGCAAATTCCATTTAGTGTCAATTAAACACAATTTTTAATTGATAAGGCTCGTTATTTCATACTTGATAGCTTATGCACCAATTTAGTTGTGCGTGCATCTTGACATCTACTATATACAGACTCTAGGGGATACTGCTTAAAATTAGGCATTGTCTCCCAGTTGCATGCTCAAATTTTTTGACTAGGATATACATTTGCTTGCACGGGTTATAGAAAAAGTCAGTTACACGTATAACATAACTCCAGTTAACAGGCATCAATTAGCAGTCAAGCAAGTAACCGACCCTAGCCGTTATTCTATAAGTTGTGCGCTCAAATTGCAGTGTGTGTAACTTCTTGGGGACATGAATCTGAGAAAGGAATGGGTAGGTCAAGGGTATGTCAGGTAGTTATGTGCATGGGTTATAGAATACTAGCATTTATGCATCTAACTGCCTACAATTAGGCATAAGCAATTACGTCAGCCATAGTGACCCTGGGTACTTTCAGTTGGACAAAAATTGTCTTTGAATGCTAATTGATCTCCCTGAAGCAGCTGAAGTGAAACATGACAATTGAGCATAGGTATTTTTATACTGATTTTGATGAACCAGTCTTTTGGGAGTTTTTTTGCAGTCCACCTTAGTAATAATAGTCTGTTTATCACTATATGTGATCCTGCATGAGAAAACCCGGCTAAAGTCGTGAATTTCATAAGCTGGAAAATTGCCTAAGAATGAAGATTGGGATCAATTTATCAAAAATTAGTTCTTCATATAACCTTCTTCTTTTTAATATATATACTTTAGTTTTGCAAAGTTTCAAGACCATAGTTTAATGGGAAATATGATTTTTTTAAAAAAAAACCTTTTATGCCTGTTTTGATGCAGACTTTTGCTGAAATTAGACATCTGCAATATGAAAATTCTCAAAATAATGTGATGTGAGACTCAACTATATGCAAGGGCATAACTTTTTAATTGTACAAGATAGAAGGATGTGGTTTTCACCTATATCTTACAAATTTAAGCGGTTATAAAGCCTGAGGGTTATCAAATATTTTACACCTGGAGACATTAGGAGGGTTTTGTCATCCAGGGTCACAGTATGAAGAAAGTCTTATTACACTGTGCCAAGATTAAACTCTGCAATGACAGAAGCATTGATCCTAGTTCAAGGACTACTACCATCACAGGTTTTGAACACAACTACAAATATTTTTAAACTAAACTAAACTAAACTAAGCCTTAAGTTTATATAACGCATCATCTCCACGGAAGTGGAGCTCAACACGGTTTACAAAGCTTAAAAATATAGGAAGAGAGAGGAGAAGGATTTACAAAAGCATATAAAAAGAGGGGATGTAAACAGGGGAAAAGATGTTATATGTTAGAGAAAAGCCAGGTTTTCAGTTGTTTTCGGAATAGTTGGAGGGAGCCCAGTTTGAAAAATTGTAAAATTTCTTGGTTTTGAGGGGTTTAAAATGATAATGTATGGTTTTAATTTCCCTCTTTTTCTGTCACCCCATTTTTTGATGTGCTGTTCACTACCTGCAGTGTCAAGGTAGTCTGTGTTTTCAGCAGTGCTGGAAATCCAGTTATGGGTCTGGTGAGTGAAATGTATCCAGATAAGAGCTATTCCTACACAGATAGGTTCTGATGAATAGTGACCTCTTAACGGTCAGCATAGTCAACTGAAGATATGTTTGAAGTCTACAAAATCCTGAATGGAGTAGAATAGGTACAAGGGGATTGATTTTTCACTCCGTCAAAAATTACAAAGACTAGGGCACACTCAATGAAGTTGCAGGGATATACTTTTAAAACCAATAGGAGGAAATATTTTCTTCACTCGGAGAATAGTTAAGCTCTGGAACGTGTTGCCAGCGGTTGTGGTAAGAGCGGATAGCGTCGCTGGTTTGAAGAAGGTTTGATCAAGTTCCTGGAGGAAAAGTCTAGAGTCTGTTATTGAGAAAGACATGGAGGACGCCACTGCTTGCCCTAGATCAGTAGCATGGAATATTGCTGCTCCTTGGGTTTTGACCTGGTACTAGGGATCTGGATTGGCCACCAGAGAACGGGCTATTGGGCTTAATGGACCATTGGTCTGACCCAGTAAGGCAATTCTTATGTAAGTTCCAGACTTGTGCTAATTCAGCTTTTTATCTGCCCGCTTTGTCATGTTCTTTAAGTGTGAGCATGCACTTTTCTGTGTAATTAAAGACAATTGACATGTAGGTCTCTCAAAAAGGTTACCTACATTCTGAGTTATATGACTTCTAAGCAACATAGGGGTACTTTAACTAAGCTGCAGTAAGCACTAACACATGCTTACCACAGGATAAAATCCACTACCGTGTGGTATCTCGCAGCAGTTTTGGCATCTGGGGACAGAGAGTAGGTATGCCCAGCACCGATTGGTTAGTGCAGCTACATCACTGCAATTAATCAATTAGCATGTGGTTAATGTGTGAGCCCTTAAATGCTCACAAAATAGGTGTAATTAAGGGCTCATGCGCTAATGGAAGGTTTATCTAAATAGAGCTTACAAAATCTCCCCAAAAGAGAATTGAACACCCAGCAAATGGAAAGTTTAATATGTGGCTGTTATTGCACAAATGGTAAATGGGGCTATTTCACAGTCATTCTAAAAGTGGCCTCAGCGTGTGGGAAACCCATATGCTAATCATAGCACAGGCCACATTTTAGTACGATTTTGTAAAAGGGCCCCATCGTTTACTAATCAATATTGCACAGAAAAATGAAAAATCTTATTACCCAACTTATGTAATTTAAATACATTGATATTGCCTTGGGCATACGTGAATTTGTATAACTTCTGAGATATACACAATTTTGATTTAGTTCACACCTTTTCAGTGATAGGAGGATAAAGGGCCTTAGGTTAATCCTGAGGCCTTCCTTCCACAAGAAATTCTGAACCCAAAAGCAAGGGGCCAGCCCACCACGCTGCACTAAGGGAGAGGAGAAGGCGAAAAGACTAAAGGAGTGTCTGTGGAGAGAATTTCAGAGACGAAGCTGGTATACCAAAGGAGAAATAACTGTCTTAATATCTGCCAGGACCGTTCTATTTAAGGTTATTGAAGGACCCATCATCCAGGCGCATTTCTGCTCTGCAACCTGGAACTCTGAAGTGTTAGAAAAAGGCCTGTAACCCAGGTGCATCTTGACCGTCTGGTCAAAGGTCTAATTACTTTGGGCCTGATATTCAGCCCTTGGAAGTCATTTTCTATTCCCCTGCCCCCTTTTGAATTGTGCACTAGAGGATTTAAGCGTGGGGTGTTATAGAATTGCACACAAGATGATGCAGATGCAAATTTCAATTGGTGCCAATTAAGCATAATTATTGATTAACACCACTAGATTTTTCTTTGAATTTTGCAATGAAGTGGAAAGCGTTTTTTTAGGAATGGTCTGCATTTTTAAATCAGTAGTTTGATTTTTTTTTGTTTTTGCCCTGTATGGGGTATGTTTTCTGATAGCTGTTGTCTCTTTACATTTCGCCTGTCTGTAATTGGTCCGTTTTAACTTCAGCGTCTTTGAGGAGGATCAGGTGCCATTTTGAATTGCACAGATGCATGCTTTCGCTCTCTGATGAAAGTACCATTTGCTGCCCTCAGATTCCTTTGAAATGGAAGCTTCTCTGTGGGTTGAAATGAGGGACCCTTGTTAGGAACAGAATGGATGGATATTGGCAGAGTTAAATACAGATGTGGCAAATCTCTTTCAACTGAAAGGAAACTCCACAGTGAGAGGGCATAACATGAAGTGAAGAGGTACCAGGCTCAGGAGTAATCTAAGGAAATACTTTCTTTTACAGAAAGGGAGGTAGATACTTGGAAATGTCACCCAGTAGAGGTGATGGAGACAAAAGACTGTGTGAATTCAAGAAAACATGGGACAGGCATATGGGATCTCTTAGGTAGAGAGAAGGCAATAGTGGATGCTGAGGATGGGCAGAATGGATGGACCATTTAGCCTTTATTTGTTGTTATGCCTCTATGTAAAAAGAAATAGACATCTTTATGTCTATGTGGATAAATCATGGTGGGGGGGGGGGGGGCCTCTGTTCCTAGTATCGAGGAGGAATGACGACACATAAGATAAGTAATTGGCTGTGTTTTCTTATTTGAAAATTTGATGTCTATTTTTCTGAAGCATTCTGAAGAATTGGAGACCAGTATTTTAGAGTTATTCTGAATGTTTTTGACATTTGTTTACTTTGAACTCTAAGTGCTGCATGCATATCCTGCTTGGATGCTTGAGGAATTGTTTTGGCTCCTCTACTAGGGAACTTTTTCTTCACATGATCATTTTTGCTAATGTTTAAAGCAGTACTTCCTAAACCTGGTCCTGGAGGCACCTTAGTCAGTCAGATTTTCAGGTTATCCACAATGAATATTCATGAGAGATTTGCCTGTACTGCCTCCCCTGCATGCTGCATCACTTCCTGTAGATGGATGATGCGGTAGAGGGAAGTTCCTGGCGGGGCTGGCTACTGCTCTGAGAAGACCACAGGCACAGTATGTCTGATCTGACAAGGTGGGGGCGGGGGAAGGTGTCGGTCGGAGGGTGACAGGCCAGACACGTGTGGGGGAGGAGAAGGTTGGTGGGTGTGCAGAAAAGCAACACCTCTCATTTTAAAGGGTGTACAGAAGTGCTAGCTAATATAAACAAAGAGCCCCATTTTGGGGCCATTTTTTTGGCCCAAAAACCTCAGTTTCTATTTGAGTGTATACAGTAAAAGGTAAAGTTCACACAATAATGAAGTTCTCCTTACAATTTTTGCTTTTAATGCATTTCTTTTTAAAGGAAAAAATGAAAAATCAAAGCAATATGATTAGTAAGCACAACTTTGCTTCTTGTTATAAAAAAAAAAATTGAGAGTCCTTTGTGACTGAGTGAGAAATTTTTGAGTATTCACAGAACTACATTAAGGAAACACAAGGAAGCTATGTTATGGTCCAGTTGATTCCCTGCTGCAGTGGTATTCTTTTCTGTGAAACGCTAGACTTAGGGCTCCTTTAACAAAGGTGCGTTAGGGCCTTAACACACAGAATAGCGTGTGCTAAAATGCTCCATGCGCTAGCTGCTACTGCCTCCTCTTGAGCAGGCGGTAGTTTTTCAGCTAGTGCACGCTATAGCACGCGCTAATCTGGTGCGTGCGTTAAAAACGCTAACACACCTTTGTAAAAGGAGCCCTTAGTTGTACAGACCCAGAAATAAGTGATCTGAACACTGAAAGTTAAGTTCCACAATTCTATTTAAAAGCTGTTCGAGTGATTTTGCACCTTTTATTTTTTACATAATCAGAGGATTTTTATGCCAATGAGAGATCATTGTGAGAGCACGAGTTTGAATGCCTGATTTATTTCTAAGGCTTTTCCTTCTGATAAATCATAATGTATGGCATGGCAACATTTTGTTTTTGGAGCACTAGTCGTCCTGCAGGGATAATCAAATGTTTCACGAGACTTCCTGGTGGGAGTTAGACGATGTAAAAGCAGGTATAAGTGCCAAAAAGGTATCCAAAGTGAACAGATAACCACTGCAGAGACAACCTAAAGACACACACACACACTCCCCCAGTGATCGCTGACCTGCTCACACTGCCACAAATATCAGAATAAAGATGTACATACCTGTCTCCGTAACATCAGCACCTGCTATAGGAAAACCTAGTAGAGCTTAATACAGGTGTCTTATGTAGCCTGGGTGGGGGGCTAGTGAATCATAGAGAGGAGTACCCAGGCCCAGAGTAAGCCACTCTAACCACTACATTCATGGTAGAAAATGTGAGCCGACCAAAAAAATCCTAAATCCTACTCTACTGCCATATAGGTCTATTGGGGTTGTAGACAGGTGGGTATAGTGGGTTTTGGGGGGCTCACCCTATCCTATAAAGGAGTTCTGGTGAGATGTTAATGGAAACCCTTTTTGTGAAGTTCACAGCAGTGCCCTTTAAGGTGCCTCACTGCTCTATTGCCATGTCTGGGTGGCCAGTCCATCACAATGCTGGCCCCTCCCACATCCAATGGTCTTGTTCTGGGCGTTTGGAATGTAGACAAATTTTTGGTTAAAAATGTGGTGTAAAGATAGACGTTCTGGCAGTCTGGATGATCAATGGCCTGGACGTCCAGATAGATGATTTTTGAGAAGAAAAAAAAAAATATTCTAGACCATATTTTTTGAGAATTAACATTTTACCTCTGCTGACTTTGGGTGTCTAGCGCCATATATCCAAATCAGACTTAGACGTTTTCTTTTGATTATGCCCCTCTATGTACATTGGTATTAGATCCTTAGTGTGTGTCAAGTTAGAATAATAACTTATATTGAAAAACTTGCACTGTAAGCATAACTATGACAAATTGTAACCTATAAACTGTATATTAAGTATATTGGTATTAGTCTCCCTATTATACACAAGTTAGGATAAAAACTTGTATCATAAACTATACTATAATTATAACAATCATAACCTGTTAACTGTCTTTTATGTATGTTCAACTTGTAACCCGTTCTGAGCTCTTTGGGGACAACGGAATAGAAAATGAATTAAATAAATAAATAGAGCACACTAATCCCCACTTTAATCAGCTAAAGTAGAAGAGGTGGCTGTTGGCTGTTAACATAGCAGATAACATGCTGATATTAGCTCCCATGGTAAATGATACTGCCACAACGTAGTATTTCCCCATAAAATGCTGGAAAAGTCCCAAAAATTAACACACAGATTTTTGGAGTTACCACATCAACTCAGGAAATCTCCAGAAGCCAATAAAGATGTTTTAAGGCAGGAGCGAAACATTTAGATACCTTTAAACCTATTTAAAGTCAAATACTAACCACAAGATGTTTCTGAGCATTCACTGAGAATATCAGGACCTGGAGATATTCTAGTAATTTTCTAAGGGGCTGATTATTAGACAAAGTATGGTAAATAAGATTAAGATTATTATAATGCCTCTGTATCGCTCCATGGTGCAACCTCACTTCAAGTACTACATTCAATTCTGGTCACTATATTCTAAAAAAGATATAGCGGAATTAGAAAAGGTTCAAAGAAGAATGACCAAGATGATAAAGGGGTTGGAACACCTCTCATATGAGGAAAGTCTAAAGAGGTTAGAGCTCTTCAGCTTGGAAAAGAAACAACTGAGGGGATATACAACTGAAGTCTACAAATCTTGAGTTGTATAGAAAGGGTAGAAGTGAATTGATTTTTTTTTTTTTTTTACTCCATCAAAAATTGCAAAGACAAGAGGGAACTCAATGAAGTTACAGGAAATACTTTTAAAATCAGCAGGAGGAAATATTTTTTCACTCGGAAAATAGTTAAGCTTTGGAATATGTTGCCAGAGGATGTGGTAACAGCAGTTAAAGTAGATGGGTTTAAAAAAGTTTTGAACAAGTTCCTGGAGGAAAAGTCCATAGTTTGCTATTGAGATAGACATGGACGAAGCCACAGCTTACCCTGGGATTGGTATCATAGAATGTTACTACTATTTTGGTTTTTGCCAGGTACTTGTGACCTGGATTGGCCACTGTGGAAATAGGATGCTGGGCTAGATGGACCTGACCCAGTATGGCTATTCTTATGTTCTTATGATATTCTGAAGATTTTTCTAGGCAGATTTAGGAGTTATTCATACAAATCTTTGAATTGGAGAATTTTCCTCACTTCTTGTTCAGATCTATTTTGTCTGGTGAATTCATTGACTGAATAAAATTTATCCATTTATGAAAAGTTAAAGTATGGTTTGGGGAATCTTCAGCAACCTTTAACCTTACAATCATCATCTTTATTACAACTGAGTGGCTGTATACGAAACTGCTGAAATGGACCTAGTTACTGGATACTTATGAATATCAAAGCATCAAAAAGAAACCTCCAAAACTGTCAAATATGAAAAGCTATGTGAAAAAGATCTGCAATTAGAGCAGTAGAGAAAGTACTGGCACAGACTAAAGGATTTCTACAAAATCATATGACAAAGCTTTCTAAATGCCATTGCTAGTCATTGATCTAGAGCTTAGAAAGGGCATAACTTTCTCTGCATCACTGTGATCCTGCGCCATTAATATCAATTTTGCGATGATATGAGCTCAAAACCTCATCTAATTAAAAAGGAAAAAAGCCCCACAACTTTAAAATAGAACTTGCTTTTTAGTACTATTTGCTCTGTGGGTCAGATAAATTATCAGGTAAGAAGCCCTTGCGTGACATTTCACGGCTCAGAGCTTTACTAGAGCAGTAAAACAAGACAACTGTTGAAATTATAGCAGTATAAATTTGTAATTTCTTCCTCATTTAGCCATTTTTGAAGCTGGTGTATGGGAAAGTCGTTAATGTTATGTCCTCCTATCGATGTTCGAAGCCTTTCAAGGAATAAGTAATGCTTTTTCTATACTCCTCCATGTGGCCCGTTAAATTAGACACATTACTTCTGTGCTGTTAGAGCACACTGATCAATAGACACTTGGAAAGCTCTTTCAAACTAAGTGGAAGCACTCCCTCAGTGTCATAGGGAGCCACATTGAGATCTGTGCTGCACTGTAAAAAAAAAAGAAAACAAATCTCCCCCCCCCAACCACACACTTTTCAGAATTAGAACACTAACTAAGTACAAATAATGCAAATAAACTTTAAATGTACTAAATGAAATACCTTTACTATATTAGTTTCATTGATGACGACAAAGTGATTAGAGAGAGAGCCACTTCAACTTAGCTGACTCTATAAACATTACTGAGATTAAATTGGTTCCTGAGGGGACAGAGCATTAAAGTGGAGTGCCACATACCCAGTATTCTCTTGATACAGGTCAAGTCCCATAGTACATAAAGTTTGGATGTATGAATATGTAAAATGAGGCCCAGTGAAGATTGTCAGAGCCTGCAGTCAGAAGCTCTCTGCTAAATACATGGGAGATTATTACCTTCCAGTCCCACAAACTGCAAGCACTAGCTGAAAACTGAGAGAGAACAATTTTAACAAGGACTTCTCAACAAGTCTGGTTCATTTAGATCAGGGGTAGGGAACTCCGGTCCTCGAGAGCCGTATTCCAGTTGGGTTTTCAGGATTTCCCCAATGTATATGCATTGAGAACAGTGCATGCAAATAAATCTCATGCATATTCATTGGGGAAATCCTGAAAATCTGACTGGACTATGGCTCTCGAGAACCGGAGTTCCCTACCCCTGATTTAGATTCTCAAGTTAGTGTGGTATGGGCAGCCAATGTAATTTCATATAGTAGGACTGTAGGTGTTCCGATTATCAAAGTCTGTACGGTAAATGTCTTACTGCTGCATTTTGAACTAGTAGATGTGATAGCAATATTTTAGAGTAAAAAAACTAGTGTTATGCTACCATAGTCTAGTGGAGATAGGATTAGGACTTGCACTAAGATTCAGAAAGCCTCTGTCTCAAAGTACTGTATTTTCTGACGGATCTTAGTTTTCTCATCCCAAGAAAAGATTGTTTTATTATTGATTGTACGTGGCTCTACATGGATAGTGAGGGAGAATCAGGAGTAAGACCTTCATGAAGAGCTCTATGAGATCCCCAAAAGTTATATTTGTAAAAGGGACATTGTGCTTATGAACAATCATATCTCTCCCTGTCAGCAAGAAACATTATGCTTATGTAAGAGGTTCATCTTTGTTCTAGTAACTAGAAAATATCTGCTGACTGTGACATCATTGGATATTTCAGGACTTTCCAAGAAGACAAACCTAAACAAGATGTTCTATCGAAAGTTATCTGAACTGCTGACAGAGCGACAATGAAGCTCAGTAAGGAGGGGGCCTACTCTCAGAAATTATTGGACTTAGTATTAAGAATGTATTGTCAGGGGAAATAGAGAGGAGTCAGATTTGACAGTAGGTGACATCATGCTTCAGTATGGCTCTGAGATAAGTATGCAGACTATACAATCAATAGATATGATAGATGTGTCAACCCAATAGAAAGTGAGTATGTAATCTGTAACTAGGTAGTACTCTAGGCTATTGAACTAAAGTATATAAGTTTTGCAAACTCTAAAGTATATAAGTAGCATACTGGCTGGCCTAAGCTTTAGGATGGATTCATAACAGTAGTCGGCCACTCTGTATGTTATCCATTGGCTCAATCTGCTGTACTTTGTTCCTTGTAAACTGACTTTTATCTATTTCCAATAAACTATATTATATACAGCAATTGGGTTATTGTTGCGAGGTCATATTCTGAAAAGGTTAGCAGTGCCTTTTCATTTGGTGATCTCCTGACCATGAACAGGGGCTTTGGGGTTTAGACCCTCATAGCTCTAGCCAATGCACCTGTGTTCTCTAATTTCCTTTCTTTTTGCAGATATTGGACTAGACTTTTAGTGACTGGTGGGTAGCCTGGATACCAGGGCAAGGCCAGCTGTGACTGGTGGGTAGCCTGTGTTCTTCTGCGGAGCCGGCGGTGACTGGTGGGTGCAGCCGACGAACCTGAGCAAAGCCAGATGTATAGGTAGTTATCAATTTTTATTCCTATGATTTGGGATTGTAGTTCTAGTGGAAAGTCTGTGTTGTCTACTGTAATTATTGGCGTGTAAAATGGGTCAGTTGAGTGTCTTAGACAAAGGAATTTGGGTTTGTTCTTATTTAGTTTTAGGTGGTATGTCGATGTCCAGTATGTGGACACATTTTTTGACAGTGGTGAGGGTGTCAGCTAATGCAGCCATTAATGGTAGTATGATCGTTATGTCATCTCCACAGGTGAAATGTTTTATTCATGCAAGATCTAGATTGGCTCCCAAGGATTGAATTAGAAGGTTGAATACTGATGGTAAAAGTAAGGATCCTTGAATGACCCCGCTGGGAGTGTGCCAGCTGTCAGAAAGTTCATCTTCCTTACGTACAGCATAGTTCTGAGTGGTTAGGAAGCCTTGGAACCAGAAGAGAAATAGGCCAATAAATCCGAAATTACTGAAGATCTTGAACATTTGACCAAAGACTACTAGGTCAAATATGCTGCTTAAGTTGAATAGGATTATAATTATGCTGTGACACTTGGCTTAGAAGTTCTTATTTATGTTACTAGTGCTGTGACCGCCTTTACCACAACCTCTAGTTCGTCTGGTGCTGATCAGTAGGCAGAGAATTCTAATGAGATACCAACTCATTTTGGCTAGTTCACTGTAGAAGGTAGATTGGGTGAGTGTTGTAGATATATTTGAGTGAACTCACATTCACAGATTAGTACCCTATAATGGGTAAGTTTGGTTAGGTGCTGTACTTGTATCTGAGCTGGTTTTATTTCATTTTAATATCATTTTCCTACTAATACTATAAGCTGCCCAGTATTTGCCCAGGTTCCTTTCTCATATAATCTAGCTTCTGCATGCCACTAGTTTGATTAAAAGATGGCGTCTTCATCATACCCAACTGAGCCTGAAATTCTTTAGAATCGCCCAAATAGTATTTAAGTCAGAACAGATTATTTAAATAATGAAAGACCATATTTTACCTCCAAGCAAACTAGCCTCCGCACACATGGACCTCGGCTAATGAAAACTGAAACTAAAAGCCATGGTACTTGTACAATGGCTGATTTTGCACCACATTTGGAGTGATAGCTAATGTCATATTTCTACAGAAAGGTTAATTCCTAAAGTGTTTATCATCCCAAATTTACACACTTAAATTCCTGCTACACTATTGTATCAAAAGCATTTCTATTTGGAGTACTCCATTCACCATATAAACTTCTATGCAAGATTGTAACTGTATTACTTGGAGTCACATGACACACACACAAAAGAACGCAAAGAGTAGCATCTACCCCTCATCTCGGACTACCTTATAATCCCTTGTGGTATAGTGAGGGCAGGAGTGATACCCAGTCACTCTTACCAATGTCAGCTCTATTCTCCAAACTTCTTGCACCAGTCTTGTGAGAGTGTCACTAGAGGCAAAGGAAGTCATATTGAGAGCAGAGCCAGCATGACTACATCCTTAGACCACCAAGGATCACTCCTGACCTGACTACATCCTTAGACCACCAAAGATTGTAAGATAGACCTGAAGGGAGCACCTACAAGTGGGCAGTGGGGAGAGGCAACCCCTGTTTGCAGGGGAGGGAGACAAGCAGCATAAAGCACAAATTTTCAACTTCCACTGAAAACACACAATTAGTTTCAGCCAAAACCAAAACCATGGCCATAGCCTTTATGCCAAAACTGAAACTAGGCAGAAAATAGATTTGGGGGCCTGTTTCAGTACTGTAATCAAAACTGAAATGAAATATGGTCAGTCTCTAATCCTTGTTTATTAGATTTTTGATATATTGCCTTTCTGTACTATATACAGGTACTTTCTCTGTCCCCTCTAAGGGCTAAATTCTCAAACCTTTACAGTAAAAACCAATGGGCCGCTGTTGCAGCCGTTATTGTAGCGATTTCAAAAAGGTGAGTCATTCTCCAAAAACCTTGTATGTAAATGAAGTTGGTGGAGAGTAGCAAAGGTTCACTAAATTTTCATGTGCCCATCGCTTGTGATAGAAATTGGCATATACATAGAATAAATGCACAAATTAAAAAAAAAAAAAATTAAAGATCGGCAGGAGGGATGCCCACTCCCTCCCACTGCCAAAGTCAAGCACCTCCCCCCCACAGCAGCAGGAGAGATGCCCACTCCCTCCCACCACCAAGCAACGCCCCCTGACACACACACCCATAGCAGTAAAAATGCCCACTTCTGACCCCCCCCTCCGGCATCAGAAGAGATACCCACTCCCTCCCAATGCCAAGTCCCCCTGACAAACACCACCGTGCTCCTGACGACCCCCCACCCCCTCCCCATTGCCTTGTTTACGATGACTGGCTAGAGGGATGTCTACTTCCTCTGGCCAGCAGGTCTGCTTCTTCACAAGTAGATTTTCCCCTTCTCATTGCATCCTGGAATATGCCAGGGAGGGGCCTAAAGCTCTGATTGACCCAGGTTGTTTAAGGCACAACGAGGTAAAGGAATAACTCGGAGATTATAGAGAATTGCTTTGAGTGCTCATTTCAGTATTAATAACATTGTTGTACTATATTTGCATTGCAGTATTGGAGACTGCTAGAAAACTCGGAAAAGACCACAGTAAGCAATTTTAATATTCCAGCGCTAAAAATACATGCATGCTAAACCATATGGAACCGCACGTTAAAAGCACATTTTAATTTTGAGAATCTGCCCCTAAGTATGTCCTTCTAAAACTGAATGAGAACATCAATACACTCTACAGATTTTTTAACTTAAGCACAATTATTTTTTCTCCCCTCCCCCATCCAATAAGGATATGTTCTGTATGATAGAAGAAATCTCCTTCACAAGAAAGGCTGAAAGCTGTCAAAGGAGAAAGTATTTTTGGCATAGCACTAGTCCCAGAGCCAATAGGAAAAGAAAAGTGACAAGTTCACTACAGGTGTTGTTTTTTTTTTTAACTGTTTCTTTTTTTTTTTTTAATTTTTATTTATAAAATTTTCATTCTTACAATAAATGAATAGCATAATATTTAGTTTATAATAATTATAGTTGTATGTACAATATCATATCATATATATTGAATCCCTTTCCCCTGTTATTTGTTTTTTCATTTTTCCTCATATTAATTTCTATATTTCCCTCCCTAACCCTATATTATTATTATCAATGTGTTAAGATATCTGATCTTTAGAATATTTTGTCAATGGACCCATATTTTCTTAAAATTTTTTATATTTCCTTGTTGTAATGCCAATATTTTCTCCATTTTGTAAATGTGACACACCGAGTTCCACCAGAATGTATAATTTAGCTTGGTATAATCCTTCCAATTTTGTGTGATTTGCTGCATGGCAACTCCTGTCAATATTAAAAGCAATTTGTTATTGTTTGCTGATATTGGACTTTGTGTTCTCATTGCAGTACCAAATAATATGGTATCATATGAGAGACCAATATGATTTTCTAGTAATATGTTAATTTGGGGCCAAATTAAATTCCAAAAGGCTTTTATGCAAGGACAAAAAAAAATTAAATGATCTAATGTCCCTACTTCTATTTTACAATGCCAGCATCTATTAGATCTAGTATTATCTATTTTTTGCAAGCGCGTCGGGGTCCATAACACTCTATGTAATAAAAATATCCATGTTTGACTCATAGATGCTGACTTTGTTAATCTTAATCTCCAGGACCAGAATCTTGGCCATTGAGATGCAGAAATTGTCTGTCCAATCTCAATGCTCCAAATATCCCTAAGTCCAGTTTTCTTTTTTTTATTTAGAAATCCATATATTAATTTATACCATTTTTCGGCTTGGTGTCCCAAGAAATCCGCCTGGAAACATAAAACTTGCAAACTATATTGGGTATTAAAATCTTTCCATTCAGGGAACCCTACCTGAATGGCTTGCTTCAATTGCATCCATTTAAAATATTGTGTTTTATTTAGTCCAAATTTATTTTGCAATTGTGAAAAACTAAGCAAGGAACCTTCTGATATGACATCATTCAATGTTCTTATTCCTGCATTTATCCATTGTTTCCAGACGATTTTAAATCCACCAATTCTGATCCTGGAGTTTACCCATATTGATTGATTTAGAGATTTAGCTATTGGTTCTGGTGATAGGTTACTTATGTATCTCAATGTTTTCCAAGTATCTAAAAAGATTCTGTTATCTTTATATCTCCTAGGCATTGTTATGGTAATTAGATGTTCTGGATATAAAGGGAACAGGAGCTGCCATTCTAAATTTTCCATGAGATCTGGGAGGATCCAATACATACCCTGTCTTAAAATATAGGCTTGATGATACCTATAAAAATTTGGAAAATTTACCCCCCCTTCCACAATTGGTCTTTGTAATGATACTAAAGCGATTCTTGGTCTTTTCCCAAACCAAACAAATTTTGTAAGAATATTGTTAAGTTTTTTATATAATGACCCCTGAAAAAATATTGGTATCATACTCATTTGATAACAAACCACAGGCAATACCTACTACAGGTGTTGTATTGGATTCTGATGAGAAGGACTGAGATCCATTGGGGAAGGGGGAGGAAGGGAGGCTCCTTAAGGCTCAATAAGCCTCCTACAGTAAGTCAAAGAGGGAAACAGCTGTTCATTCCATTTTCTGTGTACACTAACTAATACATGCTGATCCAGCGGCATACTTACCTGTGCTTCTATAAGTTTATTCTTCTCCCTTCCCTATCATAAAACAAACATAAAGACAGTACCTTATTACCACCACTTCTAGTTGCCACTCATGGGTAGTCCCACTGTTGAAATGAATGCTAAAACAACTGTCCCAATTGGAAGATGGAAGATGTACTAAGATGGAAGATGTACTAAGCCAAATTGACAATTTAAAAAGAGATAAATCACCTGGACTGGATGGTATATATCTCAGAGTACTAAAATAACTCAAACATGAAATTGCTGGCCTGTTGTTAGTGATCTGTAACCTGTCATAAAAATTGTCTGTAGTACCTGTAGTTTGAAGGGTAGCCAATGTTATGCCAATTTTTAAAAAAGGGTTCCAGGGGAGATCCAGGAAATTACAGACTTCAGTGCTGGGCAAAATGTAGAAACAATAAAAAATAAATAAAATTGTGGAATACATAGACAAACATGATTTAATGAGACAGTCAGTATGGATTCTTCTGAGGGAGATCTTGCCTCACTAATTTGCTTGACATCTTTGAAGGTGTGTATAAACATGTGGATAAAGGTGAACCAGTTAATATAGTGTATCTAGATTTTCAGAAAGCTTTTGATAAAGTTCCTCATGAGAGGCTCCTGAGAAAATTAAAGAGCCATGGGATAGGTGGAACAGTTCAGTTGTGGATTAGGAATTGGTTATTGGATAGAAAACAGAGGGTAGGGTTAAATGGTCTTTTTTTTCTCAATGGAGGAGAGTAAACAGTGGAGTGCTGCAGAGATCGGTACTAGGACCGGAGCTATTTAACTTATTTATAAATGATCTCGAAATTAGAACGGCGAGTGAGCTGATTAAATTTGCAGATGACACTGAACGTTCAAAGTTGTTAAAATGCATGTGGATTGTGAAAAATTGCAGGCAGACCTTAGGAAATTAGAAGACTGGGCGTCCAAGTGGCTGATTAAATTTAATATGTACAAATGCAAAGTGATCCACATTTGGGAAGAATAACCCAAATCACAGTTACCGGATGCTAGGGTCCACCTTGGGGGTTAGCGCCCAAGAAAAGGATCTGGGTGTCGTTGTAGACTATACGAAGAAACCTTCCACCCAATCTGCGGTGGTGGCCAAAAAAGCAAACAAGATGCTAGGAATTATTAAAAAAAGAGATGGTTAACAATACTAAGAATGTTATAATGCTGCTGTATCGCTCCATGGTGCAACCTCACCTGGAGTATTACGTTCAATTCTGGTCTCCTTATCTCAAGAAAGATATAGTGGCACTAGAAAAGGTTCAAAGAAGAGCGACCAAGATGATTAAGGGGATGGAAGACCACTCGTATGAGGAAACACTAAAAAGGTTAGGGCTCTTCAGTTTGAAAAAGAGACGGGGCCTGAGGAGTCTGAGCAAATCAGGGCCTTCCAGATATCCACTTATGGCAGATTCAGTGACAGGGCGCCATTGTTGTGCGTGCACTTGTCCTTGCGTGCAATTGTTGGGGCACAATTGTCATGCACGGATTTGTTGGTGTACTATGTTTAGATAAGGGTTTTCAACCCAGTCCTTGGGACACACTCAGCCAATCTGGTTTTCAAGATATCCACAGTGAATAAGCAGGAGAGAGATTTGCATGTGCTGTCCCCATTGCATCCAAATCTACTGTATCAAAGCATTTTCATTATTTATTCTATTTATTATCTGATTAAAAAAGTCTAAGCAGTTTACAATAAAACATACATGAAATTCATACACAACTTGACCAACTTCAAAATTACCTAACAATTTTGACCCTCCTATTGCTGTCTATAAATCCAATTCTAACAACATATCCTGTCATACTGTCTTAGAAAACACATTCTTATATAATATTATTTACAACTCATGAAAGCTTGCACGAAAAAAATGAGTTTTCAACAACTTTCTAAACTGCAGCATATTTTTGCACAAACGTATTAATCCTGGAATGGTATTTCATAATACAGGTCCAATAACAGACATACTGCAAAAGCTGCATTTTCTGCATCTCACTTCCTAACTCTTCCTCACTTCTAACAATGCAAGGTTTTCAGATCTTAGTGACCTTTTAGCCTTATACCAGCCCAGGCATCCCTGCAAATTACTAGGTAAATGACCGTAAACTCCTTGGTGAACTAATTTTTAAAAAATTTTATACTGTACACAATTGTGTATTGGTAATCAATGGAGGTTCTTAAGTATTGGTATTACGTGTTCAAACCGTTATTTTCCCACCAATAAGCGTGCGACATAATTTTGCACAATCTATAAGGCTTTCATTTTCGTTGCAGGCATCCCTATATTAATTCTATTATAATAATCAAGTTTGGATAATACCATACTTTGTAGGACATCTCTATAGTCCATATTAGACAAAACCTTTTTTATTTTCATCAACATTTGTAATTCAATAGACTGAAAATCTGACTGGGTGTGTCCTGAGGACTCGGTACAGAACCCTGATTTCGATGTTAGAACCTTAAAGAGTGCACCAGCTGTAGAATGGTTTTCATTCTGGTCATCAGTACATTATTCACCAGCTTTAATGACCTTTAATAAACCTATTAGTTCATATCACTAAACAGCATTCATATTATTTCTGTGGCAAGTCATAGCTCTCTTATTTATGATTCAATTAATGTGTTCGAGCAAACACATTAGCAGGTTTTCTAAACAATATTTCATTGTGTCTCCAGCCATTACATCTGCATTTAATACATTCTGACTTTTATTTCTGATAATAAACCTGACTGTTTCAAATTCATCACTTCCCTAAAGTCAGTAATACAACCCCAAATGCTTTCCAGTGTGTCAATTTGTGAATCTACCTGAAATTCATTTTTAAAGCATGTTTACAAAGAAAGAACACACAAAATATTCTATAAGTAATGTTGAAAGAGGCATTAATAAAGTCATTAAAAATAGAAAAAGTGTGGAAGCAGCTTTTTCATCATACCATATAAACCTCAACTCAAAGCTTCTTCGGCTTGGAATTCACTTCCTGAAGACCTTAGAAAAGCGGGCATCTATCTAAGTTTGAGAAAGAAATCTAAAGTTTGAGAAGTGGTTACAAGCGGTAAGAAAAAGTGATGCAACTTAAGACAAAGAAGTCTTTTTACTAAACTGTGGTAAGCACTAATGCATGCTTACCACAGTTTAAAAGGACTTACTGCAACTCGCACTGAGGCGTCCCATGGTAATTTTGCAATCTGCATACACAGACCACTTGATAAAACATAAATCTTATTTTATCATAGAGGAGACATCTTGGGACCAGTGTTGTCTGATTCAGGGAAACAATTTTCAGTTTGATACGATTTAGTCTAATGAATCAATTTTTCAATTCGATTTCCCACCCAATCATGCTTTTTTTTTTTTTTTTTTTTCAAAAACATCCTGGCAGGTTCATTTTGTAGCCTTTTCACCCACCTCATCCCCTTTGCCCTCTCCAACCCCACACTGGCACTGTGGTGTAAACAAAATAAACAAAAAAGACTTTTCCTCTCTCTGTTAAATCCTAGCACATGCTTGCTGATTAACACCAGCTCTGGCAGGATACACATTTCAAATCTGACATTGTAATCACAAAATAGAAAACAACATTATTTTTTCTACCTTCACTGCCATATTCAACATTTCTGTTTCTTTCCCACTGTCTACCATCTCTCTCTTTCTCTTTGCCTTGTGCCTTAGGTAAGACCTCTCTCTTCCCCTCCATGCAGCATCTCTCCATTCCTCCCCTCCATTATCATGTGCAATATTTATTTCTCTCTCCCCATGCACCATCTCTCCCTGCCTTTCATCCATGTCCAACATTTCTCCCTCTCTCTCTTCTCCGTGCATGTCTCCCTCCCCTCCACCAGATGCACAATTTATCCCTCTCACCCCTTTCTACCTCTTTGTTGCATTTCTCCTTTCCTCTCCTCCACCCCATGTCCAACAATTCTTCCTCTCTCCTCTCTCCCCCCCATGTGCAGCAGCTTTTCTCCCCTCCCCCTTATGCAGCAACTTTCCATCCCTCCCTCCTTCCCAACCCCCTGAGCAGCAGCAAAACCCCCCATCATATTCCAAAGCAGCAGAAGCACTGTGAACATGCAGCTTGTCATCAATGACACAGCAGAGGGAAGGCCCCGGTGGGGCAGGCCGCAAGCTTTCTGTTCAGAGCGCTGCCTTTGTCGGCCAGCCACTGCTGACACTGCTGCTGCTTTTGGAGGCCCGGAGGTATGCTAGGTCTCACTGGGGGAGGGGGAGGTATTGAGCACTGATTCGGCAAGTCCAATTTTGTCATCAAATTCACCGAAGTGAACTGGTGAATTGATTTGAATTGGCGAATTTGGCAGCACTATGGGGGAGAGAGAGTGGGCATCTCTGTTCTGATCAATTAGCGTGTCTGATTAGTGCAGGATTAGCACATGAGCCCTTAGACTCAGATTCTCTAAACGGTGCCATTGCTGGCGGCCACCTTAAAATGGCTGCTGATTGCATGTCAATCGCCGTTTTAGAGAGTCGCACCTCCGGCAAAGGTAGGCACCAGAAACGTAGGCCAGAGTTTTTTCAAAATCTACATTCCTGACGTCTACCTTTGACATGAATAGCACCCCTGGAGGCACTTTACGGCTCCTAACGCCACTTCTGGCATTAGCCACACTTATAGTGGTGTTAGGTGTCGTAAAGCACCTACATAGGCGCAATTCCAACACTTTTTTTTAGGTGCTGGTAGGCACCTGGAAATATATATTTTAAAATAATTTTTAAACGGCATTTTCCTCTTAACTTAGGCGCTGGTAGGGTGCCTACCAATGCCTAAGTTAAGGTTTAGAAAATATGGGCCTTATTGCCTACAAAATAGATGGTGGTAAGGACTCATACACTGGAACAAACAAAAACAAACTGCAGATGTGTACAAGATGCAGGCAGGATTTATTGTGACAAATATAAATATATAAAAACCTTTTTACCAAACAAGGGACCCGACACTGTCCGTGTTTCGGACAAACCTTCGTCGGGGATCCAATATGCAAAAAGGTTTGAAAAATATGCCACAAAAAATAGAATAAAAAATCATAAACCAAAAGGTCCGATGCGCAGAGAATCGCCAACTACTGTAAAGCGTCTCAAGTTAGTGCATGGCCATTAACTTGGAAAATGGAAAATCGACTATTTTCCATCTGTGCTATAAATGGCCTTAGAGTGCGGGAAGTACCCACGAAAGGGCTTGCTAAGGCTACTTTACAGCACAGCCTGATTCTCGAAAATGCACATCCCTATGGCAGGTGGCAATAGACATCCTACTGCCATCAGGCAGCCAATCGTGACTCGCGTTTTGTTTTAAAACCCTCCCTGAGGCAGGCTTCCAGAGCGTGTCTACGGAGATGCGCAGCGATGCTTAAGCATACCCGTTTAAGCCCTTGGACGGGCTTAAACGGCGGTACTCATCTCTGTAGACAGCAGACAGACGCCTGAAATGTAGGCCTGCAAAATGCTGACCTACATTTCAGGCGTCTTTCTTAGAGTGTAGGCACGATTCTGCATAGAATGCCAGTACTATAATGTTGTTTATTTGGGTGCTCATAAAAAAACAACTAGTAGATTAAGATTAATTCAAAACACAGCAATTTGTTTGATTTTTAATCTAAAAAAAACATGATCATATTAGCTCATATTTTCAAAGGCTCCACTGGTTGCCATTTGAGGCTAGAGTGTTGTTTAAATTTGGATGTATTTGCTACAAAGTCTTATTTGGGTTGGCCCCATCTTATCTTGTTGCTCATTTTAGATTTTTTATATGTAAAAAAAAAATATATGTAGAACTGGCTGGTTTTATTTTCCTTCAGCGAAAGCGTGCCGTTTTAAGAAATTTTTAGATAGGACTCTGGCGTTTTAAGCAGGAGTAATGAATACATGCTTGAATGCTCTTATTACTCCAGCCCTCTCTTATCAGCAATTTCGGAAAGATTTTAAGACCTATCTATTTAAACAGTACAATACTTAATAGATATCAGTATCAATTTGATAAATGGATTTTTATTATTTTTATGGAATAAGGTTTACAAAAGCTTGTCTATTTTAGTATAAATAATTTGTATTGTGCATATTTTGTTTGAATAAGTTAGAGTTGTACTTTGTCAGTTAGTATCTTTTATTGAATCGTGTTGTTTCCTTTTATAAGACACTGTTATCTGGCTCTGTATCTTAAATACTTTGTAATTTATTGTGTAAACCGCCAAAAACTGATGGTGTGGTGGTATACAAAAATAAACTATTATTATTATTACATGACCGACACATGATTGGTGGCCACTTCTTAGGCCTTCTTAGGTGGCTGCCGATACCGGCATCCTATACAGAATCGGGCCCTAAGGGCCCAATTCTATAAGCAGTGCCTAAATCGGTAGGCACCTAGGAAAACAACACCTACCACATGCCATTCAAAATTAGGTGCCGTTTATAGAATCGCACTTAGCAGTGCCTAAATTGAGATAGGCACTTATATATTAGGCCGAGGTTTCCTTGGCCTAAAATACTGGTGCCTAACTCATTCCACGCCCAAGCTTTGCACCAACCATGCCCACTTTCAGGTAGGCACCTCGGTGTAGGAGCCTACCTCGCACCTACCAAGTCAGGTGCCTACCTGAAAATTAATTTTTTTTAAATTGATTTTTTTATTGGTTTTTAATGATGCTTTCAATTATCGGTGCCAATTAACCAATTAAAAAATTTTTAGTTAGGCACCTACCAGGAATGTTTTCTGATTAATTATGCAACAGTGTTTTATTTATGCTATTGTATGACATTATTTTTTATGTGAAACAATCTTATTTCTGCGATTGTAAACCGCCTTGAACTGGTTTTTCAGAACAATTGGTATAAAATGCCATTTAAGTTTAAATCAAATAAAATACGAGAACTCAGTCATTCAAAATTATGTTAATAGCATTAAATTTACTTCTAATTTTTAGGATAAGGTAGAAATGTTACACACACATCCTCATGGCCTTAAGAACACAGTGCTACACTAGAAATACAGGCCGACGTACCATTATCACAGTAACATCAGCAGTAGATCTAATGGGAAAAGTGTTATAATGTGTTTTTTTGGGTTTTGTTTTGTTTTTAAAAAGGAACATTACTAGTAAATTAGTGATTTTGTAAAATGGTACACCATAGCATGTAATAGTGACTCACTGTAAAGATCTGCATGGGAGGTGACATTTTCTTTTTATTGTTTTTCTTTAATTTGAGAAGAATTGGCTTAGTTCCCCTCAGATAAGCTGACAATTCCAGACTTTGGGCTAGATTCACTAAGCTTTGCAAGTCTTCTCAGACCCGATTCACTAACCTTCTGCTCGATCCGATCTGCACATGCAAATGAGGGGAAATGGCATGCAAAGTAGGAAGGCAGCGATTCACTAAACTGAAGAAAGAACACCGATTGGGCTGGCCAATCCAAAAAGAAGCGATTGCTGAGGACCAGTCGCTACTGTCCTTGCTGACTCTTCTGCTTTCTGTCGCCCTGAAATCTCCCGTGTTTGTTGGGGGGAGGGGGCTTTTTTGACAGGTCTGCCTGTCTTTTCATTTTTTTTTCCATGGCACAGATATTTTGTGTGTCAAAAAACGGCTGCCCCCCCCCCCCGCCACCAACTGACTCAGCAACCGACTGGCCCAGCACACCCCCCGACTGGACCAGACCAGCCAGACACCGCCCACCCCCCTGTACCTAAAAAGTTGGGAGCAGGAGGGGTGCTCAGTCCCTCCTGCTCCTTAGGCCTCCAGCACAATCTTCAGGAGCAGGAGGAATGGCAAATTCCTCCTGCTCCTGACGCAATGCGAATGTGAGCCTTAGGCCCCACCCCGGTACATCATGTGATGCACAGGGAGGAGCCTAAGGCCCTGATTGGCTCAGGCACCTCCCATGGGAGGCACCTGAGCCAATCAGGGACTTCCTTAAGGTTGAGCCTAAGGAAGTCCTTGATTGGCTATTGCTTTGGCCAATCAGGGACATCCTTATGCTCAGCCCTAAGAAAGTCCGTGATTGGCTCAGGTGCCTCTTGCCCGGTGCCTGAGCCAATCAGGGACTTAGGTTCCTCCCTGTGCATCAGAAGATGCACCGGGGTGGTGCCTAAGGCCCACATTCGCATTGCATCAGGAGGACGAGCAGGAGCAGGAGGACTTTGCAGTTCCTCCTGCTCCTGAAGACTGCGCTGGAGGCCTAAGGAGCAGGAGGGACTGAGCACTACTCCTGCTTCCAACTTTTAAGTACCGGGGGGGGGTGCCAGGCCAGTCGGGGGGGGGGGACGGGGGATGCCGGGCCGGATGGGCTGTATGTACCGGGCCAGTTGTTTACTGGCAGGAAGGAGTTGGCATCCCTCCTGCCATTTTGGCGTGCTTGCGGAGGGGAGTGTTCGGCACAGGGGCGCTTTGTTGGGTAGGGGGAGGCTTTTTTTCATAGGTCTGATATTATACAGCCCATTAAAAAAATGAAAAAAAAAAAAAAACCCCGGCAGAAGTCCTGACAACAGTGACAGGAGGCTGCTTCTCCTTTCACTACTGTCAGGGCTCTCCCCGACTTGAATCGCTCAATCAGTGATCTGTGCAGTCAGTTGGGGGCATATTTCTGATCACCCTCATTTGCATAAGGACGCGTTGTGAATCTGGTGGCCGGCAACCTCACGGATTGGATCACTGACGGATCTGATCCGATCTGTGAGGTTAGTGAATCTAGCCCTTTTTCCTTTCATCTACTTTGTCTGCCAAGCCCCTTACCTTACCTTGTTTAAAAGCACACTGAAAACCCTTCTTTTTGATATAGCTTTCAATTCATAACCCTATTCCTCTGCCCACCAATCCAACCAGTTGATTAACTGTTCCCCTTAACTGTATCCATGGCATCCTGTTTGTTTGTCTGTCTTGTCTGTTTAGATTGTAAACTCTTTCAAGCAGGGACCGTCTTCTTCTTTGTGACTCTGTAGAGCACTGCGTATGTCTGGTAGCGCTATAGAAATAATAATAGTAGTGTGAAGAGTTTCAGTCTTTGGGAAGCAGAGCTGAGATTGTGATGTCATAATGCCTCATTCCACTAATGCCTAAAAGCCAACCTCATCAGTGATGTCACAATGGCTTGATTTCCCTGTACTCCCCTCTGCCCTTCAACCCAGCCAGGTGATTAACCATTCCCCTTAACTATATCTATGACATCCTGTTTGTCTGACTTGGCTTTATAGATAGTAAGCTCTTTCGGGCAGGGACTATTCCTCTTTGTGACTGTACAGTGCTGGTAGCGGTATAGAAATAATAGTAGCAGTTCATCTCATAACATTCTACAATTTAGTCTAGAAAGGGCAACATATCTTTCCTACCATCACAGTACCTCCCCTCCCTACTAAATACCTAAAACCTAACAATCTATTCCCAGATGTTTTTCTCTTTTTAATTCTGCTTGCAGGTCTAGCAGCAAATCTGAAACTCTGCAAAACCTTTGCACCTTGAACAGTATCTAAGAACAGCTTCAAAAGCTCTGAATATTAAAAAGCAGATGTTTAACAGCTGCAAAAATTCTGCTGAAACAGTTAAACTGAACAGATGCTTCAAAATGTTAATCTTGGTTTTGTATTCCAGAGTGACAGTTCATACTTCCTAACCCGGGGGAGGGGACTAGGGAGTGGGTCCCTGTGGTTTCTAAAGTATCTGGTGTGTCTGGTTAGATAACCACCTCAGGTTGTTACAGCAATGATGTAAATGCACATCAAAGTCAGCTAGCTCCCAGACTGGTCATTTGAAGTTAAGGCTATCATAGACTAAGGGTTCATTAAGATTAGTATTAAGATGCTCTGTGACATAGATACTGTCTCTCTAAGCAATAGTCGTGAGACCACAAATTTTGATGGCAAATATTGTTTCTGAACACTGGACAAACTTAGGATTGGACCTTTCCCACAAACATTTGGAATCACCATTTTGGCTTCTGATTTATGTTTTAACCAATAGACAATGAAAATAATCCTAATGCAAAATACATTTTAAAAAATAGGTTATTGGATAGACATCAGAAAACCTCCAATTCCCCTAGTACTCTCCCACTCCTGACTTAACACTCTTGTGTTCTGCCTTTTCTACACCGCCTAGGCAAAACAAATGTACTAATTTGATTTCAGCTAAACAGATACAGTACCCAGCAATAGTATCTGGAAAAATAGACACCTGAATTTAACATTTATAAAGTCCTAGAAAAGAAGCTTTAATTATAATGCAACACAACTATTCCACTGTAAGAGATTTCCATACTGGCCTCATAATGTTAAACACATTTTTTAAAATTTCTTCTGCTGCACTCAGACCTTGAATTTCAGCTTCATTTTTGTTTTTTTTAATTTTAAATGATATATACTTGCATATGTGCATATGCAATAAGTCCCCAATAACATAGCAAACAGTTTAAAATATTGGAACAGATACAGTTGTCTTGTTGAAAAGGCAGTGCCACCCAGTGGCTTTATTTGGCTCTGCATTCTCTATGTTTTCTTTCAGCTTATTTAAAGAACTCCCCCATCCCCCCTCTCAGATTCTCAGCTGCCAGGTGTCAGTGTTTTTCTAGTTTCTATGTGCACTTAGCTTTGTTATCTGAAAACATTTAGCAAAGTTAAATATGCCTCTGTATATTGTTTACTCTTTAAAAAGTAGGGAAAAAAATAAAGGTTGTTCTGGACAATGCACATTTTAAAACACTTGTCCAAATGATATGTGCAGCAGAAAAAGTTCAATTACATTGATGGCCATTTACTACCAGTACCAGGTCTCAATGCTGAAAAGGTTTCCCTGCTAGTAAGACTTGTGCAACTTCTGATGCACAAAAGGGTTCTCCGTGGCTGCTACTGATCCTCATAGCAGCCACCGAGAACCCTATGCAAATGCATTACAAGGAGCTCATTAGTATTCTAATGAGCTTTCCTTGTGATGCACGAAAGGGAACACCCCCACCCCCATTTACGAAGACATTTTTCCAGCAGCTCTGGAGCTGCCAGCATCTTTTGTGAGTGTGTTCTGCACTCACACAACACATGCACTACAGCTGTGCCCTCCCCCCTTCCCCTAAAAAACCCCAGGAGCTAATCACACAGGCCCTGGTCTCTTTACAAACTCGTCTTGCATCATGGCTCTGGAGCTGAAATCAGATGAGCAGCAGGATAATCCCTGATCAGGCGAGCTGGTAATGGGAAGAACCCTGGAAAATCCCTGGAAATGCTGAGGGAATAGTGGACTGCTCTGTGGCAGAGCTGCGGGAATGGGAACCGTTCTCACGGCATTGCCACTAGTACTGCTGCTGTTTACCCTAACAGCAGCAGTGGTGGCCAAAAAACCCAAAATTAAAGCCATTGTTGGACCATTCCTTTCATCCTTGCGGCTGCCGGCTCTGCCCTGGAACTGGAAGTGATGTCAAAGGGAGACAGGTCCGGCAGCAGCGAGGATGAAAGAACAGCCCCGCAACGACTTTATTTTGGTTTTGCCTTCACTGCTGCTTCTCAACAGCAGTGGCTGCTGCAGTGATGGGGGCATTGATGTCATCATCAGGTAAGAGAGGGGTGCATGCAAAATGGGAGAGAGGGAAGAGCCTAAATAGAAGGGGAGATGGGGGGACAGAGAGACTGGATGGAAGGGGAGACAGGAACAGACATGCTGGATAGAAGGGGAGAGGGACAGACACATTGTATATAGGAGGGAAGAGGCTGCAGAGTCTGGATACAAGGAGGAGAGGGGGCTGGGGACAGACTTGCTGAATGGGGGAGACAGGGGGACAGACACATTGGGTGTAGGAAGGGAGAATTTGCGGGAGCCAGTAAGGAAGCCAGCTCAGCGCCGAGAAGCAACGCCAACTCGCACTGCTGCTCGTGCAGCTCATATGAAGGAACTGGATTGCGCAGCCGGTTAGCAGTGGGGCAGGAGTTTGGAAAGCTTGCTCCTGCCCGCTGCACCTCCACCAGCGATCGGCAGAGGTATGATAGGGCAGGGAGGAGAAGGGGGTAGGGTCTGGCGGTGGCGGTGCCTTAAAAAATTCTGGGAAGAGGCATTGACCTGAATATAAACTGAGACCCCCATTTTTGGGCCAATTTTTGGGCCCCAAAATCCCGGTTTATATTTGAGTATATATGGTACTTCACAGTATGCCTGTTACTGGATTTTGGATTTGGATTTAGATTATACCTTTCTCAATAATAGTTTAAGGCAAGTTTCATTCAGGCACAGTAGGTATTAGGGCTTGCAATTTCAAGTTTTGAACTAGATTCAATGGATGGTTGAGTGACTTGTCCAAGATTTCATGGAGCAGCAGTGACCTCCCTGGTTTTCAACCTGCAGCTCTATTAGGTACAGCTAATACAGATTACACATATTCTTATTAGCCATACCTAATCTTTGGTAACTCAACCCATTACTAAAGGCTAGCAGAGCTGAAGCCTTGTAATCATCTGCCAACCTACCAAAAACACTGCTAGGTTTATAGTTGCTAGTAACCTCGGGATTTTTGTTGGTGCTGCTGAATATCACTGTTTACATGGCCAACAGGAAAAGAAACTTGACTGGCATGCTAAGTATTAACGTATTTCCAGATTACTGCAAATATTATTCTGTTCAATATGTTGTTTTTCTGTACGTTATTTTGTTTTTTGGTACATACAGTATTTTTCGCTCCATAAGATGCACCCCCTCCCCCAAAAGTGGGTGAAAATGTCTGTGCGTCTTATGGAGCGAATATAACAATTTTTTACCCCACCCCCGTTATACCTTTTTAAAAAACCCTTAAATCCTGGTGGTCCAGTGGTGTCTCGGCAGGAGCGAGCTTTCCGCGCTCCTGCCTCTCCCTCGCTGGACGGCTGCCTCATTATCTCAGGGCCAGCGGCGCACAAGGCAGGAGCGAGCTTTTCGTGCTCCAACCTAGGCCCACATCACTCCCTGAATGGTCATGAAAGACCTTCTTCTGGGGTCCGGTACTGCTAAAAGCCACAAGTAAAGGATTGCAAGATGACTGTGCCAGGTCTATACCACAAATCTTTTACTGTGTATTTTTTTTTTTTTAATTGGTACTTTTATATTGGTTTTTTTGATTTGTACATTGCTCAAATAAAGACTTCATCAAGATCATCAATTCCACAGATTTTCTACTTGTTTTTGTGCTGCTGTTTTTCATGTGGAATTTCTGAGATGGACTGTTTGCTTGTTTTCTAACTTGGTAGGGGACCCTTTGGGTATCTATACAATAAGGATGTCTGGTGCGGTACTCGGAGAGTCCCCTCAGGAAAGAGACTTGGGAGTACTGGTCGACAAGTCGATAAAGCCGTCTGCGCAATGCGCGGTGGCTGCGAGAAGGGCAAACAGAATGCTAGGAATGATTAAGAAGGGGATCATGAACAGATCGGAGGTTATCATGCCGCTGTACCGGGCCATGGTACGCCCCCAACTGGAATACTGCGTCCAGCACCGGTCGCCGTACATGAAGGAGGACACAGTACTACTCAAAATGGTCCAGAGAAGAGCGACTAAAATGGTTAAGGGGCTGGAAGAGTTGCCGTACAGTGAGAGGGTAAACTAGGCTTCTTCCCCCTCGAAAAGAGGAGACTGAGAGGGGACATGATCGAAACATTCAAGATAATGAAGGGAATAGACTTGGTAGATAAAGACAGGTTGTTCACCCTCTCCAAGGTAGAGAAAACGAGAGGGCACTCGCTAAAGTTAAAAGGGGATAGATTCCGTACAAACGTAAGGAAGTTCTTCTTCACCCAGAGTGGTGGAAAACTGGAACGTTCTTCCGGAGGCTGTTATAAGGGAAAACGCTCTCCAGGGATTCAAGACAAAGTTAGACAAGTTCCTGCTGAACCAGAACGTACGCAGGTAAAGTTAGTCTCAGTTAGGGTACTGGTCTTTGACCAAAGGGCCGCCGTGTGAGCGGACTGCAGGGCACGATGGGCCACTGGTCTGACCCAGCAGCGGCAATTCTTATGTTCTTATGTTCTCTTCTGTCTTCAAAAGCACAGAAACTGTTGAGACATGCACATCAGGAAAATGCAGCGAGCCTAATTTTTGAAAGCTTCACTGTTTAAAAAAAAAAAAAAATTGTTATGCTGAACCAGCTCTTGTCTTTTGACAGTGTAGTTCAGCAGAAATCTGTGGGTTGTTTTTTTGGTGGGTTTTTTTTTTTTAAACAAGCCTGCAAACATTCAAAACAAATATGAACTAGGAAACTGCATTTTTTGGCTGTCAGAGAAAGGATTTTTATTTTCAGAAATATTTAGTGTTCTCTGGGGGTTATTAGGGTTTATGATCTTAAAGCACAATCTTATACTTAGATCATAATTGCTTGACCACGCAAGATTGAGAACCTCCTGAGCTCGTGATCTTTCTATAGCATTACCTGATGATGCGATTCTCCTTGCTGTAAAAAAATTATCTGCTTTACGTAAATATACTACATTTTGGGAACAACATTATAAATTGGTTCTGCAATTGTATATCTCCCCTAAAAGGGCTCAGCTTTCTGGTTCTGAGCCTCTGCTGCTTGTCTTCGCTGTGCCACCCCTGAAGCTGGTTTGGGCCTCTCCTACCATTCAGTCCTTTTGGGAAACCATTTTTCTTTTTGTGGAACGTATTTGGAATGTTACAATACAACGTCCTCCCTTGCTCCTATTTGGTGTCCCTCTCCATTTCTTTCCTAGACGACCAGGGACTGCAGCTTTTCTCTGGTGGACTGTATTGATAGCTCTAAAGTGCATTTTGATCAAATGGTTAGAGGTGGAGGGTCCTGATTATTCTCTCCGACGTTGTCGTCTGATCACACTCCTGATGTGGGAACGCAGAGATGTGCAGGACTCTTCTTACTTGGGCACACATTTCAGCGTACTTGGGAGCCTTTTTGGAAGATGACATCAGCGGCTCGTAGTCACTTATTGAACTGTTGATCTGTTGTTTTGAACTGCTTACTGAGCTCGTTGACCCTAGATGGGTCTCTATGCATATTTTTCCTGACTGGTACCTTTCTGGGCTGGTGACTTGAAGGAGGACTAGGGGTGGAGGTGGGACTGGTTGGACTATGGGTGCGGGGGTTGCTTGATATTTGTTGCTATAATGAGCTTGTCCTGTTTGCTTGGCTGTATTTCTTGTTACTTGTTCTTGTTAAGCTCAATAAAGTATATTTGACAAATACTTAGATCACAATCTACTAATCATCACAGAGATTTTCAGTGATATGGCATTCACAGCTCAAAAGTCTAAACAGAAACATGTGGCTCCATCTGTCTTTAGGACTTGTCCATTCACTGTTAGATTCTTCAGTGACCTTTGATTGGAGCATTATCGGCAATTTCTTTTTTTTTTTTTTTTACTACTTTTTTTTTGTCTCTGGTAGCCTGTATGTTTTTTTCTGGATGATTTTTCCTGGAGTCGTTTCAGTGTGATACACTTCCACTCAGTATCATCACAGAACAGGTGAAAAAGCACCATGGAAGTATTGTACTAGGGTTTCTAATTTAATCTGTTGTTGATGGGTAAGAACCTCTCCAATTTTTGCTGTCTGCTCTTCATGCATGGTTTTTACATCAGGGCCAAGTTGTTTTTCCTCCTCGGTCCCCCAGATACTAGTGAGGCTCTCTCAGTCGATCCATGCTTTCAGCAAGTAAATGTGATAGACCTGGCTCCTTCTTCATCCCAGGTTTATTTTGTAAGTTTTAGGTCCTAATTTATTTTCCACTAGGAAGTGTCCTTTCCATCAGGTTAGCAATTTATTATTGGGAATAGGCAGCATTACGAGGACTTTGTTATTGGGTTGAAATGCACATTCCTTCATCTTCATATTATACTGTGCTTTCTGTCATCGTGCTGTTCCTATGTGTTTGAGAGCTTTCACGCTAATCTTCTCTAGAATCTCCGTCAGGGTCTTCACATATTCCAGAATCAGTATAAGAGTGTTTTTTTCAGGTTCCATCTAGTTCTCCTTGACCACATCCAAAATATCTTGTGGTTGGCAGTCCAACATTAATTCAAATGGGATACCTAGGGAGACTTGAAGAACCACAAAATAGGTGACTATGTAAGGGTGACTATCCCAGTCGGTCATGTTGGTTCTCAGACATTTCTTTACCATAAAATTAAGGTCTGGTTGAACCGCTCAACTAGACTATCAGTTTGAGGATGATAGTTGGCTATTTTCAGGTGTTTAATTCCAAATAACCTAATTGGAGAGGGATGCTTTCTTCGGAGGAGTAATCCTTACTTCTAGTGGCCACTTCTGTGAGTCTCACCCCAGAATTAAAGACAGGGGTAACTTCTCAATGATAGCTATCCTTACTTCATGACCCCTTCTGGTCCATAAACTGTGACTTTATACTGTAGGTAGGCTGAGGCTTAAAACATCCATGTATACAGCATATATGGACTATTCCACAATACCCCTCCTTGTTTTTTCCAAATCTAAGAAATCTACTAGGGGTCCTGACATCATGGATTAGCTGCTTCCCATATCCACCATAGCCCTTATCTCTTTCCCATTTATCTGTATATGGCTGTTAATAATAATAACAGTTTATATACCGCAGGACCGTGAAGTTCTATGTTGTTTACAATGGTTAAAAGATGTTACAAATTAAGTAGAATTTAAAAAGTTAGAAGCTAGTCATTAACAGCGCTAGAGATCGGTTATTTTGGAGTAAGATTGTACAGGTTAGTTGCCTAAATATTTCAGGAACAGATATGTTTTTAGGTGTTTCCTAAATTCCCCATAAGTAGTAGGCATGAGCAATTGTTCCAGATCTTTGCCCAATAATGCCGCTTGATGTGAGAGAAGATGTTGATGGTGTTTTTAAATGGGGGAGGTGGTATATTCAGTCTCTCCAGGGTTTCCTTGCCTAAGACCAAAGAATGCACATTCCATCAGCAGGGCACTCCCTCTGAATATGGCCTAGTTTTGCACACCAGAAGCATCCCACAGAACTATGCAATTCAGTGGGGATTTGGGAGGGGAGGGTAGCCCCCCCCCCCCATTGCCCCATCTTCCTTTTATTCCCAAGTTCACGGGATTTTTCTTAGTTCTCTTCAAGGTATCACCTGGATTCCTGAGACTTAGCAGCCTGCCAGTCTTGGGAGATCTGAGTAGTTCTAAAGGTGTCATAGGTTTGCCCTGCCACCTCCAAGAAGTGTTCCACTAGGTTGGAGGCTTCTTGTACTGAGGAAGGGTCTTGGAGAAACACCCATACTTTTATGTCTGGTGGTAAAATAATCAGAAATTGTTCTAGAATAATCATGTCCACAATTTTCTCGATACTTCTTCCCAGCTCCAGCCAGCGGGTAGCCCAGTCCCTTAGTTTCAGGGCCATGGCCCTTGGTCATAAGAACATAAGAATAGCCTTACTGGGTCAGACCAATAGTCCATCAAGCCCAGTAGCCCATTCTCACGGTGACCAATCCTGGTCACTAGTACCTGGCCAAAACACAAGGTGTAACAATATTCTATGCTACCAATACAGGGCAAGCAGTGGCTTCCCCCATGTTTTCTCAATAACAGACTATAGACTTTTCCTCCAGGAACTTGTCCAAACCTTTCTTAAAAACAGCTACACTATCCACTCTTACCACATCCTTTGGCAACGCGTTCCAGAGCTTAACTATTCTCCGAGTGAAAAAAAATTTCCTCCTATTGGTTTTAAAAGTATTTCCCTGTAACTTCATTCAGTGTCCCCTAGTCTTTGTAATTTTTGATGGAGTGAAAAATCGATCCACTTGTACCCGTTCTATTCCACTCAGGATTTTGTAGACTTCAATCATATCTCCCCTCAGCCGTCTCTTTTCTGAGCAAGAGAGCCCTAACCTTTTTAGTCTTTCCTCATATAAGAGGAGTTCAATCTCCTTTACCTTCTTGGTCGCTCTTCTTTGAACCTTTTCTAGCACCACAATATCCTTCTTGAGATAAGGAGATCAGAAATGAACGCAATACTCCAGATGAGGTTGCACCATGGAGCAATACAGGGGCATTATAACATTCTTAGTCTTGTTAACCATCCCTTTTTAAATAATTCCTAGCATCCTATTTGATTTTTTGGTCACTCACCTATTTGAAAACTTTTGCTTCAGAACCTCCTCAGATAACACTCCGCTGAGAGGCCTAGTCAATCTTGAATCGCTGCCTTCACTTGATTGTATTCCAATGCTCTTGCCATATCCAAAGTCCTGTATGCTGCTTGGGTCTCCCAGGTTAAGTAATGGCCTAGTTTGATAGTTCACTGGTCCCTAGGCCATTGGCTACTGTGGCAACTCTTTCAAACATGGCTAATAATGCCTCTGGGTCATCTTCCAAACTCAGTTCCATCAGTGTTAACTGCTTAGTCCAATCCTGGCTCTAGCTAGGGCCTCTCTCCCTATATCTTCAGGACTTTGGTCCGAACAGGTGGAAAGTATTTGGGCCTGATCTGCTAGATGCCTTAGTTCTTTAGCTCGTGTGTCTAACAACTGTAGCATGGGCTGGTGTCTTTGCCATTGCTGCTCAAGAGTCTTTGCAAAGTGGCGCTCCATGCTCTCCTATTAGGCCTGAAGTTGCTCTACTAACCACTTTAATCCAATTTCCAAGGTCATCTTCCTGGACCTCTTGCTGGCAGTTTTGAGATCCTACTCATGATACCAATTGTCAAATGGTCATTTCTTTGCTTTTGGCAGAGACTGCTGACTGGTCTTTTTCTTTCTTTGGTCTCTTTCAGTCATGTCCAGTCACTCAGGTCTCTTCCAGTCACCACCGGTCATTTCCGGTCACTCAGGTCTCTTCTGGTCACTACCGGTCACTTAGCTCTCTTCCAATGTAGGGCACACAGTGGCTTCCTCCATGTCTGTCTCAATAGCAGAATATGGACTTTTCCTCAGGAGCTTGTCCAAACTTGTTTTTTAGAACCTGCTAAGTTAACTGCACTTACCATAATTCTCTGGAAATGCGTTCCAGAGCTTAATTATTCTCTGAGTGAAAAAAATATTTCCTCCTATTGGTTTTAAAAGTATCACTCTGTAATTTCATTGAGTATTCCCTAGTCTTTGTAATTTCAGATAGAGTAAAAAATCGATCCACTTGTACCCATTCAACTCCACTCAGGATTTTGTAGACTTCAATCATATCTCCCAACAGCTGTCTCTTTTCCAAGCTTCTAACCTCTTTAGTCTTTCCTCATATGACAGGAGTTCCATCACTTTTATCTAGTTCTACTATATCTTTTTTGAGATAAAGCGACCAGAATTGAATGCAATACTCAAGATGAAGTTGCACAATGGAAAAATACAGAGACATAATAACATTCTTAATCTTGTTTACCATCTCTTTTCTTATTTTTTTTTTTTAGAACATAAGAAGTTGCCTACGCTGGGTCAGACCAGAGGTCCATCGCGCCCAGCAGTCCGCTCCCGCGGCGGCCCATCAGGTCCATGACCTGTAAGGTGATCCCTGTCTAAACCCTTTAATCCCCCTTGTCCTTCTATCTATACCCTTTCATAGCCTATCTCTACCTCTATCTATATCCCTCAATCCCCGTATCCTTCAGGAATTTATCCAATCCTTCTTTGAAACCCGGTAGTGTACTCTGTCCTATCACAACCTCCAGAAGCGCATTCCAGGTATCCACCACCCTCTGAGTGAAAAAGAATTTCCTAGCATTGGTTCTAAACCTGTCCCCTTTCAATTTCTCTGAGTAGCCCCTTGTTCTTGTGGTTCCCAATAGGCTGAAGAATCTGTCCCTTTCTACCTTCTCTATGCCTTTCATGATCTTGAAAGTCTCTATCATGTCTCCTCTGAGTCTCCACTTTTCCAGGGAGAAGAGCCCCAGCCTTTCTAACCTGTCTGCGTATGAAAGGTTCTCCATACCTTTTATCAATTTCGTATGGAGAACTTTTCATACGCAGACAGGTTAGAAAGGCTGGGGCTCTTCTCCCTGGAAAAGCGGAGACTCAGAGGAGACATAATAGAGACTTTCAAGGCTAATACAAAATGCAGAAAATTATACATACATTAATAATCAGAATCAGCACTTACGATCAATCAGTAACAATACAAAATGGATTCCCCCCTCCCTTCTAATACATCCAATCAATGAATAAAACAAAAGAGATATTCCCCCCTCTAACCCTTCCCTGGACTTTTGTTACTTCGGTTTAGTTGTCTCTTACCATCTCCTATCTAATAATTCCTAGCATGTTTGCTTTTGTGGATGCCACCACACATTTTAGTAGATTTTCTACAATGACATCCACATCTTTTTCTTGGGTACTGATCCCCAAGGTGGACCCTAGAATCTAGTAACCATGATTTGGGTTATTCTTCCCAATGTGCATCACTTTGCATTTGTCCACATTAAATTTCATCTGCTGTTCATTTAATTTTTAATCTGAAAAAGATTGACCATGCGACATACCTTATTATTGTAGGTTACATTAACTTCCTGTTGAAGCCAGGGTAATATTTAAATTTGGTTGTATTTGTTATAAGGTGTTACATGGTCTGGCCCCTAGGTATCTTGTTGATCAATTCCATAACAAGAGGCTCTTTCCGTATTTTTCCTTCCTTGAGAAAGCTTAAATAAGATATATTTACAGCGACCGCTTTCTTATCAAGCAGCAAGTTGGGAGACAGATTTTCACTCTTTATTGATCAGTTCAAGGTCTTACCTGCATTTTAAGAAATTGTTAAAAGCTTATTTGTATATAAAGTTTCTAGCAGAATGATTCTTGTTATTCACTGATGGGGGCTTAATAGCCTCAATAATTGGTAAAAAAAATTAATTTAATTGGGTGATAGGAACCTATCTAATTCTATAAAAGATAGGCACCTATTGTATGGCGCTTAGCGGAGCCTAACGCCTAAGTGGAGCGTGACTTAAGCGCCACTAAGGGTGATTCTCCAGAAACTTAGGCACCTGAAATGTAGGTCTTTAAAACCCTAGCTTACATTTCAGACACCTAAGTTTTTACATAGGCGCCGCTAGCTGCAATTCTGTAAACAGCGCCTAAGTGTGACTGGCACGCAGCCGGCACAATTTTTCTGGGTGCTGGCCAATTTAGGTGCTGTTTATAGAATCAGCCCCTGAATATGTACAATTCTCTTAACTGCAAGGTATTGCAGGATATAAATACATTTATATTTGTTTGGTTTTTTTAATGTAATGGAAAGTCACTGGCATCTACTGTAACCCTTGGAGAGTAGCATGGATCAGCTGAGTGTTCTAGTCCAAGGAATTTGGTTTTATTCTTATTTAGTTTGAGATAGTGGGTTGGACATTCAAAAGGCACAGATCACTATGGAGACCCCCCAGAACAAGTTTGAGAATGCCTGCTCTAGACCAGTGTGCCGGTCCACAGAAATTTCCCGCTGGTCCACAGGGCCGGCACGTGCATCAGGCCCAAAACAGTGTTCTTCAACCGCCGGTCCACGGTGTGATCGATGCGGTGTTATCTTCGAGCCAGCTCCCTCTTCCTCACTGATTCAGGGCACAAAGCCACGGGCAGTGGCTCCTACGCGCGTCCTGCGCCTGAACCGGAAGCCTTCTCTCTGATGTTGCAACGTCAGAGGGAAGGCTTCCAGATGAGACACAGGACGTGCAAGGAGCTGCTGCCCGCAGCTTTAGGCACTGCATCAGTGAGGAAGAGGGAGCCGGCCTGAAGATAACACTAGGGGCGGCATAAAATGGCCAGGCGGGAGCAGGCCAGAAGGTAAGGTATAGCATGGAGTGAGGGAGACAACAAAAGTAGGGGGAATGATTTTATTTTTGAATTTAGTGTTTGAATTATGTCATTTTTGAGAATTTACATCTGCTGTCAGTGTGCTTTGTGTAGTTTAATTTTGTGGTTACCCATTATGTGTTGTTAATAAGATTATATTGTGTATTTGTGAAAAATGAATGGAAAACATAGTGTTACAATTAGTAGTATTAAGGGGCAGGGTCTGGGGTGGAGATTGGGTAGAGATGGGTGGGGTCTGGCCCACGACTTAACCCAGTGTTCTTCAACCGCCGGTCCATAAAATAATTATTTTATTTCTGCCGGTCCATAGGTGTAAAAAGGTTGAAGAACACTGCTCTAGACCACTGAAGGTCATGCAAGATGGCTTCTTAGTCAGAGTCAGCTGGGAAGTAGTAGACTGGCATCTACATATAAAAATGAAGTGCAAAAATTCTGTACAGAAAAGACTACACCTAATTCAAAAAAATCAAGCAGCATTACTTAGTTGAAATTTACTCAGGTGATGAATGAGGTGCCCTCATTAATACTGAACTACTAGATTCACGACAGTGGTAAAGCAATTGTGAAGCAGCTTTCTCCTGGCATTTTTCATGCTCCTGATATTGGTAGCATTCTTGCTTAAAGAATTCATGCCATCTCTCTAATATTATTTAAGAAAAATAGATTATATACAAGCATAAAATCAATATCAATTCTATAATAAAATTAACACTTTGGCTCCATCTTCTGGAGAAAAGTTGAAGTTTAAGGAAAAATGCTTCTGCTACTGAATGGAAAAAAAAAAAATCTTTTCAATCTATTTCAAGTACTTGAATTTCCTCTACATTCAATTTAATTACATCTCTCTTCTTAAATCATTTTTGGATTTAAGAAAACTCACAGGCCTGCCATGTCTAATAAGCCTAGAGGAATGAATGTGTTTCATTCATTTCCGGGAACACGCCATTTTCTGAGATTTATTAGTAACTGTAAGAGGATTTATGTGTAAGATAAACTCAATTTTGTTTTTCAATTAATGACCAATTATCAGAACCAGATGCCACCAAATTTATTACACAAATCATTAATCTAACAAAAATTAACATTACTCTTCCCTCACTAAATTGAACTATTTTAAAGGAAAAAGAAAACCAAGACACATTGTAAGATTTAAAAATGTTACTCCTACTTTTAATTTTTAAACCCTTACCTGTAATTGATGTTTATAGCAATAATTGGATCAGTGAGAATAATGCATCTGCCCAACTATGCCACTTTTCCAAGGGCAAGTAGGATTTTAGTTGCCTTTTCATTAATTGTTTTGTATCTTTGATGTTGCTTTATTTATGTATTCAATACCTCAGAAGGAACAATTTTCCCATCTTCCAATAATTGACCCAATGTTTTAAGACCTTTCCTTCCCCATAAATGGAAAGCCACATCAACCCGGGTAGGAAACAGAGAGTGGTGGTGAATGGACAATACTTGGACTGGAAAAACGTCACGAGTGGAGTGCCGTGGGGTTCAGTGCTTGGACCCATGCTCTTCAACATATTTATAAATGACCTAGAAATTGGTACGACGAGTAAGGTGATTAAATTTGCAGATGATACGAAGTTATTCAGAGTAGTGAAGATGCAGGGGGATTGCGAAGACCTGCAACGTGACATAAACACGCTCGTGAAATGGGCCACGACATTTCATATGAGATTAAATGTGGATAAGTGTAAGGTGATGCACGCCTACAGGATGTCCGGTGCAGTACTTGGAGAGACCACCCAGGAAAGAGACTTGGGAGTACTGGTCAACAAGTCGATGAAACTGTCTGTGCAATGGCGGCGGCAGCGAAAAGGGTGAATAGAATGCTAGGAATGATTAAGAAGGGGATCACAAAACAGATCGGAGAGGTTATCATGCTGCTGTACCAGGCCATGGTACACCCCCATCTAGAATACTGCGTCCAGCACTGGTCGCCATACATGAAGAAGGACACAGTTCTACTCAAAAGGGTCCACAGAAGAGTGACTAAAATGGTTAAGGGACTGGAGGAGTTGCCGTACAGTGAGAGATTAGAGAAACTGGGCCTCTTGTCTCTTGAAAAGAGGAGACTGAGAGGGGACATGATCGAAACATTCAAGATAATGAAGGGACTAGACTTAGTAGATAAAGACAGGTAAGGCTAGACTCAGGGCACTGGTCTTTGACTTAAGGGCCACTGTGTGAGCAGACTGCCGGGCACGATGGACCACTGGTCTGACCCAGCAGTGGCAATTCTTATGTTCTTATGTTCTATATAAGTAGCTGTTGGGTCTCCAAAGCTGATGTTACTTTGTATTGCTTATTTTCCAGCATAAAAGAGATCCCAAATGAATAATGCCATTTATAGCGAATGTTATTTTGTTGCAGGCATCTAGTGATTTCACAGTAGTCTTGTCGATGTTTCAAAGTAGCTGAGGAAATATCTGCAAATAGTTCCACTTTTGCGTTATTCCACAATAAATGACCATTTTTTCATGCTGCCTATAGCGCTTTCTCTTTCTGTGGCTATCTTAAAAAAACACACTATTATATCTCTTGGCCTCTCAGTTTTACATAGACCCAAGGCCCGATGTATCCATTCAAATTCTAGGTTTGGCAGTTCTGCTTCTGGATTTTCCATTTGCAAAAAACTTATGACATAAAGATTGTATAAAAGTCGTTGGATCTTTGAGTTCTTCTGATTCAGGAATTCCACAAAATCTCAAATTATTTCGCCTCGCTCTGTTTTTTTCCATCTTCAACCTTGAGGGATAATTCTTCCATTGATAAATCCATTTGTTTACAATGTGTTTGTATATCAGCTATCTCCTGATCAAGTGAGATAACCTGTTCTTCAAATTCTTGGAGATTCTGACTCATATCATCCATTTTTTTGTATAAACCGTCAATATTGATTTTAATATGAGGTGAATACTGCTAATGAGAGTTTAATGTCAGCCATCCAATGTTGTAGATCTCCTTTACTGGCTAATACTGGATCTAATGTCTCAGTTTCTTTACCACATATATTTGGCTCAGTTTCTTCTTGAATGAAAGTCTGCTTAGGAGTTAACATTTCCCCTGGTTCTTCTGCATGATAAGCAAATGCTTTAAGATCAGGTCTAGTTTTTTTTATTTGCCATAGTTTCAAAATTATTTCACTGTTATTAGACAGTCCGGAGATTTATTAGTTGTTCCCTTACCAGTTTGGCTTGACCTAATTCAACTTTTATAATTTACTCTTTTTATGCTTAACTTAATACAAATATTTAGGTCTTCACCTCCAGAGTATTTTCCCCCAGTATGAAAACAGAGCTTTTAATTTATTAATCACCTAGTTTCTTAATAGTAAATTCAATTGGAAATTCCATTAATTAATTATTATCAAAGTCCGCACGCTGGATATATCATAGCACCTTCCCTGAATTTTAGCATAAAGAAGCTCTATACCATTCAGTATAAAAGGCAAAATCTCAAACCTACGGGCCTCGAGGTCCCCCAAATTCCCCCAATCTCATCTAGCACGTACAGGAGTTTTCCTCACCACCTCCACTAAAAGGCCACTAGAAAGCACTGCCAAAAAACCACGGCCACAGTCCCCCACAGGCATAATTGCATATTGTCTCAGAAAGAAGGCAAATGGCTCATACCAAGGTCTCTCAGGAGTCAAATCTCACCTCGACTCTTATGCCCTTCTCTGCCCCTAACAGGGCCCGGCAAAGTCCATTAGAGGGTAAGTGCCCTCCTCCACTGCTCACTCTTGCGGCTATAATGCCGCGGGGTAGCCATTCCTCTCTGCCCCCAACAGGGCCCGTCGCGGTCCACCGGATACAGGACACCCTCCACTCCTATGCTCCTCTCCGCCCTCCACAGGGCCCAGCAAAGTCCATCAGAGGGAAAATACCCTCCTCCGCTGCTTGCTTTTATGGCGAAAACGCCACGGGGTAATCACTCCTCTCCACCTCCAGCAGAGCTCATCACCATCTGCCGGATACAGGGCATACACTCTTCCTCACTGCTTGTTTAATTGCGGCTCAAGCACCACAGGGACAGCTAGCATTTGATGGGGTGGTATGCTGACTTATCCCTCATCCCAGGTCAAAAGTACCTGGCAAGATCCCCTTCAAAAGTACCTGGTAAGATCCCCATTCCTTACATTTTCTGATCTTCATTTTCCTGCATATTAGGATAAATATAGAGGCCCAATTCAAGATAAAGTTTCCAAATTAACTGCAAGAGAAATGAGTGAAGTATAAAGCAAATCTCACACCACCATTAAAAAAAACAGACGTGACTAAGATTTATCTGACAAAGACTACACTTCCTCTCTTGTTTACGGCCTTACAAGGAATGGAAAAATAATATCCAAACCCGCTACAAACAGCACCACAAGTAAGGGAGCCAAAATAGCTACAGCACCGCCATACAAAGTGTCCACACCAGCACAAGACAGAGACCCTGTACAGGCAGAATAAACAAAAATGTGCAAAGAAGGATCTGGTCAGTTAAATCATGTTTCCAAGTAGCAGAATATTTATATGAACAGAATGTCTGACTGTCTTGCAACAATGATTCACAACTGGGGCACCACCAAACCTTAAACTTTCTTTTCCCCTCCCTTCCCCCTATTTCAAAGTGTAGTAAGCAAAACAGGGAAATTTTTTAAGAAAATGCCAGTTTCTAATTTTCAGACTATTTAAAGCAATTGAGAACTTAAAGCCACATTTATCCTTAGAGGAGCAAGCATTTTCTGCTATGTTTGCATAGTGTACAAGGGTATGAAGGATGATACCAGTGGGATTCATTTTTGCAATCAGACCTGCCAAATTGTTAAAATATTTTTTTAAAAGACTGAATGTGTGTGAGTGGCTTATTTTATTCTTCTATCATTGCTGGGAGAACACTTTAGCAAATAAAGAAATACTTAGGGGGACTAGCAACATGGAAGAAACAGCAGGCTTGGAACATGAAAGGGTGAACTCACAAATAATACAAAGAAAGATGAATATATGACATTTGGAAACTATAACAATAGTATATTTACATAGATGGTATACATAGGTAAGATATTTAACTCATGAATTTTAACACCATTACTGAAGCTCTTGTATTGTAACACCTTTACTGAAGCTCGTGCAAACCGCTCTGAATTGACTCCCCAATCATTAGTAGCGGTATAGAAGCTTCCAATAAACTTAAACATATTTTATGCAGTTCTAAAGGCCTCTGTTCACATTCTACATTACCTAATAGCACTCTCATGTTCCAAGTGGGTAGTAGCCTGCTGTTTCCTCTATGTTGCTATTCCCCCTAATTGTTTCTTTATTTGCTAAAGTGTTCTGTGAAGAGTATCGTCTTTATTCCTTTCTTGAAATTTGTGGTGTCCTTTTCTAGTTTCAATTCCCTCGGAAGGGAGTTCCTCCACATTGGGGCCATCACCGTGAACATTCTTTTCCTGACGCTTTTTGTATTTGATGTCTCTGAAGGAGGGTATTTCCAATAGGTATTCTAGGCTCGAGCGTAGGGCGCAAGTTGGTTTGTGGTTGTCAATTCTGTTTGCTAGGATTTGTGGTTCTGAAAGGTGAATGATTTTGTGCGTCAGTAACATGATCTTGAATTTCACCCCGCTTTCAATCGGGAGCCAGTGAAACTCTTTCAGTACTGGGGTGGCACTTGTCTGCTTTGATTTTCCCAGCAGAAATCTACCTGCAATGTTTTGTACTATTCGGATCTGCCTGATCATGTACTTCAGGATGCCTACCAGGATCGCATTATGTAATGTACTAGTGGTGACTTTTATACTACATCATCACATCTGATGGCATCTAGTCCCAGTGCCTATGTTTAGGCACCCAGAGGGTGGTGGATACATGGAACGCGTTACCAGAGGATGTGATAAGCAGGAGCACGATACAGGGCTTCAAAGAAGGGTTGGATAGGTACCTGGAGGACAAAGGGATTGAGGGGTACAGATAGGAGTAGAGGTAGGTTATAGGGATAGGATTAGAGGCAGTTACAAAATTAGTCAGGGACATAGTTCAGGCAATTAGGCCTGATGGGCCGCCGCGGGAGCAGACTGCTGGGCAAGATGGACCTCTGGTCTGCCTCAGCGGAGGCAACTTCTTATGTTCTTATGTAACAGGTTTTTGTTGACATAAAAATGGCCTGATTAAAGGCAACGAGAATTAATGACATATTGTTTCAGATGCTGATTTATAACTGCTTGTGCAATTTTGATATGAATCCTAAGAAAAGGTACGAGGCTTGCAGAGACAGACCTGAGGATTCAGCTGCCCTTAAACTGAGCAGATTCTGCCTTTGTGGTTTTTACATTGATCCTTGTGTGTGTGAGGTTCTCTCTCTCCCTTAGCACTCCAGCATGGGAAACAAGGACCCTGTTTGTGTTGCTGCGGGGATCACGAAACTGACAGCTTAGTCCGCCCTGGGTACAGCAACTCTGATCCCTTTTTATATGGGGAGGAGAGTGTTAAAAAATGATCGGCCCTGGGTGTCACATACCCTAGGTACGCTACCGGGCAAACAAAAAAAGTACCTAGAACATAAGAACATAAGAAGTTGCCTCCACTGGGTCAGACCGAGGTCCATCCTGCCCAGCGGTCCGCTCCCGCGGCGGCCCATCAGGTCCGCGACCTGTGAAGTGGTTACTGACCAATTCAATAACCTACCTCAAGTTCTATCTGTACCCCTCTATCCCCTTATCCTCCAGGAACCTATCCAAACCTTTCTTGAACCCCTGTACAGAGTTCTGGCTTATCACCTCCTCTGGAAGCTTGTTCCATGTGTCCACCACCCTCTGGGTAAAAAAGAACTTCCTAGCATTTGTTCTAAACCTGTCCCCTTTCAATTTCTCCGAGTGACCCCTAGTGCTTGTGGCTCCCCACAGTTTGAAGAATCTGTTCTTATTCACTTTCTCTATGCCCTTTAGGATTTTGAAAGTTTCTATCATGTCCCCTCTAAGTCTCCTCTTCTCCAGGGAGAACAGCCCCAGCTTTTTTAACCTGTCAGCGTATGAGAAATTTTCCATACCTTTTATCAGTTTAGTCGCCCTCCTCTGCACTCCCTCGAGTACCGCCATATCCTTTTTGAGGTACGGCGACCAGTATTGAACACAGTACTCCAGGTGCGGGCGCACCATTGCGCGATACAGCGGCATGATGACTTCCTTTGTCCTGGTTGTGATACCTTTTTTGATGATGCCCAGCATTCTATTTGCTTTCTTTGAGGCTGTCGCACACTGTGCCGATGGTTTCAGTGATGTGTCAACCATAACTCCCAGATCCCTTTCAAGGTTACTCACCCCTAGCCGTGTTCCCCCCATTTTGTAGCTGAACATCGGGTTCTTTTTCCCTACATGCATGACTTTGCATTTCTCTACGTTAAAACTCATTTGCCACTTATTTGCCCAGTCTACCAGTCTCGTTAGGTCCCTTTGCAGGTTTTCACAGTCTTCTGTGTTCCTAACCCTGCTGCAGAGTTTGGTGTCATCAGCAAATTTGATAACCTCACATTTTGTCCCGGTCTCCAGATCGTCAATAAATATATTAAACAATAGAGGTCCCAGCACCGACCCCTGTGGAACTCCGCTCGTGACCCATTGCCAGTCTGAATATTGGCCCTTTATTCCAACCCTCTGTTTCCTACCTGCCAACCAGTGTTTGATCCATCGGTAGATATCTCCTTGCACCCCGTGGTTCCACAGCTTTTTTAATAGCCGTTCGTGAGGTACCTTGTCGAAGGCTTTTTGGAAGTCAAGGTAAATGATGTCTATGGATTCCCCCTTATCTATCTGGTTGTTTATTCCCTCGAAGAAGTAAAGCAAGTTTGTGAGGCACGACCTTCCCTTGCAGAAGCCATGCTGGCTCGCCTTCAGTTGTCCATTTTTTTCTATGTGTTCGCAGATTGTGTCCTTTATCATTGCTTCCATCATCTTTCCCGGAACCGAGGTCAAGCTCACAGGCCTGTAGTTTCCCGGGTCACCCCTTGATCCCTTCTTAAAGATGGGCGTGACATTTGCTATTTTCCAGTCTTCTGGGATCTCTCCAGTTTTTAGGGAGAGGTTACATATTTGGCGGAGTGTCTCTGCTATTTCGTTTTTCAGTTCTTTTAGTACCCTTGGGTGGATGCCGTCCGGGCCTGGTGATTTGTCGCTCTTCAGTCTATCTATCTGTCTTAGGACATCCTCTTTGCTTACCTCTAGTTGTACCAGTTTTTCGTCGTGTTCCCCGTTTATAATCATCTCGGGTTCTGGGATATTGGATGTGTCCTCTCTGGTGAAGACTGACGAGAAGAATTTGTTTAACCTGTCAGCTATCTCTTTTTCCTCCTTTATCGCTCCTTTCCTGTCTCCGTCGTCCAGTGGTCCCACTTCCTCTCTGGCTGGTTGTTTCCCTTTGACATACTTGAAGAAGGGTTTGAAGTTTCTTGCTTCTCCTGCCAGTCTTTCCTCATATTCTCTCTTTGCTTTCCTGACCTTTCGATGACATTCTTTCTGGTGCCTTTTGTGCTCTTCCTGGTTCTCCTTTGTTGGTTCTTTTTTCCATGTCTTGAAGGATGATTTCTTGTTGCTTATCGCCTTATTAACTGCAGTTGTTATCCATGCTGGGTTTCTAGTTCGATTTTTTTTGCACCCTTTCCTGAACCTTGGGACGCACAGGTCCTGCGCCTCGAGCACTGTGCCTTTAAGCAGTGTCCAGGTTTCCTTTACGGTTTTCATCTTCCCTGCATGAAACTTTCCTCCAAGAAATGAAAATAAACTCTTGGTGTGTACTGTACCAGGATAGCCCTGGCACTCTCCCTTTTCCCTTCAGGAAAGGTAGACAAGGTTTGGACAGTGTCCTTACGTCTTTCCCTAATAAAAAGGCCATTTACCTAAAGAACCTTCTAAAAACTGTATTCTGGATGTGGCTCTGCTTAAAATCACTCGATGGTTACACTTAAAAGAATGTTGTGAATGGCTTCTCCACCTCAGCCTGATCATTTCTATGGATTTATACACAACAGTATGTATACTCTAAATTAGACACCATAGTGCAACTGTTTTGAAAACTGTCCAGATTCTATAAGAACTATAGCCAAGCTTAATTAACGAAAACTCATCCTGTTAATCCATTCACCCCACTTTCTGCACTGCCTTTTACTAAAATGTATTTAAAGCATTTTAATGTGGGACTTTCTCATGTGCTAAGCCCATTTTTCGCAGTCATAAAATAGGGCTTTTTTTTTATGCATGCCCCATGCAAATTTTTCCATTACCATGTAAGAGTGTAGAGGAGCAGCTTAATGGTTAGTGCAGTGGTCTGAGAGCCAGTGGAACTGGGTTTGATTTCACTGCAGCTCCTTATAATTCTGGGCAAGCCCACTGGTTACCCATCACCCACCGCATTACTTATAAAACTTTAATGCTGGTCTACAAAACCAAACTTTCACGTCTCCCATCTTTTCTCGATAAACTCATCATTCCTTCTTACCCTTCCCGGACTCTCAGATCGGCTGATCAGAATCTACTGACCATACACCTTCCATCAAATAATTTTTTTTTGGGGGGGGGGATTTCTGTACACTCTGGGTTGCAATCGCTAATAAAAATATACAAAAAAAAAAGAATTCTATTACACTAGGAAAACTCATTTCTCCATTGTAGCCCCTACTTTATGGAACGCCATGCCACTTCAACTCCGCTTTGAGAATTCACTCGACAAATTCAGGATTAAACTAAAAACATTTTAATTAAAAACGCATACCATAGCATTTAAATATTTCTTCTCCAACAGCTAGCAAACTAAACACGAACTGCTTTTAAGAAGCGACCCCCTTTCCTGATGTTATATCCTCCCCCTCTCTTCCTGTCCTTTTAATTTGGTTTTTTTTTTATTAATGATGTAATTATTAACTCTCCCTTTACCCTCAAGCTCACGTTCATACTTGCAATTTGTCTATTTAATATTCACACTTTCCCTCCCCCTATAATAATTTAATTTTAACCTTTTATTTTTAGCATTGTAAACCGGCCAGGTGTACGTCGATGGTCGGTATATTAAAATGAATAAACTTGAACTTAACCTTCCATTGCCCCAGTACAAATTAAGCGACTGTACATAGCATGTAAACCAATTCAATTGCAACCACAGAAAGGCAGTACTGTATATTAAATCCCAACCTACAAAAAAAAACATTAACATGGGAGCACTTAGGGCCAGATTCTCTAAAGGATGCCTAACTTAATTTGAAAACTCCCCTTAATAGGGTCAATAATTGAAAAAAAAAAAAATTTATTGGGCGAAAGGCGCCTACTCGATTCAATAAAAGGTAGGCGCTTATCACATGGCACTCAGCAGCACCTAACGCCTAAGTAGGCATTTCTGTGGGCGGAGTGTAACTTAGGTATTGCTAAGTGTGATCAGCGGCATAGCGAGGATGAGAAGCACCCCTCCCCCACCCTTTTCTCTACCCCCTTCTGTTGCATGCACCCCTTCCCTTCCCCAAACCTCTTTAATGTTCCCAGCACAAGCAACCCCAACCTGCTGCTCGCACCCGCGTTGGCTCTTCCTCTGATGTCATTTCCTAGGCGTGAGTCCAGGAAGTGATGTCAGAGGAAGAGCCAGCGCTGGCATGAGTAGCAGGCTGGGGCTGCTGCTCATGCTGCTCATGTAAAAGAGGTATTGGAGAAGGGAAGAGAGGCTAGCGCGAAGTAGGGGGGGGCAGGGAAGGAGCGTGGGCAGAAAGGAGGACGGGTGCCGGCACCCCCAACAAGTCCCCCCAACAAGTCTGCCCAGGGCAGACCCTCCCCCCCTTACTATGCCACTGAGTATGATTCTCCAAAAATTTAGGCACCTGAAATCTAGGTCTTAAAACCCTTGCCTACATTTCCGGAGCTAAGTTTTTACATAGGCCTACACATGACTGACACACAGTTGGCACTATTTTCCTAGGCGCCGATTGATTTAGGCACTGTTTACATAATCTGGCCATTACTGCCGCCTGGTTAGAGAGAAGGGTTTAGGAGGCGAACAGCACTTCTGTATTCTCTGTATTAACTGAAATTTTAGATGATTTCAATTTTAAATATCTATTTGTACTGTATGAGGAGTGTGTGGCTATAGTCTCAGCACCCTGGAGTTGTGGGTTCAAATCCCACGCTGCTCCTTGTGACACTGGGCAAATTACTTAGGGCTCCTTTTACGAAGCCGTGTTAGCGGCTTTATCACACGCACCTTTTCAAGCGCGCGCTAACCCCCTCGCTAGCTGAAAAACTACCTCCTGCTCAAGAGGAGGCGGTAGTGACTAGCGCGGCTGGCAAATTAGGGTGCGCTATTACACGCATTAAACCGCTAACGCGGCTTCATAAAAGGAACCCTTAATCCTCCATAGCCCCAGGTACGTTAGATAGATTGTGAGCCCACCGGGACAGACAGGGAAAATGCTTGAGTACCTGATTGTAAAACCGCTTAGATAACCTTGATAGGCGGTATACAAAATCCTAATAAACTTGAACTTGAAACTTATGTATAATGATTGATTGATGTAAACCGCCTAGAACTCCCGGGTATGGCAGTATATAAAAATAAACTACTACTATTATTATTATTTAATACGCGCCCACTTCTAAAAAAATAATTTAAAGTTCATTAGAATACACACAACACACAAAAAATGAAAAATTACTGCAAAATACTAATGCATTTTGCAGAAAGCATTTCCAATGACTAAGTGTTAGTTGGGCCTAACACCCTTTCATACATTATCAGATGTGTCATCTTTTGTATGCAACTAAAAATGTGTGTAGACACCAAATGCCTGCCAAGAACAAAGTGCCCAGGATAATTGTTCAACAATTGACTTAAAACAAAGCACCATCTGAATCACATGCAGAAATGTCTTCTAGCTTCTTAAGCTATTACTGATCAGTTGTTCTCTCAGGGTTTCTACAGCTGGCATTGTGCTTGTTGCAGGTTTCTGGGTCTCGCTGCATCTTTGTCAGGTAGAAACTAACGTTTCAGCCATCATGCTGTGGCTTTCTTCAGGGTACGCTCTGAAGTCTGCAGTGTGACTTTGGAAATTGTGGGTTCACTGACCTGATTGGGAAGAGGGCAGCCCACCTATTTGAATTTTGGCGGGAAAGTCAGTTGGTCAGAAATTTGAATTTTGTTGTGAAAGTCCATAGAATGGAAAACTCTCTGGTAGGTTTAAAGATGTTCTCCCCATGGAGCTGAGTTAGATGTTTTCTCAGGGTTTCCGCAGCTGGCATTGTGCTTGTTGCAGGTTTCTGGGTCTCGCTGAGTCTTTGTCAGGTAAAAACTAACGTTTCAGCCATCATGCTGTGGCTTTCTTCAGGGTACGCTCTGAAGTCTGCAGTGTGACTTTGGAAATCGTGGGTTCACTTACCTGATTGGGAAGAGGGCAGTCCATCAATTTGAATTATGGCCGGGAAAGTCAGTTGGTCAGAAATTTGAATTTTGTTGTGAAAGTCCATAGAATGGAAAAGTCTCTGGTAGGTTTAAAGATGTTCTCCCCATGAAGCTGAGTTAGATGTTTTCTCAGGGTTTCCGCAGCTGGCATTGTGCTTGTTGCAGGTTTCCGGGTCTCGCTGAGTCTTTGTCAGGTAGAAACTAACGTTTCAGCCATCATGCTGTGGCTTCTTCAGGGTATGCTCTGAAGTCGGCAATGTGACTTTGGAAATTGTGGGTTCACTGACCTGATTGGGAAGAAGGCAGTTCACCAATTTGAATTTTGGCGGGAAAGTCAGTTGGTCAAAAATTTGAATTTTGTTGTGAAAGTCCATAGAATGGAAAAATCTCTGGTAGGTTTAAAGATGTTCTTCCCATGGAGCTGAGATAGATGTTTTCTCAGGGTTTCCGCAGCTGGCATTGTGCTTGTTGCAGGTTTCCGTGTCGGCAGTGTGACTTTGGAAATCGTGGGTTCACAGACTTCAGAGCATACCCTGAAGAAAGCCAGAGCTTGATGGCTGAAACGAAGTGTTTGGTTCTCTGAACTATCACACTGCAAGTACATAAAAGTGCTGTTTGACTTTGGGATGCATTTATTTTCACAGCGGAAGCACTTTGTAATAAGCTTGAAGGCTTGTCTGGACTGAATCAGTCAGGATACTCAGTCTCCGACTTCTGGTTGTATCTGCAACTAAATGCCTATAGTGTAGAGAATGTCTGATACCTCACTAGAGGACCTGATTCTATGTCATCTACATTTATAAAACACTTTTTTTTAATTATTAAGCAGGATTTACACAGTGGTGTTCCTTAGTTTTCTTCCACTTATTTATATAGAAATATCTTCAGAGCATCCTACATGTGTTCATTAATGTCCTTGAAATGCAATTAGCGTTTTTCGCTCCAACTCCATTTTCACCTATCCCTCCCTGCAAAGAAAACCTAAAAAAGCTTATGTGACAAAACTACTATTATCAAGCAGTTCATCTCAGTCGGGAACTACTCCCCATTATAGGGTCTTCTTCCTCATACATGCATTTCAGGCAAGGATTGAAAACATACTTGTTCAACAAATTCCTCTTAGAGCAGGGGTGTCAAAGTCCCTCCTCGAGGACCGCAATCCAGTCGGGTTTTTAGGATTTCCCGCATGAATATGCATGAGATCTATTTGCATGGCACTGCTTTCATTGTATGCTAATAGATCTCATGCATATTCATGGGGGAAATCCTGAAACCCGACTGGATTACGGGCCTCGAGGAGGGACTTTGACACCCCTATCTTAGAGCATTAAACCCTGTGCCCTTTTTGCGCAGCTCACATGCTCCTCAAGGTGATGGAAAAAGCTCTCTGCACAGACTCATTCAACTCTTACTACCTAGTGTGCCTCCTGAGATTCCAGGTGTGCCGTGGCACACTTGAGGAGAAAGAGAGGCGCCTGCCAGTTGACTTCCCTACACGGTACAGTGCCAGCAGTGCCCAATTCACCGAAAGCCCGCATGCTTCCCCCTTCTCTATAGCATCCTCCGGCTTCCCCCTTGGCCTCCCAGCCTCACCTTTAAAGCTAATTACAGCAGTCTGCAGAGGATCGCCGGCAGGTAAAATGATTTTATTTTCAATATAGTGATTGAAATGTGATAGTTTTGAGAATTTATATCTGCTGTGTATATTGTGTATATTTGAAAAATGAATGGGAATGGATCTGAGGCAGAGCTTGGGCAGGGTTAGGGATGTCTGTGGTTGGGGTGCTCAGTTGATATTTGTTAGACTTAGGGGGTACTTAGCTTGAAGTAGTTGAGAAACACTGCTGTAGGCATTCAGCTGGCGCTAGTGCCTCTCCTTCTCTCCGGCCCTCTTCCCTGCTGGCACCCCCTACTGGTGTCTCAGAGCCCATCTGGAGGGTCTCTGCACATGCACGGACTTTGACATGATATCACACATATTGTGTGATGTCATCATGGTGACGTCCGCACACTTCTGGGTGCCTCAAGCCGTGGCCACTACCTTTAGTGTGCCCCGGCTCGAAAGTTTGAGAGACACTGCTCTATATTGTCTCCACCCAGTTCCTTAGCATATAGACAAAAAAATCTCATCTATGAAGGCTCAAAAAATGCATGTCAAACATCTAAGACTTCTTACCATTCCAAAGGAATGCATGATTGCTGCAAAAATATAGCCTTTAGCTTCTAAAAACTGACTCGTTCTTGACTCTGGGAGAATGCACCTTGGCATTTTTTAAGATATACAGATAGGAATAGAATAACTGTTACAGGGTGAAGACTAACAGACTGACAAACAAATACTACAGGCTGGGGGCTCAAATTCCACTGAGAGTAACAGCCAAATTCCTTTCACTGGCCTTACATATGTCACTAGTCATATTTTGTTTGGAATTAAAGATATGTACCTTATTATAACTAGGTCCCAATTTCTCTCTTTCAAAGAATATCCTTTCATACGCAGATAACAAGGTAGGCACGTACTGCTGAAAAGGATCAACACAGCAAACCCTTGAAGCAATGCTCTAAGGGCAGGAGTGGATGATCTTTCAAAAACACCTATTTCACCTACAAAAGGTAAAAATATCACAATACAGTAGGCCAAGCATGTCAAATTCAAAGGCTGATACAGACCAAATAAACAAGGTTTACATTTATGTGGGACATAAAAAAGCAAAAACGTTATTTTTCATAGAAACTTAGGTTTATTTCGAAAAGTACAGTATAAAAAAAGAACAAGAGCAACAATAAAATTAATGCTTTCTTCCTGGCACTTGGCATCTCTTCTCTGTAACTATTTTTCCTATTTCGAAGAAAATCTTGTCTGCAGTGACTACTTTTAAAACTGATCCAAGGTGAATGTTGGTAATTCTGGACCTGATAGGAGACTTATTTCCTTTCATAAGTATAAATAACTGCTCGCACCGAAAAGTACTTCCAAACATGGAAATAATTTCATATGTGAATTTTTGAGTATTTTCAAACCTGGCTGGCAAATATTAGTAAAATTCAAGCAAGCCAACTTCATTGCATTTTGTCTTCAAATCTGAATTGTACTGAATATCAATTACTTCCATTTGCATATGATTAGGTACTGATTCTATATTTATAGAGAAAATCAAAGAAAATTTGACTTCCAAAGATTTAAAATCTGCAAATCTTGTTTCAAACTCAGTTCTAAGGCTTAAAATTTTTTATGTGTATTTTTGATATGATGCAATTTCAAGTAAACTTGATTTGTTTATGTTACATGTCGGAAAGTGTTTTAAATCTTAATTTTTCAACTGCTTTTCCCAAAGAACTAGCTTACATTGTAATGTTTTAACTTGATCACAACGATCTGATCTTTTCCTTGATGGTTTAAATTTAAATCGTTTAAGTGTTTTGTTATATCAACCATGAAGGATAAATCTTGTAACCATACTGGATCAGAAAACAATCTTGTGTCTTGATTTTTAGTGATTAAAAACTGACATATTTCTTCTTTCAAGTCTCAGAATTGTTTAAGGACCTTGGAACAGGATACCCATCGTACCTTGGCAAAGTATGACAAACCAGAATATTCGCTTTCTAATTCACTTAAGAAAGCAGAGAATTGTCGCTGATTTAAGCCTAAAGATCTTATGGAATTGTACAAATGTCAACACATTTTTTATGTTTATTACATTTGTACATAATACTTCTTGATGTATAATGCAAAACGTATGATGAATATTGGATCCATCACAAGTTTCACTTTGGTTTTTTGCAGTAATGCCACAAAACCGTTGGTTTTTTTTCAGCCATTGAAGGAGTTCCATCTGTAGCTAGGGGTCCTTTTACTAAGGCGGGCTAGTAAAAGGACCCCTTAGTTTTTACAGAAATAAATTGTATTTTTGTAGAAATTCATAAACACAATCAAATATATCTTGTCCCATTGTAGTGCCACGCATTGGTACTAGCTCCAATAATTACTCAAAAATGTTGAAATTCGTGTCGCAAGCATAAAGAAACACAGCTAACTGAGCTACGCCCTCCCCTCCCCCATGTCCTTACTTTTGTCACAGGCAATGGCAAAAGCTTTGAAACTAGATAATTTTGCTTTGATCTGATCACTTAAATTGCCAGCCAAATCAATAATTCCTTCTGCAACTGTATTTCGAGACAAAGAGATTGTTTGAAAAACCTTCACACTTCCAGGACAAATAATTTCTGCAGCTTTAATTAGATATTCCTTGATGAAATCACCTTCGGTAAAAGGTTTTGAGTGTTTGGCTATCAACTCCGACAAGGCGTAGCTTGCATGCACCGCTGCTTCACTTTCTTGTGATACTTTAGTAAACGTGAACTGTTGTTTTTTCAGTCCCAACTTGAGCTCTTTCAACTTTTCTTGTCTCATTAATCCTTCGTAATTGTCATATTTTGATTTATGCTGTTCATAGTGCCGTTTAATGTTATATAACTTTGGCACACTAATAGCATTATTACATATCAAGCAAATATTTCATCTTTTACTTCACAACAAAAATACTCCAATTCCCACTTTTTATAGAAATTTTGATGTTCATCAGCAATTTTTTGTTTAGTTTTACTACCACTTGGTTTTTTTTGATAAAAACATACTGAATACAAAGTGCTGAAATAAATGAGTAATCATTAATACAACACAGAATACAGACACAGAATAATTGCACAAATTAATAAGTGTAATGTAAATAAACCTATACTCGTATTTTTATTGTACTCCGAAGGCGAAATATTTCCTGTTAGGCGCACCAAGCAAGTCAATACAAAACTAATGACGTGGTAGGTATTATTATTGTCTGATTCACTTCTAGTATTAGTAGGGGGAAATTGTGCGTTATGACTATAGGAGCAAACTTGTCTTGGGTACCAAAGGCATCCGCATCATAGTACTTAATAAGAATAAGTAACTGGTTATACTCGTATGTTGTATCGTTGTTTTCGACTGGCTTAGATAGGTGACTGCTCGACACTGATGGACTGCGGGAGAAATTTTGCAACTCGAGTTATGACTTATTGGATTACATTGGCTGGGCTGCAAAAATGTTTGTTGTGGGCTGCGAGTTTGACATGCTTGCACTAGGCAGATTTAAAGGAATTTAACTGTAAACCGAACTGTCCAAAATCACCTGCTAAATGTAGAAGCCAGGAGGATCAATATATCCTTTAATGACACTAATTTATGAATAAGACATACATATCTAATCTAATGCTTAGTTTTGTATACCGAGACTTCAATCCAGGAAATCTCGACTCAGTTTACAACGATTAAGTTAGGCTAGTAAAGGCATATAGAAAGTTATCAGAAAGATTAGTTTCCAAAATGTTTAGTAAACAGAATAGTTTTCAAAGACTTATGAATAAAAGAAACGGAACCAAAACTTCTTAAACGAAGTGGAAGGTCGTTCCAGAGTTGGGTAAACTTAAAAGACAGAGATTGGCTAAGAGTCTAGATTCTTTTAATACCTTTACTAGATGGACAAGACAGCTTGAATTGTTGGTCACCCCTTGCAAAAGAGAATCTATAAGAGTTCCAGAATAAAGGAACTAGGGGAGTAAAAATACCACAGAGGATTTAAAAAGTGACACAAGCACATTTGAACTGGACACTAAAATATACAGGGAGCCAGTGAAGATTATAAAGCAGTGGGGTCACATGATCAAACTTACACTTCCCAAAAATCAATCTAGCAGCTGTGTTCTGGACTAATTGTAGTCTAGTGAGACGACAGGTTTTAGTAATAGTAAGATAAAGAGCATTACAATAGTCGAGGTGAGAAAGAATAATCGACTGAACCAAAACAGAAAAGTGATGTTGATGAAAAAAGGTGTCTGACCTTTCTCAGCATGCGTTAAGTTGAAAAAAACATTTCTTAATCAGAGTTGATTTGATCCTTAAAAGAAAGTGAGGCTTCTCATCCTACGTTACGTTAATATTCTCTTTCTTTGTTGTTATTATATTTGAAAATATCAAAGATACTCTAAAAAGCACTATTTATTTATAGTATAGGTCTGTGAAGATCAATCATGGTCAATCATTAAAACTAAGGGGTCCTTGTACTAAGGTACATTAGCAGTTTTAGCGTGCGCTAAACTAAAAGCTTATGCGCCCATTATAAGTCTATGGATACGTTAGCGTTTAGCACATACTAAAATGGCTAACGCACCTTAGTACAAGGACCCTTTAGTGAACTTGTCAGTGTGTCTCGCTAAAGTTAACGCTTTGAAACAGAAAGACCAGAAATCAACTAATATACAGTTACAATAGTAGAAGGTGCGTCGCATGAGAAAATGTAAATACAGTTTAGTACAAATTTGTATCCCACCAATCCAATGTCCTTGGTGGGTGCCAATATACAGTAGGTGAACCCCAGAAAATTATGCTGCTTATTACCTATAGAAATGTAAATCCTAAACCTTCCTTGGCCACTCCTAGCCGATCGGATTTTCAGGATGCTCACAAAGCAAAATGGTAGTCCCACGGATGAAGTAGATCAAAGCAGAAACAAGTGGGTCAATCGGGATGTTTCCAAATGAAATCTTTATTGATGGAAAGAAGAGGTACAAATTGGCAGAGAACAACTCTACGCTGCAAGCGTTTCGGTATAGCGAACTATACCTTCTTCAGGAGTCTTGGCCACACAACTGGTGATGTTGATAATAATAATAGTTTATTTTTATATACTGCCATACCCAGAAGTTCTAGGCGGCTCACAGCAATCAAGCATAATACATACAGTGCAAATAGATGTATTAAATTATCTATAATTTAATTCGACAAATGGTGGACATGACAATGAAGCCGACGGCACAGTGCACAGCGGCCGCTAAGAGAGCAAATAGAATGCTAAGTATAATCAAGAAGGGTATTACTACCAGAACGAAAGAAGTTATCCTGCCGTTGTATCGGGCGATGGTGTGTATGCATCTGGAGTACTGCGTCCAATATTGGTCGACGTACCTTAAGAAGGATATGGCGATACTCGAGAGGGTTCAGAGGAGAGCGACACGTTTGATAAAAGGTTTGGAAAACCTTTCATATGCTGAGAGATTGGAGAAACTGGGGCTCTTTTCCCTGGAGAAGAGAAGACTTAAGAGGGGATATGATAGAGACTTACAAGATCACGAAGGGCATAGAGAGAGTAGAGAGGGACAGATTCTTCAAACTTTTGACAATTACAAGAACGAGAGGGCATTCGGAAAAACATAAAGGGGACAGATTTAGAACCAATGCGCTTCCAGAGGGCGTGATAGAACAGGGTACGGTATTGGAGTTCAAGAAGGGATTGGACAATTTTCTGAAGGAAAAAGGGATAAAGGGGTAAAGATAGAGGATTACTACACAGGTCCTGGACCTGTTGGGCCGCCGTGTGAGGCACGATGGACCTCTGATCTGACCCAGCAGAGGCACTGCTAAAAAAATAAAAATAAAAGAATGCATACAATATAGGAAGAAAACAAACAATTTAAAATAAGATAAAAGTATTAAGTTAAACGATAAGATACATTAAGAACCCAACCTGTTGAAGAGTTTTGTTTTTATCGGAGAAACTGAAGGGAGATAGGTTCAAAACAAATGCAAGGAAGTTTTTTTTCACACAAAGGGTCGTGGACACTTGGAATGCGCTACCGGAGGAAGTGATCAGGCAGAGTACGGTACAGGGATTCAAACAGTGATTGGACAGATTCCTGAGGGATAAAGGGATCGTGGGATACTGAGGGAGGAGCTGGGATGTAACACAAGTATAGAAAGCTAACCAGGTAATAAGTATAGAAACCCAACCAGGTCGTGCATGTGCAAGACCGGAGGATTAGGACTTCGATGGGAAGATAGGATTTCAATGTGAAACCAAGGTGGCAAGGGAGCCCCTTCTGGTGATACAGACAGGTTGTGACCTGTTTGGGCTGCCGCGGGAGCGGACTGCCGGGCAGGATGGACCTATGGTCTGACCCGGCGGAGGCACTGCTTATGTTCTTATCTGTTCTCTAAAATCAAGATAAGAGGAAGCTTCTAACAGAATTTTGGCAAGCCATGTATTCTGATATGTAGGCTGATTTCTCCTGTGGTAGCGCTGTAATTATTTTATGCACGTTTCTATGAGAGTTTGTTAACCACATTGCTGTTGTTTTCTCACTGTAGTTCTCTCCTTATACCAGTTCTTGTCACGTTTTTTTTCCAAAAAATGTGTATAAAAGAATTACAGGGCTACTGCTTTCATATTCATGCATCCAAGCATTAGATATGCAGGAGATATCAGAACCACCAGTTGTATGGCCAAGACTCCTGACAAAGGTATAGTTCGCTATACAGAAACACTTGCAGCGTAGAGCCGTTCTCTTCTTTCCATCAATAAAGATTTCATTTGGAAACATCCCGATTGACCCACTTGTTTTTGCTAAGCTCATAATGAATATGCATGAAATAAATCTGCATATAATTGAAGGAATACTTGCATATTAATGGTGATTATCCTGGAAGCAGGAGGGAAACAAGTGAGAAAAGTGAGATGTTTCCAAACGGAATCCTTAATCAAATGCAGGGATGCAGTTCTATAACACAAGCAAGGACTCGGGGCTGCAAACGTTTCAGTACAGACACCTGTACCTTCTTCAGGAGTCCTTGAACACTCTGAAGGTGAACTTGCAAGTTATCCAATGTATTAAGATTCCTTAGGTACGTTTTGAGAAAAAAAAATGTGTACCCCAAATGAAACAGTTCAAGAAAGCAGAACGGAAAAAAACATTCTTACTCAATTGCTCAATCTGACACCATCCCTACTTTTAATTAAAGATCCTGTTTGGAAACAACTCACTTTTTCCACTTGTTTTCTGCTTGATTTTCTCAAGGGAACATCGTGTTGCTTTCTGTGCTTTGAATTATCTTGAAAACCCATTGGACAAGATTTGTCAACTACTGGCACAAACATATGTAACTGCATAATAAGAATAAACTCCTTTGATTTTTCTGTGGAACTTTTCTTTTTCTTTTTTTTTTTGGGGGGGAAGCGTTAAGGTGAACATAAAGATCATAAAAAACACTATTGAATGCTATCATTCTAAGTAAAATCTGAACTGGGGTAATGATCTGTATTTTAAGGTAATAGATGGGAAACTTTCTTCCAGGTTCCTAAAAAGATGTCTTCAGCATACCCACAAAACACTCAGAAAAAATGTAACCCCCCAAAAAACAAACAAACAAAAAAAAAAACTTTGGCTCACCATCACAAGACCATGAGAAAACAAACCTGACAACTGTTTGCTTCCCATTAAAATTGGAATCGGAGGGGGTGGCAAAGGGTAATATTTACCGTGAAATTTTCCTGGGACTTGTAGTTCTCATCCAAATAAACTCGAGCACGGTTAAAATCTTTCATTGCATCGCTAGATAGTAGTTCTCTGAAAGATATATTAAAAAATATATTAAATGGTGCATAGGATAGCATTTAATTCAATACATTTTTCTCTGTCCTAACAGAGCTTCCCCTATTACTTTATTAGGAGGATGAACATTTGTTTTAAGAAAAAGGAAACCAAAGAAGAAATGAGATACAATAAATAAAGTTGCCAATTAATCCACCTGAAGTGCTGGGCAGAGTGGCTAAAGGTCTACAAGTAAAATAGCCTCAGTATCACCATGATTTTTGGAGAAGTTTCCGATTCCACATGCTACTCCAGTGACTCGAAGATCTACAAACCAGCAACTCCTTACAATTCCTTCTTTAAAGGTCGTAAATACGAGGCGAACCAAAATATTCTCAGTTACAGCCCCCCACAAATGGAATTACTTACCAATTCATCTTAGAGAAGAAACAGTATTAGAAAGATTGAAAAGTTCTCTCAAAAGCTTCATTTACACCAGGGGTCTCAAAGTCCCTCCTTGAGGGCCGCAATCCAGTCGGGTTTTCAGGATTTCCCCAGTGAATATGCATGAGATCTATGTGCATGCACTGCTTTCAATGGGGAAATCCTGAAAACCCGACTGGATTGCGGCCCTCAAGGAGGGACTTTGAGATCCCTGATTTACACTGACACTGTTGATAAATAATTAAGACCAAATCAACAGGTAAACATTACCTGTGACGTTTATAATTAGCCTTTTTAGGCTATTCGTTATTCCTCCCCTTCTTTGTTTCTCTTTTTTAACAAAATTGTAGTTCTAACCTTGTACCAAAATTTCAAGTTAGTCATGGTTTATGTCTGTCTCTTATTTGTTTCTATATGCCTATTTTATTAACGTATTTCGCTTTGAATTTTTTTTTATAAGCGTTTTATGACATCTTAAATAAAACTTGAAAAATTAAAAATGTTATCGTAATTTCATGTTAATTGTGATTTTAGCATTGTAAACTACTTTGATATTAAGACAGTATATTCTCAGTCCTGTGCAACACCGTGGCAGGCCCCAAGCATATGTGGGCCAGTGTGAGATGGGGGTGAGGCCACTCTGCTTTTGTGCTACTGTGGCATTGTGCCAATTGTGTGGTGAGTGGGGACATTTTATCACTAGGCTTAGAGTCTCTAATTTCTTGGAAGAGCTCATGTTCAGTGTGTGGTTTGGTTTGAAGATTTGTGGATTAAGGAAGTAGTTGACAGGGTCTCTATGGGAATCTGTTCTAGCCTCTGTGTTGCAAGGCTAGTTTGAAAAGTTTGGTAAAAACAAAAAAAATCAAATTAAACAATGTAGTCTCCATCGAGGTCTATACACTTAGACCAGTGAGTTTCCAGGTTTTTTTTATAAGCTATTTTTCCTATGAAACACAAAAACTGTAACTAAACTTTGGAATTTGTTGCCAGAGAATGTGGTGAAATCAGTTAGTGTAGCAGGGTTTAAAAAAGGTTTGGATAATTTCCTAAAATAGAAGTGCATAGGCCATTATTGAGATGGCTTGGGGTAATCCACTGCTTATTCCTAGGATAAACAGCATAAAATCTGTTTTACTACTTGGGATCAAGCTAGGTACTTGGGACCTGGGTTAGCCATTGTTGGAAACAGGATACTGGGCTTGATGGACCTTCGGTCTGTCCCAGTATGGCAATTCTTATATTCTTATGAAACACATTGGACTAAGTGTATGGCCCTTGATGGAGACTACGTTGTTTAACTTGCTTTTTTTTTTTTCCCGAACTTTTCAAACCATCCTCATAAGTAGGGTGGATTTTCTTTACTATGCTACTGTTGGCAACCCATGTATTGGCTACCTGGGCTTGAATTATTTGTATTTGTGTTAAAAAAGAAATACATAACCTAAGAGAGGCAGTGTAAGGGGCATTTTCTTTAATAATGCCACAATTTCTTAATGGTAGTGGCAGGAACTCCACCACCACAATGCCCAAAGTAGCTAATAAATAGTGATTATCACCATCAGTGCAGACAAGGTTCCGCCTTCTTTTTCCTTCAGTAATTATATTGTAAATGTTTCAATATAACTAGCTGTTGCATCATTAAAGACACAGTGGGCAATTCTATAACTGTGCACCTTGAGGTAGGTACGCTGATGCACACTGCTGAGCACTATGGCCCGGATAGCACAGTTACTTACCGTAACAGGTGTTATCCAGGGACAGCAGGCAGATATTCTCACATGTGGGTGATGTCATCCACGGAGCCCCGATGCGGACAGCTTTTCAAGCAAACTTGATTGAAGATTTCAAGTTTGCTAGTGCTGCACCATGCATGTGTGTGCCTTCCTGATCCACTAGAGGGCGCATACCCTCCTCATGGTCTTCAGTTCAGATAGCTAGCAAAGAAGCCAACCTCGGGGAGGCGGGCGGGTTGTGAGAATATCTGCCTGCTGTCCCTGGATAACACCTGTTACGGTAAGTAACTGTGCTTTATCCCAGGACAAGCAGGCAGCATATTCTCACATGTGGGTGACCTCCAAGCTAACCAAAAAGGGACGGAGGGAAGTTGGCAATTCAAGAAAACAGATTACGCAAAACCGACTGGTCAAACCGGCCGTCGCTCCTGGACAGAGTATCCAGGCAGTAGTGGGAGGTGAAAGTATGAACCGAAGACCAAGTGGCAGCCTTGCAAATCTCCTCGATAGGCGTCGACCTGAGGAAAGCTACAGAAGCCGCCATCGCTCGGACTTATGTCCCGTGACTCGACCATGCAACGCGAGACCAGCCTGAGCGTAGCAAAAGGAAATACAAGCAGCCAACCAGTTGGACAAGGTGCGCTTGGAAACTTGGCGTCCTAACCGATTAGGGTCAAGGGACAAAAACAATTGAGGAACCGTCTGAGGAGACTGAGGGCGTTGAAGATAAAAAGCCAACACCCTCTTACAGTCAAGTGTGTAAAGCGCCACCTCGCCAGGAGGCGAGTGGGGCTTTGGAAAAAAGACCAGAAGAACAATGGAATGATTGAGAGGAAAGTCCGACACCACCTTGGACAAGAACTGGGGTTGAGTACGCAGGACCACCGTGTCATGATGAAATACAGGAAAAGACGGGTCCGCAACCAGAGCTTGCAGCTCACTGACTCTGCGAGCAGATGTGAGAGCAACCAGGAATACCACCTGCCAGGTGAAGTAATTCAAAAGAGCTTTATCAATGGAATCAAATGGAGGTATCACCAATTGAGCCAGGACCACACAAAGATCCCAACCCACCAGGGGGGCTTTGAGCGGAGGATGTACATTGAAGAGATCCCTCATAAAGCGGGAAACCGTCGGATGGACGGAGAGCAGCGTCCCATCAAACGGCCGATGAAAGGCAGCAAATGCACAGAAGTGGGCTCAAATAGATGTCGATTTGAGACCAGACCGAGACAAGTGAAACAGATAATCCAGCACTGAAGGCAAGGAGGCAGAGAGCGGATCCATGCTCAGCACACCACGCAGCAAATGAGGACCATTTCTGGGAATAGCATTGCCGAGTGGAGATCTTTCGAGAGGCCTCGAGAACACCCCCACCGACTTGAGAGAAACAGAAGGAGGGAGGCACGTTGCGAGGAACTAAGCTGATAAGTGTAGAGACTACAGATTGGAATGCAACAGAAACCTCAACACTGAGACAGCAGAGAAAGGAACATAGGTAGAAGCAGAGGCTCCCTGACATTCTGGAGGAGCAGGGAGAACCACAGCTGCCAGGGCCACAGAGGAGCCATCAAGATCATGGTGGCGCAGACCGACAGGAGGTGTATCAAAGACCTGAGAATCAGAGTAAAGGGAGAGAACGCTTAGAGGAATCTGCCCATCCAATCGAGAAGGAAAGCATCCACCTCGATGCGAACCGGGAGAACATCCTCGAGCAATATCGTGAGTGAGGGGCAAAGCGAACAGAACTACCTGTGGGGTTCCCCACCGAACAACCACATGCTGCAGAGTCTGAGAATGGAGCGACCATTCATGCGGCCGAAAAGGGCGACTCAACGTGTCCACCAGACAATGCTGCTCGCCCCAGAAATACACCGCCCAAAGAAAGAAGTAGTGGTGTAACTCCCCCTCCAATGACGAAGGGCCTCCCTGCAAAGTAACAGGGAACCTGTACACCCTGGCTTGGTCACAGAATACATCACCACCGGGATGTCGGGACGCACCAGGACCCCGCAATCCAGCAACCAATAACGAAAATCCACCACGGCATTGTAAATGGCCTGGAGCTGCAGCAGATTGATGTGGCTGCGACGGTCCGCACCCGACCAAAGACCCCGAGTCCGAAGGCCGTCGAGGTGCGCCCCTAAGCCTAAGCCGAGGAGTTCATCGGCAGAACCCTCTGATGCGGGGATATGAAGAGGTGGCCCACCAACGAAACAAGCGTGTCAAGGAGGGAGGCACCACAAAAGTGCTGGGAAGCGGGATCCCGATCCTGCCATCACTGAGATGCTCGGGTCCAGCGGGGAACACGAAGATGAAACCAGGCGAACATCGGGACATGAACCGTGGAGACCCATGATCCCAAAGGATCAGCATCAGCTCGGCCGAGGCCGAAGACCGCTGAGACACCAGCTGACTCAGGCGCAGACAGGCGGCCTGCCGAGGCAGAAAAGACTGGAGGCGGACCGAGGACAGAGGGGCCATCTTCCGGTATAAACAAACAAGGCCCTCCCCCTGAGGCCGAGACAAGAAGGAGCGCAGACAAACTGGGTCCAGGTCCGCCCCGACGGACTCCCGAGACTGGGGCGGACAGAGTCTGAACCGCTCCCAGACTAGAAACTAGTGCAGGTCACGAAGGGCCAGGACCCGACGCAGATGGGAGGATGGGAACGCCCAACCGACAGAGGCGAGGCTATACTCCCAGTGCGTAGACACGGAGACACTCCTCCCGAAGGGAGGGGAGGAATCCCCAGAAGGAGAGCAGCCCGGAGGCTATGCGAGAATAGTCAAAAAGACGGCCAGGAGTCGCCGAAGCCGGCGGCTGGACCATAACCCGGCGCTGCTGCAGCTATTGCGGCTGCTGCGAAGGAGGCCGAGATAACACAAGAAAGGTATCCGGAGGGCCCCACCGGAGGAGTCCAAACCACCAAGGCAGAAGGGATTCAGCTGAAGGCGTCCCGATAGGCGAAGGACCGGTCGCGTTCTGAGAGGCGGTTAGTGGCCTCCGCAAGAGAGGCCTCAAGAAACGCAGTACTCACGCAAGTAAAAGTGGCGAGACGATCCTGGAGGTTCGGATCCTCAGCCACACTCTGCGCCAAGCGAGATGACGCGTGGCGGAAGCAATAGAGCCAGAGCAGGGAGAGAGTCTCCTCCAGGAAACCAAACTCCGTACTACAAGATTCCGTCACGGCTGCCCGGAATGAACCGAAGAGAAAACGGGGAACCCTCTCGAACAGGAGCCAGAGACGCCGAGGCACAGAGCCCCAGACGACGTCGAGGCACGAAGCCTCCGTCGAAAACAGGGCGCAAACCCACAGTCGACGCCGAGGCCCAAAGCCTCAGCCGATGCCGAGGTATAAAGCCCCCAGCGATGTTGCGGCACCAAGCCACTGTCGACTTCGAGGCACAAGGCCACAGTCAACCAAAGGGCACAAAGCCCCAAGCGACGTCAAGTCACAAAGCTCCAGTCAACGGCGAGACACGAAGCCTCGGTTGAAGACGAGGCACAGAGCTCCAGCTGAAGATGAGGCCCCCAGCCTCAGTCAACGTCGAAGCACAAGCATCAGGCGACGCGGAGCACACGGTCTTAGCCTACGTCGAAGGTACAAAGCATCCGTCGACGTCGAGACACCAAGCCTCAGTCGACATCGTGACACCCAGCCCCAGTCGACGTCGAGGCAGAAAGTCGAGGCACAAAGCCGCAGTCAACGTCAAAGCACAAAGCCCCAGCCGACGTCCAGGCACAAAGCCCCAGCCGAGGCACAAAGCCCCCGTCGACGTCGAGGCACAAAGCCTCCGTCGAGGTCGAGGCACGAAGCCTCAGTCGACGTCGAGGCACGAAGCCTCAGTCGACATCGAGGCACGAAGCCAGTCGATGTCGAGGCACAAAACCTCAGGCGACGTCGAGGCACAAAACCTGCAGGCGACGTCGAGGCATGAAGCCTCAGTCGACGTGGAGGCACGAAGCCTCAGCCGACGCCGAGGCACGAAGCCTCAGTTGACGTCGAGGCATGAAGCCCAGTCGACGTCGAGGCACGAAGCCCAGTCGACGTCGAGGCACGAAGCCCCAGTCGACGTCGAGGCACGAAGCCTCAGTCGACGTCAAGGCACAAAACCTCAGGCAACGTTGAGGCACAAAACCTCAGGCGACGTCGAGGCACTAAGCCCCAGGAGACGTCGATGCACAAAGCCTCAGTCGACATGGAGGCACGAAGCCTCAACCGATGTCGAGGCACGAAGCCTCAGTCGACGTACGAAGCCTCAGTCGAGGCATGAAGCCCCAGTCGACATCGAGGCACACCAAAGTCCGTCGAGGTTCAGAAGTCGGCACCGTATCAATGAAACTGGTAATAAAGGTGCAGCAGTGCGCTCCATAAAGGGCAACCTCGAGATGAGTATTCCCATGAAAGGAGGCACGCTTCGATGGTCTCGTAGAGGCGGGCACAATTGCACTCGATGCCTGGAATGCCTGAGACTCAGCCGGTGGCGTTACCGAGGTAACGCACATAGAAGAAAGAAAGAAAGAAAACTTACCGGGGATCGAAGCTACTCAGTCCGATTCCAACGAAGGAAAAAGGGTCCCGGCCATTCTGCTCACACGAGGTGAGCCCAGAGAGAGGCCAGGGAAGAAGAAAATACAGCTGCAGCAAAATGAGGCCTAGCAGCATGGCTGAGGCCCAAGAAGGGCCTGTCGATGAAACCAGCAGAAACACAATAAAAAGTCCTTGTTTTTTTTTTTTGAAACAAAGAAAATACACGATCAATTAACAAACGCACAGCGACTCCCTAACAAAATAAAGAAGCCGTGGTGCCAGAAAGGCACTTAGAAGAACGCAGAGAAGAGAGACAGGGCTTTCTGGCTCAGCGGAAAACTAAGAATTGAAGACCATGAGGAGGGGATGCGCCCTCTAGTGGATCAGGAAGGCACACACATGCGTGGTGCAGCACTAGCAAACTTGAAATCTTCAATAAAGTTTGCTTGAAAAGCTGTCCGCATCGGGGCTCCGTGGATGACGTCACCCACATGTGAGAATATGCTGCCTGCTTGTCCTGGGATAATCTGTAATTATGTCTGCGGCCATCGATCGTTTGTCAATTACTCGATAGTACCGGTTACAGAATTGTGATGGATGCAGCCAAGATAGGCGGCTGAAATGTAGGCCTAGAAAACCCTGGCCTACATTTCAGCCACCTATCTATACCACTGCAGGATCCACCTGAGGGCTCCCAGAAGCTGCTGGCTCAGCAGATCGGGGGGGATACCCCTACTGTGAGCAGCTACGGCAGGGGGCCCCTGAAATCAGCAGGAGGGATGGCCACTCCCTCAAGCCAGATCCTCCCCAACCTCCCTCAAAGTCCTGCAGCAGGAGGGATGCCCACTCCTTCCTGCTGGATCCCCCGACCCCCCCCCCCACACACACACACCCACACCCACACACGAAGTACCCACGGCATGACGGATGGCCACTGTAAGGTTTTGCAGGGGTGATGTTGCAGCAGACAAGCCCCTGATGATATAAGTTGGCAGCCTTACAATCCGCCAGGTCCCAGGTTCAATACCTTCATAGAAGGTTCAGTAGGAAGTGAAATTAATGACAAGGACAGCCAAGAGTGATTGCATAAAGAATATATTGTACAGAAATACAATGTTTATAAGGATACAGAAAGATATTAGCTGCTTCTGTGTTCTTGTGAATGAGAGAGAAAAGACAGCTTCCTGAATAGGTGCTGTGTGGAGAAAAAGAGAGAGAGAGAGAAAAACAAGGGTCCAAAGAGAGAGAGGGAGAAAGAGAGAAGTGTGGTCCAGGCTCCAGAGAGAGATTAAGGAATTTAACCTCTTATATTTATAAGTTTGAGACTTGTTCTAAAAATAGAATCTATTGTTGTTAAATACCCCTATCTTTTGTAAGCTGTTTGAAATAATGGTATATAAGGTGTGTGGGGCGTGAGAGATTGGAAAAGAAAAGAGAGAGAAACTGTCCCTCACAGACTGTCCATCTTAAGCACCAGACCTTAGCACATCTTTAGAACCTCAGGTCTGTGCCAAAGTTCTTTTCTTTTGTTACTTTAAAGCACTGATAGTTTAGATGTAATTTAGGCATTCTGAGGCTGACGGTCCATCTGCACTGACATGCCCTGCACTGACATGATATAGCTGATATCATCTCCCATAGGCCTCTGCCGACATTGGTTAGGCCAACAGAAAATGCTGACAGCTAGCACCCACTCCTTCCTGCCAAAACCCCCGAACCTCCTCTCAAAGTCCCATGGCAGGAAAGATGCAAACTCACTCCTGCCAGCAGGCCCCCCCCCCCCGAACCCATGACATCCCCAACACCCACCACACACCCCAACCCCGGCACTACTAAGCCCACTCCAATCCCCCTCCTATACCTTTTCTAGTAAGGTCAGCTGGAGGGATGCTTGCTCCCAAAAGCCAGCAGGTCTTCCCCTTCCCAGTGCATCCTGTGGTTCCATCTTCTGTGCTCGTTCTATGGAAAGAGCACAGAAGGTGGAACCACAGAACTGTTAAGTTAGATTCTTATGGAAGTCCAATAGCCCTGAAGAAGTGGTCTTGTACCATGAAACTTTGGAGACTGGAACGGGAAGGACCTGGGCCATATACATTTTTGCTCACTTTAACAGTGAAAGTTTTTTTTGCCTCTGATTATGGTAGAGCTAATGGCTCACCAAAAACCTGAGGCTTTTTCTTTCACCATAGTAGGTGTTTGTAAAAGTGACAGTATTTTTATTCAACTGTTGAAGTGGAGAGTATTTAAGTGTGGATTGTAATATTTTTCCTCCATTCCTAATAGTTATTGGGATTTTGATGTAGTGCACCTATATGCATAAGTACCAAATCTTGGCACCTACATGTGTACAGTTATAGCATTGCCCTTATGGCATAGCATTCTCAGTGTAGTGTAATGCACAATTCCAAAAAATCTCTCCACAAGTATAACTCTTCATATATTTAGCAAAAAGGTCTTAAACATCAAAAAACTAAGGAAAACATTCATATACGAATGTCACTACTGAAATGTGCTAAAGAAGTGCTAAATCATATATAGTGCTCAGTCACTAACCAAACAGTGTCATAAAAATGCCAGCAATGGTTGTAACGAGGGACCATCATGGCACATAAAGTGTCCCTCTTACTGCCCTCCTAATAACATAGAATTAAATTCTTAGATGTTTCATAAAATAAATATTGTTGTATAAAATCGTTACTTATCTGGATCAGATAAACAGACAATGGAGGCAGAAGTTAAACGATTGCACTGGACATGTTGCTATTGAAGTTTCAATCAAGTACTGTGAACCATTTGTAACCCTGTGTTCATTAGACTACTGGCCTCCCTTCGACTCGAGTTTCGCTGGGCGTCATCAGGAAGGGGGCACTAAACTTAACAGGCAAACAGAAAAAACATACCAGGAAAGATTATAAAGTCCAATTTGAACTATTGGGTGGAAACTATTTTATATTTAGTGTCTCTTGATATACAACGCACATTCTATAAAGTATGCTGTATCAACGTTAACCTAAATTAAATAAATAAATATACATAGGACACACTAAACATAAAGTTAAAATACGAATGGGAGAACATCTCTTCAATATCAGAAGGAAACAATTACAAGAACCCAATGTAACACACTGGATAGAAGCAGGTCACCCTATGGCTGAATTCCAATATACTGTTTTGAGACAGATACATCTTTCAAGAGGGGGTGACATATCTCAGAGGTTACTTATGGATGAACTTAGATTCATTTACGAATGGCAGACCCTTAGTCCGGGTGGTTTAAATGAAGAGATAGAGTGGTTCAAATTGTGATTGGTCAATTTGTTCCCACGGAGGTGGGTTTAGATTTTCCCCTTTCCTTTAGCGGTAAAAGTAAATTGGACATCACTGTGACGTTTTCAGTCCCAGCCAATATAAAGTAGTTTAATTCAACGCAGTGTTTCTCTTCCGGTCCCTGCTTCCCCCACTGAATTGCAGCGATCCTGCTGGCCTTTTGAGTAAGTTATTATTTATTTAATTTAGGTTAACGTTGATACAGCATACTTTATAGAATGTGCGTATATCAAGAGACACTAAATATAAAATAGTTTCCACCCAATAGTTCAAATTGGACTTTATAATCTTTCCTGGTATGTTTTTTCTGTTTGCCTGTTAAGTTTAGTGCCCCCTTCCTGATGATGCCCAGCGAAACTCGAGTCGAAGGGAGGCCAGTAGTCTAATGAACACGGGGTTGCAAATGGTTCACAGTACTTGATTGAAACTTCAATAGCAACATGTCCAGTGCAATCGTTTAACTTCTGCCTCCATTGTCTGTTTATCTGATCCAGATAAGTAACGATTTTATACAACAATATTTATTTTATGAAACATCTAAGAATTTAATTCTATGTTATTAGGAGGGCAGTAAGAGGGACACTTTATGTGCCATGATGGTCCCTCGTTACAACCATTGCTGGCATTTTTATGACACTGTTTGGTTAGTGACTGAGCACTATATATGATTTAGCACTTCTTTAGCACATTTCAGTAGTGACATTCGTATATGAATGTTTTCCTTAGTTTTTTGATGTTTAAGACCTTTTTGCTAAATATATGAAGAGTTATACTTGTGGAGAGATTTTTTGGAATTGTGCATTCTAACACAAGTAATTGCAGTGTTGCTCCTGGTATTTGTGTAATGCACTGCCAAGCACACAGCTTGAGTTTGATTCCCTAGATGCTGGAGCAAGGAAGTCCCTCATAAATCATAGCAACATTGGATGGTCAGATTTAAATTCAGTAAATGCATGGATCTCAGTTAAAAGGTATACTAGTTGAAGACTGTTACTACAATGACTTGACTAGAGTAAGTTAAGAGAGAATATAAAATAGAGGAGAAAATCTCCAGATAGTAATAAATGAAAGTTCATGGTGCCATCTCAGAGCTCCAGGTTCAATATTCTTGAATGCACGATAGAACATAAGGAACACTCCGCCTTCCAAAAATAATTTAAAAGAAAAAGGAAAGCTGTGAAATCTCAGAACACATTATAATATTTGGTACTCACAGAATCCACAGTAAAAAGAAAACAAAATGTAAAGTATTACCCCACAAAACCTGAAGAGGGTGCTGTTTCATTATCTCTTCCTAATCAAAAAGAACCTAAAAGCAGTTTCAAACCAACAGAGAGTTAATTCTATTTCAAACTCATTACATTTCATCTTCAATTCAAATTATACAGTATGTAAATTAAAATTCTAGTTAAAATATATATAGACTCCGGATGTAATTTAAGTTTATGCACTTATGGAAATACAAATATTCTCTCTCCAAGTGTTTTACTGAACAGTCTATGTATGGAGCCTGAGGCCAAGATGGTGTCTGAAAGACTCACCCCTCAGGATGCTCTTTTTTTCAGTGGTTTTTACTATACGTTTGCAGCCCTTTCCCCTGAAATGGGTCAAAAAACAAAAAAAGAAAGAACTGGCACTGCCCTCTACTCCTGTGATGACTCCACAGCTCTAGCACAGTGTTTTTCAACCTTTTTTGGGCAAAGGCACACTTGTTTCATGAAAAAAATCACGAGGCACACCACCATTAGAAAATGTTAAAAAATTTAACTCTGTGCCTATATTGACTATATATAAAGTAATTCTCTTGAATAGGAATCAAATAAACACAAAGAAAGTATTTTATAATTACTTTATTATGAAATATTAAGTAAACAGAATAGTGAAAAATTATAAAATACTTTATTCAGTGCGAAACCTGGGCCTGTTTGGCTGAACACAAAGCTGATATTCTGGCTGGAATCGAAGAAAGACACACACGTAGCTCTTCGTCAACAGCCGTTCCCTTCACCGCCCCGTCACCGTCACCGCCATACCTTTCACCGCCCCGTCACCGCCACTGCCATCCCATTCACCGCCCCGTCACCATCCCCGCTGCATCCATATAAGCCTTAGTACTGTAATATTTAGCTTATTCCTTTCTTATAAATCAAAGTTCCTGCTGCTGAACTAGAGAAAGAGATGTTCAGCTGGCAGGGCTTTGTTTATAAATTTTTATCAACACAACTAATATACTATTTTATCCTAAAGCAAAAAATAAATAAATAAATATAATTTTTTTTTCTACCTTTGTTGTCTGGTTTCTGCTTTCCACATCTTCTCATTCAATTCCTTCCATCCACTGTGTGTCTTCTCTCTACGTCTTCCATTTGCTGTTACTGTGCCTCTCCCTTCACCCCCCTCCCCAATTGGTCTAGCACCCATCTTCTTCCCTCCGCTCCCCCATAGTCTGGCATCTGTCTTCTTCCCACTCTGTCTTCCACATTTCCCTTCGGGGTCTGTTCCTCTCCACCCTCCTTCAATGTCTGTCCTATTCCTTTCCACCACCACCCTTCCCTCCCTCCTTTATCATCTGTTCCTTTCTACTACCCTTCAGCTCCTCTCACGTGGCTTATCTATCTACCTTCCTCCCTCTTATTTTCATGGCACGTTACAATGTAATTTGTGCAAGCCACTGGAGCCTGTGAGCTCGGTCCCTGTCCCATCCCCACAAACCATCTCGCTTCTGTGCTCCTATTTTCTCCATTTCTAATATCTCCCTTATGTATCTGTCATTGCCCCCCCCCCTGTGTCCATATGCCATCCCCATGGCATGTCCCCTTTATGTCTCTGTCCCTATGCCCCATGCACATAATTTCCCCTCTTTCTGTTACCTTCCTGTGTCCAGATTTCCCCTATCTTCCTCTTCCATACCAGTGTGTCTCTTCTTTTCAACCCCATCTAGCTTTTTTCCCTCTTTCTTCCCCCCCCCCCTGCTTCTAGCATCTGGCTCACCTGCCTGTCCTTCCCTTTCTTTCCTGCTGTGGGTTTTTCTTTCCGTCTTCATCCCCTTGGCCCAGAATCCTTTTCCCTTTCACTCCCTCCTTCCAATTTGAGCCGGGAAACACGAGCGATTGCACGGTCCCCGCAGCCACCACTCGCCTGCCCAATCGATCCTACTGTTTAGCCAGCTCTCTCCCTTCGCCTCACCTTAGTTTGTAGGTTTTGTTTTTCGGCGACATGCACGCTTTCCCAAAGAGCCGCGCACGCGCGGCTGCTCAGTGTTCAATCTTCTGCTCTGCTGCAACTTCCTGTTTCCGGTTGCGTCAGAGCAGAAGATCGAAACTGAACAGCAGCGGGGACCGGGGGAGTCTCATGGGAGCGCGTGTGGGACCCGGCCTGAGGCCTAATCAGTGTCTGCACCGTACGGCACACCAGGCAACATCTCACGGCACACTAGTTGAAAAACACTGCTCTAGCAGACAACACTGGTGGCTTTTTGTGCTTGTATCAAATTGAATCTTGTTTTACGCTTATATTTTTGGCATATGGATGAGCTGATTTTAGGCTCCAAACGACACATATTTCCTGACGTAGCCAAGAGAGGCACAGATTTGCTCTGCCGCGTCTCTGATGATGTCATCAGGGACGAGCCAGAGTGCTTCAGGGCAGTAGAAGGACCCGAAGCAGCGTGTGAAGACTGCTGCACACGCTGCTTGAATCGCCAGGTTTGTAGTCGGGCCCGCGGGAAGGGAAGGGGGGGGCGGCAAAGGACTCGGGACCGCATTTGTAGTCGGGACTGCGGGAAGGGAAAGGGGGGTAGAGGAAACGCTAATGCTGCTGCACAGGGAACTAGTGTGGGCGGAGGGAAATGGAGGGGGAGGGAATGCTTCTTTAGACAGACAGACAGACAGAGGGAGGAAGGGAGACAGAAAGAAAAGAAGAAAGACACAGGGGCAGGTGCACAGGGAACTGGTGTGGGGGGGAGGGAAATGGAGAGGGAGGGAATGCTGCTTCGGATAGACAGACAGACAGAGGGAGGAAGGGAGACAGAAAGAAAAGAAGAAAGACACAGGGGCAGGGAGATACACAGACAGACAGACAGACAAAGTGGGCCAGGGACAGAGACAGACAGAAAGAAAGACAGCGGGAGTGGCATCAGGAGGGTTGCGGGATGCGGCAGAGGGAAATTTTCCAATGGGTGCAACTGGGCGGCTGTCGGGAACCTCTGATCAGGGGCAGAGCAAGGTAAGTGTATCATAGGGATAAGAAGGAGGAGGGGGGAGAGAAAAAGGAAGAGACGCCTACTGCTGGACAGGAGGAGAAGGAAAGAGGTGCTGATGGACAGGGGGGGGGTGAAGATAAAGGAACGGAGGCCTAATGTTGGACAGGGAGAGAAGGAAAGAGGTGCTGCTGGACAGGGGGAAGGTAAAACAAAGGGAAAAGGGCTGCTGCTGCATAAGGAGAGCAGTGAAGGGGTGGTGGTGGACACAGGGGAGGTAAAAGGAAGGGACAATGGACAGGGGGAGCAGGCAAGGGGTGGTGATGGACAGCCAAGGAAAAAGAAAGGCAGAAAGAAAGAAAGCGGCTAAGGAGAGAGAGAGAAAGAAATAAAGACAGACACACACACATATATTCTAGCACCCGTTAATGTTAACGGGCTATAAGACTAGTATATTATATTTATTCATATTTTATATTTATTCAATTTTTTAGCTCATCCTCCCAAAGGAGCTCAGAACGGGTAACAAATCAGGTGCTCAAGCATTTTCCCTCTCTGTCCCAGTGAGGACACTTCTTCCACCTCCTGATCCTCTGGTCATCCTCTGGGAAGTATCATTGATCTAGTCAAGCTGGTAAGCACATTTCTGAAACCCTTCTCTGTCTCGGTGGGCTCACAGTACCTGGAGCAGTGAAGGATTAAGTGACTTGCCCAGGGTCACAAGGAGTAGTGTTGAGGTTTGAACCCACAACTTCAGGATGCTGAGGCTGTAGCTTTAACCATTATACCACACGCTCCTCTAACAAGTAGGGGGAGTCATCATCAGTGCAGCTCAAGACACAGTGACTAGGGTGAGGACACTTCTTCCACCTCCTGATCACTCTGGGAAATGCCGTTGACCTAGTCAAGTTGGTAAGTACCTTTCTGAAACTCATCTCCATAGGCATTAAGTATTTTGGAACATCAATCATTAAAAATAATTTTGGAACTAGCTAATACTGTATAATTTGTAGTAGCTGAGGAATCACAGAAATCATTACTGCAATTCAAGAGGTGAAGCTTAGCTTTTTTGGTCCTGGTGTGGTTTTTTGGGTTTTTTTTGGTTTGTTTGTTTGTTTTTAATTGTGCTACTTCACATAATTTGTACTAACCCACAGCTGCTCATCTCTGTATTTTCAGCATTAGGCTACTTTTAGTCCCCATTATCATCATAGGGACTAACCGGTAGCTAACATGCCACCCAACCCTGAAGCTCAATAAACCAATGCATAAATTCACTGGGCAAAATTGTATGCGTGTTGCATTCATCCTATAGTCCAATACAATTAAATGGAACCTAATCAAGGTGTATACGGTATAAACTAAGATGGCACATGAACTCTCTTCCCTTTATTTGCACCCATCCCCATTCCTGTTCTTTCAATCTAGTTTGAGTAACTATTAAAACCAGGGCTTTTCTTTTGAGGGGGTACTCAGGGGTACTGAATACCACCACCTTTTCCATTGCTTGATAGAAATGGTTCATGGTCCTCAAGTCTTAATAACAGAGCACAGATTATGCACACTCAGTGCTGCCTTTCCGTGGATTCCATGGCTGGTTGCAGGGCGCCTGGCTGCTGTGATCACCCCACTCCTGCTATTTGAGTACTGGCACTTTTTTTTTTTTTTTTTTTTTGCTAGAAAGAAAAATGTACCGATTAAAACATTTTTGTCCTGACCACACAAATGCGAGTTCAAGCAGTCACATTTTGTTTCATGCAAGTACTTACTTAACAAGCTTATCGACATGAGACATGGAAGCTTCATAGTTTTTTCCACCAACTTCTTGGCAGTGCAAAACCAGGAAGTGCGGCTTATGTGTATGTACACTCTGTGAAAAAAAAAAAAAAATGTGCACGTAAACAGTGTGATACCAATATACAATAATGTGCTATAGAAATTAAAATCCAGAGGCGCAAACCTATTAAATTGTGTGTGTGTGTGTGTGTATGAGTACATGTATATTTTATGTTATATTTTAATGAAATCAGAAATGGCAGAATATAATACAAGAATACCAAAACAATCCATTAAAGGATCACTACAGGTCCATATTATTATTATGCTGAGGAAGTGAAGGAAAAAATCTGAGATTTAAAATAAGAGCATAAGAACATAAGAAGTGCCATCTCCAGAACAGACCCTAGGTCCATCAAGTCCGTGATCCGCACACGCGGAGGCCCTGCCAGGTGTACCCTGGCATAGTATTAGTCCCCAGTTTAATCTATCGCAGGCATAAAAAACTTTCACTTGCCCCTTAGCCAGAACTGGTACTGCATTAAGTAGAGTGCTACCTTAAATCTAAGGTTTTTTTCTTTCACTTCCTCAGCATAATAATAATATGGACCTTTAGCAACCCTTTAATGGAGTGTTTTGGTATTCTTGTATTTTATACGCACTCGACTGTTCCACTTAGGATTTATGCTGGGCTTTAGTAAATGGCGCTAGAGGTTTTTGCACGGGCCAGCGTGGCAAATGCTCCTTCATAGGAATTCTATGAGCGTCAGAGCATTTACCTCACCAGCCCGCACTAAAAACCTCTAGCGCCATTTAGTAAAAGGAGCCCTCAGTTAGCAACTTTGTCTTATAAACAAATATAATCAAACTCAGTACATAATGTTCTCCAATTAATTTTTACTGCGATTAAAATATATTTGGTGAATTTCCTATAGCCA